>NC_141895.1:20214405-20523294 GCF_030686135.1 Camelina sativa | reverse complement strand
TATCATCTGCTCCGTCTTACTGCCTAGCCATACTATGGAGTTTTTTTGTCTCTTTTGTTTATGCGTATAATCTGGCTGATGTAAAGAAAGAGCTATGGGAGGATCTCAAGCATCACTTTGATTCTCCTCTCTTTGCTAATAAGGCTTGGTTGATTGTCGGTGATTTTAATAAAATCCTTGATGGCGAAGAGCACTCTAATTATGAATATTACCCCACTGTAACTTGTGGTATGAGAAATTTTCAGAATGTTGTGCGTCACTGTGCTTTAACAGATATGCATACTCACGGTCCTCTGTTTACCTAGGGAAATAAGCGAGATGATGGTCAAGTTTAAAAGAAATTAGATCGTGTCTTGGTTAGTGAGGCTTGGGATCGCCACTTTGTCGATGCTTATGGTGTGTTCGAATCTGGAGGTTGTTCTGACCATCTTCGTTGTCGGTTTTCTGTGGGAACTCAGACTGGTAGACCACGAGGACCTTTTAAGTTTTCAAATGCCATCATGTCCTGTCCGGAGTTTATGTCAGCAGTCCAAATGTTATGGGACGGCTCGGAGAGACTTTTCCACTCCACCTCTGCTATGTACCGTTTTGCCAAAAAGCTTAAGGAGCTAAAACCATTTTTGCGGTCGTTAGGACGTCGAAAGCTTAGTAAGCTATCTGAGCAGGTGGAGGAAGCTCACAAGACCCTCTGTGAGTGTCAGCTCTCCACGCTTTCAAATCCAATCGCTGAAACAGCGGAGGCTTAGGACCAGGCTTTCCAGCGTTGGGATCATGTCTCTGACTTGGAGGAGAGTTTTTTGAAGCAGCGATCCAAGTTACATTGGCTACTGGTGGGTGATAAAAACAATAAATTTTTCTACAATGCAGTTAAGTCTCGCCAAGCCCTCAATGCGATTCGTGAGATACTCTGTCTTGATGGTTCAGTGGCTAAAACTCAGTCAGAGATTAAAACAGAGGCGGTGCGTTTCTTTAAGGAGTTTCTCACACACTCGCCAACAGATTTTGTGGGTATGAGTGTTGCTCAGTTGGAGGAATTGATACCATTTCGTTGCTCCACTGCAGACAGTAAGGGTTTATTAAAGGTGGTTTATGAGGAGGAGATTCGTCAAACTCTATTTAAGATGCCAGGAGGTAAAGCACCTGGTCCGGATAGCTACACAACTGAATTCTTTAAGCAAGTCTTGTCAATATTGGGTAAGGATTTTGTCACTGCAGTTCAATCTTTTTTCCTTAAAGGTTTCCTTCCTAAAGGTGTAAATTCGACTATCCTGGCTCTTATACCTAAGAAGACTGATTCAATGGAGATGAAGGACTACCGTCCAATTTCATGTTGTAATGTGCTTTACAAGGTGGTTTTGAAGATCGTTGCTAACAGTCTGAAGGCTCTTTTGCCCTCATTCATCGCTCCAAACCAGCCCGCTTTTATCAAGGATAGGCTTATGATGGAAAATCTGTTACTTGCTTCGGAATTGGTTAAAGACTACCATAAAGAATCCATTTCCCCTCGTTGTATGATGAAGATTGATATCTCCAAGGCATTTGACTCAGTGCAATGGCCGTTCTTAATCAATATTCTCAAGGCCATTAACGTTCCTGCTGATTTTATCCATTGGATTGCGCTCTGTACTAGCTCGACATCTTTCTCTGTGCAAGTTAACGGGGAACTAGCTGGCTATTTTCAAAGCACAAGAGGGTTTGCAGCAAGGTTGTTCTCTGTCTCCGTATCTCTTTGTCATTTGAATGAATGTGCTATCTCTTATGCTTCACAAGGCTGCAACTGCTCGTCAAATTGGGTATCACCCTCGCTGCAAAACTATGGGTCTCACCCACCACTATTTTGCAGACGATATCCTGATTTTTTCAGATGGGAGCTCGCATTCTGTTGAAGAAACTCTTGCAGTTTTTGACAACTTTGCCGTTGCTTCTGGTCTCCATATTAGCCTTGAGAAATCAACCCTCTTCATGGCCGGGTCTTCTCAGCAACATCAGCACGACATTCTTCAGCATTTTCCGTTTACGGTAGGCTCTCTCCCTGTCTGGTACTTGGGACTCCCACTGCTCACTCGTTCTATGACGCATGCTGACTATTTGCCTCTCATTGAGCGCATTCGCCAACGTATCACCTCTTGGACGGGTCGCTCCTTGTCCTTTGCGGGCAGGTTTCAGCTGCTCAAGTCAGTGTTTTCCAGTCTAACAAACTTTTGGCTCTCTGCATTTTGCTTGCCAAAGAAGTATCTTCAGGAGATAGACAGCCTTTTCTCAAGCTTTCTTGTGGTCAAGTCCGGACCTCAATTCAAAAAAGGCAAAGATCTCTTGGCTTGATATGTGTAAACCGAAGCATGAGGGTGGTCTGGGGCTTCGTCGGTTGCGAGATACCAACGTAGTCTGCATTTTGAAACTAATTTGGCGCCTTGTATTTCCTGGAAACTCCCTTTGGGTCAGCTGAGTCAAGTTTAACTTGATACGAACTGGTTCCCTCTGGTGAGTTAATGAGAAAAGTGTTGGAGGTTCTTGGATGTGGCGTAAGATTTTAAAATATCGTGATCTTGCTGCCAGCTTACATCAAAAAGAGGTGAACACAGGGTACGACACATCGTTTTGGTTTGATGTTTGGACCCCTCTTGGCCAGCTATTTGCACATCTCGAGTTCCGGGGTAGCATTGATATGGGGATTCCGCAGCGGAGTACTGTGGCAGAGGCTTTTACACACCGGAGACGTCGACACCGTGTTGACATACTAAACGAAATCGAAGATACTCTTGACTCTATTCGTCCTTCAGTGCAGTACCAAGGTTCTGATTGCTCCCTCTGGAAGCAGAAAAATGGCTCTTTTAAGAGTAAATTTCTGTCACATGATACTTGGTGTTTGACACGACAACCAAACCCTCCATGTGACTGGTCTGCAGGAGTTTCGTTTCATCACTCAACGCCTAAGTACTCCTTCATTGCTTGGCTTGCTTTCCACAATAGACTCTCTTCTGGCGACAAACTAGTTAAATGGAATGCTTCCGCAAATGGAGCTTGTGTCCTCTGTCAGGGACATGGGGAAACAAGGGACCACCTCTTCTTCTCCTGCGCTTATTCCTCGACTGTCTGGTCTGCTCTGGCTCAAGGGCTATTAGGTGTCCGGTTCACACAGAATTGGGCAACTTTGGCCCCTCTGCTTCAGGACTCGTCAACACCTCGGCTTCACCTATTTGTTCTTTGATATGCTTTTCAGTCTGCTATTCATAGCCTCTGGCGGGAACGTAACACTCTACGGCATGGAGAAGCTCCAACTACAGGTTCCAATCTCCTAAGCTTCATCTCCAAGAATGTCCGTAATCGACTGCTTACACTGACAACCACCTCCGGATATGAGAGTGGTCTTTAGTATTGGTTTCACACATCCAAATTAATATTTTTAGTCTCAGTTCTATATTCAAAGAATTCTTTTAAGTTGTAAACTTTTTTGGACCACAGTTTTTTTTAGTAAATATAATTTAACATTTATAAAAAAATAAAAAAAAAATAAAAAAAAAAAAAAGTCAATATTTGTATGTCCATATGATATCAAATGTGAACCATTTAGCTAACGAACAGAATAATATTATTATAATATTTCATCACGGTCCTGTCAGTATTTTTAATAAAATTGACACGGTCTAAATTTAAAATGAATTCGGTTTTGATGTGAATTATATTTTTATAAAGTGGCACATAATGTTAGACCGGTCCATATGAACTCTTGTTTTTTTTCCCAATCAAAATTTCTTTATTAGATATTTATATTTGCTAATTTGGAATATCTTCTCCACACTCCAAACACGTTACAAATGTAATTGTTTATGAATTATGTCTATTTTTAAATGGATGATTACAAAACTAGACCCCTAACTCGAGTCAATTGCAAAACTAACTATCTCTTTTCTTTCTCCAATATTTGTCATTTTCTCTCAAATAAATCTTTATTTGTTCATTGTATTCACAAAAATGCCATTATTTTTAATTTATTTAATTTTTTTGCAAAATAATTTTATTTACGGTTGTGCCACCACCATCAATTTTCCAACAACCATGAACAACCAAATTTGAAGCTCTTAATGCTTCAATAACCTGATTTCATGATTTTCCTTGATTTTTTTACGAAACTAGACTTCATTTGTTAGTCTACCCGTCATAATATCATGTAAAGTTTACTATGTAGTCAATTTTGCAATTAAAAATTTATCGAGTTTCGAGCCCGTAGACTGAAATTTCAGTCTCCTTAATTTCATTTGAAAACAAAAAAATATGGTTCAGACTGCATTATAATCTTTCTGTTGGATACTTCGTTTGCAGTCTACTAAGGTTTATTTTTTCAATTGACCAAATTCTTGACTTTCTAGATATGATTGTCGGACGAAGTCTTCTTATGATAATAAAATAAGAGACTTCTATAGTGGCTATTTTTGGGGTTCACCATAATATAAAAGCATTGACCGTAATATTAATATATTAATGATATAAATTAATTAGTTGACTCCAAAAGAAGTCTACTAGTTAAAAAATTAAAATGTTGGTCAACCCCAAAAATGACCACGACAGACTGCAAACGAAGTCAACATTCGTGGAGACTTCGTATGTAGTCTAATTGACGAAAGTCAAACTTGGTCAGTTGCAAAACTAACCACAACGAAGTTTACTTTTTTAGTTGACGGATAGATGAAGTCTACTTGTTAGCTAGAAGTCTACTACAAAGTCAATGGTTTGGTCAATTGCAAAAATAACCATAGTAGACTGTAATCGAAGTTAACTTGTTGAAACTTTCTAAGAAGTCTACTCTGTTATATGTTTTTCATTGCAAAACTGACCAAAAATTTAACAAAGGAAGACAACAAAAGAAGTCAACTATCCTAGTAGACTTCATACGGTGTCTGATTTATTAAATTGTAATTGCAAAAATAGACCACACCAAATAGACTTCAAAGGAAGTCTCTTCATAGAGGCTAGTTTATGTCTAAAATGCTGACATCAACATGAAGTCGTCATAATTTGAAAACCAATTTATTGCAAATTGGTGAATAATTTTTGAGATTTTCTTGTCGTATTCTTTGATATATGTTATGTATTTGTTTCTATATGTTTTTGACATGATTATATATTATACAAATGGAGAAATCAAGTTTTTGGTTTTTTTAAGCAGTTAGGTCATTAACTTAGACTTATTTTTGAAGTCAACGTTTTGGAGTTCTGTGTGAAGTATGTATAATTGAAAAAGTCAACGCGTTGGAGTTCTTATCTCTTTTTCAACTCTACAAGAAGCGATTATTGGTTGGTTTATTTGGTTTTGTTTGTATTTGGAAAAATGAAAAAGAAAGAAACTTTTTAACACATTTTGTGGGAAGAAGGTGAAGATAGGGTAAGACACTGTTGACCGACCTCAACAATAATAGTCAATATACTTTCATTAAATACGTTTAGCAAGTGGCTAAGCACTACTATTACATAACATTATGTACAAGGAACTAAAAACTAAAAAATGTAATTTAAGTACAAGGAAATTAACAGACTGGAGAATAAAAACTAAAAACTGTAATTAAGATGTCTCTGCTCTGACCCCCAAAACATGTTTCTTCTATGTACTCTCTGGCTATTATCAAAGGGAAATTGTCACATCTGCAATTGAGACAATCCGAAAGATGGAGATTTAAGTTTAACACGAAAAAGAAATGGGAAAATCAATCATTATTGATAAGAGGATGAGATAAGTGGAAGAGAAGAGAGGAATAGATTGATGACAAGAATATGAGCAAGACGAAATTAGAGATAATTATAGTTGTTATCGTGGTTTTTAAGTTGAGTAAAATTATAATAATTATAATAATCCCGGTTTTAGAAAACCAATTCCGGTTTATTTGAAACAGTACCAGAAAAATATAAATAAACCAACTTCTCTGGCAGACTTCTTTACCAACTAATGTCAAATCAATTAAATCAATTTAAACCTTGTAATTATTATGCCGACGACTTCTCTGGCAGACTTCTGCACGGGAAACTGAACCGTCTGCAAATCAATCAAATCAATTTAATATTTGTAATGATTATGCTGAAGACTTATCAATAAGACTTCTTCCTCGGAAACTAAACCATACTTTACACTGCAACTCAATCAAATCAATTTAATATTTTTAATGATTATGCTGAAGACTTATCAGGATGACTTATCAGGAAGACTTCTTCCTGGGAAACTAAACCATTTTTATCACCTATCCTAACGACTCTGCACACAAAATCAGCTTCTTCTCCATCTCTTCTTCATTCTTCTCCATTGCCACTCCATCGCTTCCACCTCGACCTCCACCACCTACTGTTCAATCTTCTCTTTTGCCTGTAAAATTAAAGACAAGAACAAGCTTTGGTAAAAAATCTGACTTTAAGCAATTAAATCATAAAAATCCAAATAAAAGTTAAAATCAAACTAAAAAAAAAGAAAGAACTAAACTTTTTCCAACAGATTACCCAATAACTATTCTCATATCCAAATAAGAAAACTCATATAGAACCCAAATTCAACCAACATAAAACTAAAAACCTAGATGAGGTAGGTAGATATGAAAACAAAACCTTTGGGATTAGATTTGAATATGAATGAAGGCCAAAGATGGAGGGGGATTCATAGAGTTAGATTTGCAGAACTTCTTCGATGAAAAAAAAAAAGGGAAAAAGATGATAGATTGGAGTTGAGACACATCTGTTTTTATATCTACTTTTTTTTTTTTTTTGGAGAGCAAAGATATATTTGAGAGAGAGGCAAGTAAAATAAAGAGAATCTAGGGTTTTCATATTTATCTTTGTAAGCCACAAAATATTTTGTGGGTATATGTGGCTGAATTTTCTAGAGCAACAATATTGAAAATTTTGAGAGAGAAAATTTGGAGAGAGATATCACATAAAAATTAGGGTCAACTTATAGAGAGAAGTATATATATGGTTAAATTATCCGGTTAGGTTAAAATCAAGGAATCGGTACGCATTCGGTTAGGTTGATGGCATAACAAAGTCAACCACCAATAGTCTACCGAGAAGTCTACTTAAGCAAATCCTAAATCAAATAATTTTAACCTAATCAACATTTCCTTGTTTAATTTGACTCGTTTATATGTAAGTTTATTTTATTTCAATGCAGGAAGTCTATGTGGTTATTATTTGATCAATAGGTTTATCAAATTATTTTTTATAATTTTTTAAGTAAAATTTGAACTATAATTAAGGAGTAGACGTCTTTTTATGTTTTTTGTTGACGTAAAATTGTAATCCACCTTAAGAAATCTGGTGCAAACTTCTTTAGGTTATATCTGTCATTTTGGCCTCTGTTTTTTGTTTGGTCGTAAGGGAATCAACTGTAATCTCAGTACCCTTAGTGGTTATATTTATCAAATATCGAATATCCTTAGTGGTTATGTTTATCAAATATTGAATATAGGGTCTACTTTTACATTCAACGCCAAATAAAAGTATATAAAATGCAATTGTCCCATTTTTAAATTAGATACCCGTAGTATTACCCAATTTTTTTTTATCAAACATGTTAAAAGTAGACGTGTTTTTTTCCTTGTCTGATTATTCCCTTCGGTAAAAAAACTTGAAAACCACTATTTCTTACATTCGATAAACAAAAATGTGGTAATCTTTCATTTTGGTCTAAAGCTGTAACAATTAAAGGTATTGTCTTCTCTTTTGGTGATCCTTACGGGGCCTAGTTATATAACTTGGTCAAAAAAATGAAAGAAGTAAAGTGGTGTTTAATAAAAGGAAACTAAAGGAAAATTTGTTACCCACTTTTGAGTAACGATTTCAATTCATTGTAGTATTAGTACAACAGCATAGTATGCATTATTTTATTTATTTTGTTACTTTTAGTTTCTATCAATCAGTATTACTTTATATCAAGAGTACGAATTAGACACATGTTTTCAACAATGAACAACTAAATATGTTCAACGAGATGTTATATTATTAGTTCATGTATGAATTAATAAAAACTTCATTCATACGGTCATACCATACGCCATATCTAGACAAATATGTGACTAATTAAAAAAAATAGAGTAACCAAACCAAACCGTTCACGAGTTACTATTATTATTAGATTAGATTATATTAATTCGTTGAGCGTTTGAGAGAATAATTTGTATGTAAATTTTGGTGTGTGGAAAGTGTGGGCCCTTTTATGCGCATGTGGGTCACAGGTTTGGGCCCATTCTCCAAAGTTAAAGACGGAGTGGCGGGTCATATAAACCACGTGGCAATGTTTTATTTAATTTTCCTACTTAAAAACTGTCTTTTTTCCATTTTTTTGCTGAAGAAATATTAAAAACTTAAAATAAAATTCAGTATGATTGCGTCACGAGCAATGTTTAATAATAAAATCAGTATATTAACAAAAAAGAAATGAAGAAAAAAAAAATCAGTAGCTTTCTGCTGCCACTAATCCCACCCCGCCTCTTAGTTTAATATTGATATATTCTCATTTTTGTTAGTATTGGAAAAAACAAATTATGGCTTGAAGAAGAGTTTAAATTAGATGTCAACCGTATTTAATATAATGATCTCTATAATCAATGTGTTTGTTAGTATATAGTTCATCTTATGTACAATATCCTTTTTGTATAACCTAATGCTTTGAATTTTACATGAAAAACGTTCATGTATCATTTTTATAATGAATACAAATATATATAATTAGTGGTAGATCGATGAAATTCAGGTTTCCTTATCAAATTGAAGTTGCACGATTATGGCATGTTACTAACAAACTATAATGAAGGGAAAATCATAATATTATCTTATACTAAATTAAATCCGCGCTACGTCGCAGGATTACTTTTATATTTTTTCTTTATAAAATATTTTTATTTCATATTTTACTATATTTTTAAAATCATAATTTAATATAAGTTGTTTGATATCAAATAGTCTAACTAATAAAGTTTTAAAAATATCAATGCAAATTATTATCTACTTGACTATTTTTGAGTTTTTATTATTTTCATTATTATATTTTCTTATTAATTTAATTAAAAAATAGACAAACAATTTATTTTTACTAAACAAACGAAAATACCAAACCGAAAATATAATTTGAAAGAAAAATATATTATAAAATCGGATAGTTTTTCTAACTCAGAAGTTTTTCACTCTCTTAGATCTTAGAGTGAAAGAGAAATTTTTTCTTCTTTTTCCGATTAACTTTGACGAGTTACAACTTACAACTTATAAGTTAGACGAGCAACAAAATTTCCATGGCTACGGTGTGCCACACACGCTAACATTTAACTCAAGCAACGTTGTTGTGTAATTAACTGAGTGAGCTTCGTTGTTAAAGCCCACAGTCAAAATTCTGGCTCATTTAAAGGTTTTGCTTACGGTCATTCATTTACAGAGTTATGATGTAATAGTGTAATATATACAAACTCACTCAAAAACAGAGATTTGCTCAGATTCTCATTTCCAAAACAGGATAAGCGATATATTCTCCAAAAAAGATTCGAAATTGTTGAATAATTCACTTGTCCAATCTCATATTCTTTACAATTGTTCATTAAAAAGTAGTAGTAGCTCAGGCCAATTAGCTTTTGGATTTGATGATACTGAATTAGCTTTTAAGTTTGATTGAATTATCGTGAAGAACTGTCAAAACTTCTAATTACGAATATTTGTGGAGAAGTACAAATTGTTTGCGTGTGAATGAGGATGTCCATATTTATTTAGAATCCAAGTTATTGCTTCTTAGTGAACCTCGCGACATAAAAGGGTTTATTCAAGATCGATTGCATGTAAACACGATGCAAAAAACCCCACGAGTACACTCTCCCCTTTCAAAAGCTCTGCATACTCTTCATCCGCTTCTTCCCACTTAACATATTTGCCACAATGGTTATTCATACTAATGACTTGCGCCAACACTTCAGCTCCATTCAAATCAATAAATTACAACACCGAATTGCACATAAAAACAATGTGCAAGAGTCATCAAAAGAAGAGCTTAAATAACCAACAACAAGAGTGGTATTTCTTTGATTTTCATACGCAGCAAACGCAAAACCCTGATTTACCAGTCCTCTTGTCTCGAGTAAGATTGACATCAACAACTTCATGATATCTACAATTTGTACAAACAAAAAAGCATAAGAAACACCCATTTAGAGATACTGAAACTTCAGAAACACAAACTACACTTATTGTGTGAGAAGACAGCGTGGAGATCACTCTCGTAGGGATCATAGGGTAAGCCTTTGCCGTAGCCATAGGCAAATTTTCTGAAGTTAGAGTGCCACGAAGCTTCTTCATCCCTAAATATGATTCCTTAATATTTATGCTTTGTATTAGCTTCAACCTACATGCTCGATCAAGTTCTTCAAGGTGGGTTTAGGTTCGAGTTTAGAGTCCCTAAGCCAGTAATGTCTAATCATCGTCCATTCCTCCAACTGGATTCACTATATATTTCCAAAACCATCCATAACCTTAAACGCTTGAAATCGGGGATCCATATCACGATACAACTCGAGATGAGACATCGCTGGAAGAAGTTGAAAGCTTTCGATTTCTAACTTTTGTCGACATCTCTTTACAACTAACAAAGGAAGAGTGGCTAGGTTTTCTCAATAGAGAGAAAGTGACATAGAATAGAAAATGATTATTACTGGTTAAAAATGTTGATGTGTATTATTTGTTATAATTCTATTGACATTTGATTTTAAATGATGTGTCAACACTAGCTTGAATTTTAAAGCTGATGTGTCATGTTCTGGTGAAAAACATACAAGTTTTATTGTGTTGATTTGATGACTTTAGTTGCACTTAACTTCGTCTCCAACAGTTTTAAATCTAATATCTTGTACAATTTGCATGAACAATCTAAAATAATCTTTAAGACCTAATAATAATAAAAAAATAGAATATCTATTAAGATCGTCATAATCAGTACTCTTCCACCATTAGTAAAAAAAATACATATTCATTACTTTATTTTTAAAAATAAATGAGAATAACCAATAGAAATGCTTTACAGTTTTAAATTGAATTAAAAATTGTATAGTGATATCTTGGCCAAATATGTAATTAATAACATTGGTCATAGTATACTTATTATTTTTGTTTTAGTATATAATATGATAGAATTTTTTAAAATATCTCACATAAGTAACTTGTCTTCATCATTAAGATGTATCATAGTTCCAAACTTTTTTTAAGAGATATATAGATTGTGGTTTAAGATCTATCTATCTTGATATGATAGTTCTCGGATAGAAATAAACCGTCAGCCCGTTTTTTATACTCTAACTTGTTAATGAATATCTACCGTTGTGACAAAAAAGTAACGTTTATTCATTATTTAATTATATAATAGAAATAATTTTATGCATAACATAACGATCAGTAAACTTAGATTGACAAAAATAAATTATTTTCAAAAAAAAATAAATGAAAAAGATAATAATTTTTTTAAAAAAAAACTCTATATGCATATACGCATACACAAAACTTGATCATTCAAATTTAACATGTACATACACATGGTCCATAGTGTATTTTTTTTTTCATAGAAACATATATTTTCATTTGATTTAGAACATACACCATACAATTAACTGTTATAATTTTAGATTATGGTCATAACTTAACTTTTTTTTTCTTGGCAGCCATTGTAGTTTATATATGTGTTGTCATGTCTCCATGATATAAATTGTACATATTTAGTCATTTTCAGAAGTTATTTTGCCAGATAGAAAAAGACATTTATAAATTATAAGTTCTCCAAACTGGGTAATACATACAATACAATCACAAAAATGGTTATTTTAGATATCTATCCTTATAATAAACATGATATTTTTTTTGACATTAATCCTTTACTTATCCTTAATATTTTTTTCCCTCGACTCTTAACATTTGTATTGAAAAAAAATATTAAAGAATTAAAAAAAAAAAAAAATCAAAAAATTGTTGTTGGTTGTTGTTATTAGTTGTTAAAAAAACAAAATTTTCAACTAAAAATAAAATAATAATAAATAAATAAAAAGTCTCGTGGTCGGTCTGATTTCTCCGGCTAAACTTACTTAAAGCTGACAAGTCTTTCTCTCCTTCCTAACTTCGTCTCCCCCACACAACAACAACAACACACACCTTTCTCTCCCATTCTCATTCTCTCTCTCTCTCTGTAAATAAAAATATCAGATTTTACAAATTAAAAGCTTTCTTTCATTCATCCATGGCGGCTAATAGATTCGCGACTCTGATCCACCGGAAAACAAACAGAATCACTTTAATCCTCGTCTACGCTTTTCTCGAATGGTCACTCATCTTCTTCATTCTTCTAAACTCTCTCTTCTCTTATTTCATCCTCAGATTCGCTGATTACTTCGGTCTTAAACGTCCTTGTCTCTTCTGCTCTAGACTCGATCGTTTCTTCCATCCTTCCCGTAAATCTCCTTCCCCTAGAGATCTCCTCTGCGACGATCACGCTCTCGAGATTTCAAATTCACAACAACAACGGTTTCGTGGTCGTGGTGGTCACACTCATTCCAAACCTGTTCAAGAAGTTGAAGGATCTCGCAATGATTTTTTTTTGGTTGGTGGTACGATAAGTTCGTCACTATGTGCTCCGATCGAGTCTGATTTGGGGATTGTTGATTATCCGATCGGAGATGAAGGCCAGGTTTACAATGGTCTTAAGTTCCCTCGATCGGTCTTCGTAGTCGAACAAGAAGATGAAGATGATAAAAATACAGGATCCGTGACTTTGAATCATTCTGTAGAACGAAGAGTACTGGAAGAAGAAACAGAGGAGAAGAAGAAAGAAGAAGAATACGATGATGATGATATCGGTGAGGAGTTCTCGTGCTACGTATCAAGCTTCGACTGTAACAAAGAGGTTATTACAGTAGAAGAGAAGGAAGAAGGAAACAAAGTGGATCTGGCTGTAGAGGTTGAGACTGCAGATTCTGCACCTAAGCAAAACCTTGAGTTCTATATCGACGAAGAAGACTGTCATTTGATTCCTGTTGAATTCTACAAACCTAGCGATGAAGTTCGTGAGATTTCCGATATCAACGGAGATTTTATTCTTGATTTCGGCGCTGAGCCTGATTTCACGGCGGAGGAAGTGGAGAAGAAGGAAGAGGTAATCATCACCGCAGCTAATGAATCCAAAGCGGAGGATGCGGTGACGACGAATCTAGGTAACATTCTTTGCGTAGCTTTAAACTGAAGTTTCTAACAATCTTGCCGTGTTTTTACGGTTTGATGAGCTTGGTGAGAATATTTTCAGGTGCTTCAACTGATGATTTGCTCCAAATGCTTAACGACGACGACGACGACGACGAAGAAGAAACAGAAACAGACGCGGAGGTATCTATAGGTACAGAGATTCCTGATCACGAGCAACTCGGAGATGTTACATCACAACAACAACTCAATCCTAACGACGACGTTGACAATGATCATGGTAACTAATTTATACATACACTAACTTACTTGTTGCCTACCAAAAAGCATTTTACGTTTTTGCGTATGTTGTATTGTTCTGTTTTTGATTTGAGCGTTTCTTTTAGATGAAACAGAGGAGGAGGATACATTAGAGTTCAGAACAATAACAAACATCAATGAGGAACGGTTTCGAGAAACTCCTGCTTCCTTGGAAAGATCGCATAGTCTACATAATGCTATGTTTCACTTAGAGCGAAGAACAGAATCTGTTGATGGAATTGAATGTTCTGAAGGAGGAGTAGTACTCACCGTGGAAAAGTTGAAGTTAGAGTTACAAGAAGAGAGAAAAGCACTTACTGCTTTATACGAGGAGCTGGAGGAAGAGAGGAACGCGTCTGCAATTGCTGCCAATGAAACAATGGCGATGATCAACAGGTTGCATGAGGAGAAATCGGCTATGCAGATGGAAGCGTTGCAGTATCAGAGAATGATGGAGGAACAAGCTGAGTTCGATCAAGAAGCGTTGCAGCTGTTGAATGAGCTTATGGTGAATAGAGAGAAAGAGAACGCTGAGCTGGAGAAGGAGCTGGAAGTGTATAGAAAGAGATTGGAGGAGTTTGAAGCTAAAGAGAAAATGGGGATGTTGAGGAGGAGAATGAGAGATTCTTCTGTTGATTCGTATAGAAACAATGGTGATTCAGATGAGAACAACAACAACGGTGAGGTACATCATGATCACAAGAACGTTGAAGGGGTTTCAGATTGGAAATACAGTGATAGTGAGATGGAGAATACACCGGTTGATGTTGTGCTTCGTCTTGATGAGTGTTTAGATGATTATGAAGGAGAGAGGCTTTCGATTCTTGGGAGATTGAAGTTTCTTGAAGAGAAACTCACTGATCTTAATAACGAAGAGGATGGGGACGAGGAAGTTAAAACGTTTGAGAATGGGAATGGGCATTTTCATGGTAAGGAAACAAACGGGAAACACAGAGTCATCAAGTCAAAGAGACTACTTCCTCTGTTTGATGCTGTCGATGGAGAGCTGCAGGAGAACGGGGTAGGTTATGGAAACCATCATGAAAACGGGATCGATGAATCGGAGAATGGCGAGAATGTGACGATAGAAGAAGAAGTGGATGAGCTTTACGAGAGACTAGAAGCACTAGAGGCAGATAGAGAGTTCTTGAGACATTGTGTTGGTTCGTTGAAAAAAGGAGACAAAGGTGTACATCTCTTACATGAGATTCTGCAACATCTACGTGATCTGAGAAACATCGATCTGAATCGTGCTAAAGAAAACGGAGACATGAGTTTTTGAGTTTGAGTTTGAGTTTTCGGTTTGAAGTTCACTCTTTGCATGGTGACATAATGAACAAAAACAATCATACAGGTATATAACCTATTTCTGTTGACTAAAGAATATGTTTATTTTCATGTCCCCGATCACACTTGAAAAGATTCAAATTTGTTTGGTTGTAATAAGGTGGGAAAGTGACAGTGTTGCTTGGGATGGAAGAAACAACAAAGGTCTAGATGAAGAAGACAACGCCATAAAAAAGTCTCAGATAAAGTATTTTAAGTATACTCTGAGGAAAAGTGTCAGATCAGAATGTTCGTCTCCCTTCGTGTTTTTTTAATTAAATTTTTTGGTATTTTTAAAAATATACATTGAAGTGTCAGCGTAAATTTCACTTTTTAAAGTTGGGGAGCGGTCTTTATGAGTGGTGGGGGTGGGTAATAGAAAAAGGTAGAATGATTAGAGTATGTGTGTGTAGTGTAGTGTAGTTGAGTAGTAAGGTCAGAGATATTGGTATAAAAAATGCCAAATGCAAAGCTGTCAGTTTCTTTGGATGTTTGTGGCAGAGCTGGAATGATTTCAGCAAAGATGCCAACTCCAATGTATACATATGTTTCTCTCTATTTTTTTGGACTTTTCACAACATTTAGAAATTTTCGGGGGGAGAGTTTAGAATTATTGCGTTTAGGTGGGGTAAGGAACCTCTTCATTTGTAATATTGTCTTCTTCTTTGGTTGAATGTAACTTGGACCTTGGTAACTACTATTACGCTTTGCAATCACTCGTGGAGAAAGGCGAGTTCTTTGTCTTCTTTTGTTACTCTAAAAATTTGGTCGTATGTTAAGTATGCTTTTGTGTCTCATATAGAAATGTTCACCAGAGAAGAGATTGTCATGGGTTCACCTGAAGGTTCTACTTTCAAGTTATGTTGAGATTGGAACTGATTTGGTTAAAAGCAACGAATATATTGGTTGGTACTTCGTACAAAACCAACAAACTTCATATAAATTTTAAGACGTTGGCTTTAAACAAAAAACAAGTACGAAGTTTTAATAAGAACTAGGTTTTGAACACATGTTACGTTGTGTTTAAAAATCAAATCTGATCAAAAAAATTATGAATTTAACTCGACGTCAAGGTGAGGCGGATCAAACTGGTAATCTCACATTTCCTAAACAATTTATTTGACCACCGAAAACAACGAAACAATTTTATTATCATGAATTTATCTCGTTTTCATTTTTGATTGATAGCTACCACCTATATTTTCATGTTTTTTATTCAATATTTTTTTTATTCTTCATATTTTTTTTTGTTGTTTTCATTGTCAAATTTTATGGTAATTGTCATCGTTTATTTTACCGTCCGGTTCTTTATTATACTCTTTTAATTCTTCTTCCTCGTCAACTTATTCACATTTTTTCACTGAAAAACTTTTTTTTAGACTACCACACAACTTGTTAACCCATCAAACTCTAAGCCCAAAATGATTTTTTTCTCATAAAATTTATGCAATTCATGAAGACCAGCATAGTCAACACATGCACCCAATTATTGATAATTTCATCCATATTATTCGGTTTTAGATCCACACATATTGAAACTTCTCAAACTAAAATCTTTACTTGTAGAAAAAGTAATATGAACACATGTATAGTTAAAACAATATTTGTGTTTTTTGTCGATCTTTCTTCTTTAAACGCAAATAACATCAAATCAAAGTCTTGCGACGTCAATCCTTATTTCTTAGACTTAAAAATAAATTCTTAAACTTTAGATGTAATTTAAACATTTGTTACATTTTTTTAGAGTTTAAATAGTTAAAATATTTTAAACTTTTTATGGAGGTATTTATAAAAATATTTTTAAACCTTTATAAAAGTTGAGAACTTTCAATATTTACAATATTTAAACTTTTAAAAATATTATAATATTTTTTTGAAACTTTTTAAAGTTTTAATTTTATCAAATAAAAAACTGAATCAAACCGAATAAAACTTTTAAACTTGGACGCTTGATAAATCAAGTTTTCCTGCTTATTCTTTGTTGGAAACATATTAATCTTATTTATACTGGTTCTGAACCATTGTCTAAAAACTTTCTAGCCGATGTGGGACGTTTTACATAGTTTTTTTATTTCGGTAATTTAAAATTTTGGAACTTTAGAAAATGTTAATGAATAACATGTCAAATTCTGATTGGTTGTTTAAAATAATTCTAAATATAGAGAATTATGAAAATTTAGAAAATGTTAATGAGTGACATAGTAAATCCCGATAGGTTGTTTAAAATCCTATGTGTACGCCTTAAGAAGCTATAAGTTTCTCCTTTTATTTAGTATAGATTGATATCCTTCATATATCAATTCAATATATGATTGTTTATTTATATATTCACTTTCATCAAAAAAGAAATTTAAAAACTGAATCAGAATCCTAAACGTTCTAAAACTTTATGTATCAATATACTACTACTGTATATATATATGGTTTTACATGACAACTAGCTAGCTAACCCAAATCATGTGACAGTTAAGAGATTCACAAAGGTTTGCTCATATTATGACCAAAAAGTTAGTTGCTTTTAAGTTTTGATAAATATGTTATGACCTGAAGCCGGAGCCTTTATAGTGGGTGAAGAAGAAAGTACTGTAAATACTATATACTATATACTATATGGTTGTACTAAAACTTTTAAAAATAATGGAGATCGAAAATTGCGCCTTTCGGCGATCCTCATAAAGTTCCATACGCTCATGTGCACTTAATTATGCGCCCAACCTTCCTAGATATACGTTTATCTATTTAAATCTCTACTTTTACTGGTACATGCCTACGATTCTATGTCCACATATAATGTATATGTTCCATACTTCCATTACATGATTGGTCAAATATATAGTTGCATACCTAAATGCATGATGTAACGAACTCGAGCTATACAATGATTTTTGATAATGTGAAAAAGTGTATTTCTGTATGTTTCATTATCAAAGAAAACTAAAAAGCGTAAATAAGTCCATATGTTTCATCATTATGAAATAAGAAAAAAAAAAAAAAAAAAAAAGGTCCAAATGGTTTCAAGATGGATTCCTGAATCCTGTTTGTGCATAACTGTATATCAATGACTTGACCCATCAACAGGTGTAGTACATACGGCCTGATTTAATGGGCTTAAACGGATGCATTAAACCAAAGTTCTAGTCCGATAACATGGTTGAGACTTGAGAGAACTCAAACTCCAAAAGACGTTTTTTGTGATACCGTAACCGAAATATAAACTAATTAATTCTTGTGAATGATTTTTGGTTAAACGAAATTTGTCACTTTCGACGATCCTCCTAACGTTCAGATGCCCAACCTTCCTCTACGCTTCTCTATTTAATCTTGATCAATTGTATTTAAAACCATTTTATCTGCTGCCCTTCCTAACTAGTATATTTTTTTCTTTTTAGTAAAGTGCATTTCATAACTTGTTCGGACTTCGGAGCTACATATACGGATTTGAAAGAGAAAGGATATTCAAAAACCTCTTTACTCTTTTTAGTAAGTATCATTAGCATCGTTAAAACCTAATTAGGTCCATAATTGACCCATCATCAGGTGTTTTTAGTACATACGCCTGATTTAATGGGCTTAACGGATGCATAAACTCGACCCGAAAATTTCAAAGAAGTCCAACATACTACTACTGTTCACGTTGAATAGACGATTAATTAAGCAGAATATGACATTTGGATTTGGTATATGTTACTTGAAGGCTACTCTTTTTCTATCATCATATTCGACAAAGAAGCCATGCATGTGCGTTGAAAAACACACACACATACACATACACATACAAAATAACAAATAAGCGTGTGCTCGATTTGGTTTGATACCGTCGTAACTCGTACCGTACGACTCTTTCAAGGTTATTTTTTTGGTTTAACTTTCAAAGTCTCTTTGTTTATGAGTATCATTAGATATGCTAATGCTACGCGGCGTTTAAACCACAAATGGAAAAGGAAAATTAGTTTTGGTTGAAAACTTTGGCGAGATGACGGTGACGTTTTAGTTTTATTTTATGGCATAGCAAAACTGTAAAAAGTCTCAGTTCCACGTACCATATCAACTGTATAATTCAATGATTCTATACTATTTGCTGAATAATAAGTTGTTGTCT
Source organism: Camelina sativa (assembly GCF_030686135.1). Classification (NCBI taxonomy): domain Eukaryota; kingdom Viridiplantae; phylum Streptophyta; class Magnoliopsida; order Brassicales; family Brassicaceae; genus Camelina; species Camelina sativa. The sequence goes on along the minus strand of NC_141895.1, from coordinate 20,504,381 downwards.
AACCTCCGACCAGTAAAATTGAGTTTATAGTATTATTTTTTTTTTAAGTATCTTTTCTTTGTGAGTTTTCAAAAGTTTTAGAAATAATAATGCATTGTTTGTGTGGAGAAAATATCTTATATCTGGTAAATGTGAAGGGACTAGAATAATATATAAAGAGTTAGGGGTTTTCCACTCATTGCCAATTGATTTTGAGCCTACAGAAGTTGATTTATTTAGACAATTGATTTTGAGCCTACAGAAGCTGAATTCGAATAGAGGCCCGATCATCCTATTAATTGATGATCCAAAGAAAGACCCAATTCTATCAAGATATCTAAAAAAGAGAACATTATCTTGAGAAAACGTGATGAATTTTGTGAAATTAATGGCTAGAAAACCATTGGGACGTGTTGGTTTTGAGTTGGAAATCTATAACAAACCCTAATTTAACTGTTTGTTCACATAGATTGTGACCTCTCTCTCTCATCATGCTGGCTACTAAGAAATTTAACATTCCAGCGAAATAAAAAGAAGATCGATCATTCTAAAATCACTAAACCGAAGTACTCTAGACCGACGACATTAACTGAACTGCTAAAATCATACGCAGAAAAGACAAAAATTCAAAGACGTTTCCCCTCTAAATTTTGTGATACCAAAACATAAACTAATATCTGGAATATGAGTTTCACAGTCGAACTTGTTTAACATATCGGTTGGTGGCAGCGTAGACAGAGACATATAATATATTACAGCGTAAATTGTAAGTAATATTTAATGGTTTCATTGACATTTTTTACAACTTATTTTCGGTGGATAGATACTAGAAAGAAAAAGACCTCTACAAGAGTTGTTTGTTTGGTTTTCTCTTTTTTTTTTTTCATTGACCCAATTAATTTTCAATATAGAGGAACACACCGATTACAAACCTAGACTGACTGCAAGACAGCTGAGCAATACTTTTTTTCCACCGTCTATATTACCTCCAAACTTTAAAAACATTGAACTTCATATTTTACCTTAAGAAAATAATAGTATATAGTACTTTTGTCCGGGGAGAGAAGACTACCTACAATTTTTGTAACCAGAAACTAATTATATTTTTAGATATACAATACAAATTTGAGGTAATCAGTGAATGGTTTTTGGCTAACCAAAAAATAATTTAAAAAAAAAAAAAAAAGAGTTGGTAGGAGAACTCGTGTCTAAAATTACAAAAGAAAGAAATACAAAAAGTCAAGAAGAGAGAGGGGTGAAGGGGGGACCAAAGCTTGACGGAACGAACCAAGTCAAGAGAACGCGTCTTGGATCTGCACTTGCTCTTCCTTCACCTTTCATGAAAGGTTACTTTATGGTCAAGTTGTGTCAACCTTTTCCCATTAACGTCATCTTTTAGTGATGTCACATCATTTTTTGTTTTGTTTTTGTTCCTGGTGATCTCTCTCTCATACAGTCATACGTATAAGATTTGATTTTTTGGTCACCATATATATATATATATTCGAAACAGTGAAACACTACACTAAATATGCATGCTCCAACCATATCACCCATTCTGAATTCATACGTAGCGTGAAGAAAAGTATATGGATTAAGATGCATCCATTCTGAATTTAAGGTCTTGCGAATCAAAAATATGCTGCGAGCTTTGGTTTGTTGAGAGATCTTAAACCTAGGCCGCTTGGTTTGAGGCTTTGAGCAATGATGATGCTATGTATCCGAAATATAATGGTTAAAATTTGGCATCGGTGCTTGGACAAATACGATTCTCATATTTTGAATTTGTTCACGTTTAACTTTACATTTATATATATTAACAGTATTCTATTTTTATCTGGAAATATCTATTTATATGTACATAAATCTTAATTTTTCAATGAAAAAGCCTTAACCTTATAAATACGTTATCCATAAGGTGTAACCAAAAAACTTAATTTATTTATTTATTTAATTTCGCTTAACTTTTGATATTACTCTACTAGTTTGTCTGCCATTGAAACAAAAGGTTTTCACTAAAATTCTATGACGAGGGTTGCACGTCCTTTTCTGTCAAACAAATATTTTCTTCTATTTATTTGTTAAGGAGTTGAAAATAAAAATAAATAATATCAATAACATTGAAAATGTGTTTAAATCCTTAACCCAATTATTCTAATATAAGTTAAATAATTTCTAACAGATAATTTTTTTTTGTCATATGATAGAATCAAAAATAGTTTGATAAACTTAGACGAGATGATGGTCTATTTCCCCATGAGAACTATTGTATCGAGCCAGATAGAGCCCAAACTTTGACCTACATCTATATATCTCTGTAAAAGAAGTTCGTAGGCTAATTCTCCCCGAATCAAAAGTTCAAAACCTGTGTCTCCCCGAATTAATAGTTCGAGATCTATTAACCCACAAATCCGAGTTATGTTGGTTTCTTGTTTGTTATACCGACGATTATAGAACATAAACGAAAGAAAACCAGATTTTGACCCAATTCTAACTTAAACCCAATTAGAACCTAAACCATGTCTCTACGGTTAATCGATTACAGTGAGAGAGCTGGATGATAATACATTGATTACCAACGCAGAGCTGAAGAGTATCCGCCGGAGGATCGTAGTAACCACCTGATGAAGAATCGAAGTCGGAGTAATAACCAGGTGGTGTCCACTGAACGCCGACGCCAACGACGAGAGGGTGAGAGGAGAAGCGGTTGTGAAAGAGTACGTCGTGGCCGATGACGGAAGGATCCGACGTCACGGCAACGGTGAACTCTTCTTCGAAGAAATCGACAAAGTATTTTTTCCTGAGTAGCGTAACTCCTGATGCTTCTGAGATCTATTAAGCTAGCTCTCTCACTGTTTGCAATGTGGCACTCTCTATGGTTAATCAATTTAGAGATTAGGATTATAAAATCTGGGAATTGTTCTTATTTGTCTGATTTGTGTTAAAAGTAAATTTGAGAATTTTTCTTGTTTTTGTTTTTGTTGTTATTTAAATATTTGCAAACTTATGCTTATGAAATCTAATGAGAATCGCTCAATTTTCTCAATATTATGCACCAACTCCTGGGAAGATTCATGATGTACTCGCTCATCCATTCTTCAATGGGGTTCTTAAGCTGAGATTTAAATTAATTAAGCTACCACTAGATTTCTGAAACATGGTTTAGGTTTTAATTGAGTTTAAGTTAGAATTGGGTCAAAAGCTGGTTTTCTTTGGTTTATGTTCTATAATAGTCGGTATAACAAACAAGAAACCAACATAACTCGAGTTTGTGGGTTAATAGATCTTGAACTATTAATTTGAGGAGATACATGTTTTGAACTTTTGATTCGGGGAGAATTAGCCTTCGAACTTTTTTTCCGGAGATATATAGATGGAGGTCAAAGTTTGGACTCTATCTGGCTCCATACAATAGTTCTCATGGGGAAATAGACCGTCGGCCCAAACTTAGATAACCAAGTACACCAACAACATTATTCTTCAGCCTGCACTTGATCATGAAGCCAAAGATAGCCTTCCAAGTATTAAATATGACTGAAATCTACTGTCTCTCGTGATACTGTTTGCACAGCAATCGCCATCTTATTTGCCATAACAACCACCTAATAACAATTCCAAGAATTAAAGCCATTCAGCAGATTGTGAATATCGCACAACACATAACATAATTGTGGCCAATCCTGGGGCTTGTTAATTGCCGCCACCACTGTCGCATTGGCTATAGCAATCTCCACTCTTAACATATGAAGAACACAATAATGTTTGGATCGACTACAAAACAAATCATTTTTTAGAAAATAGTTTTTATTTTTATCAGTAAAACTAATATACGAAATTTATGATCCTAAGATATTCATTCAATCAGGCTACATGATTAGAAATTCAAAACTAAAAGCATCTTCATTAATAATCAAAATTTGAATGTCTTTAAAAACAAAATAAAAAAAATATATATATATATAAACGATATAGATCTTGTATCTTCCCTACCACTTTTATGTGTTAGCGGAAATATTTTAAACTCCGAATCTATACTGTTTACCCACCAAAATTAATATTTTTTCTTATTTATATTTATTTACGGTTTCAAAATCCTCTCTCTTATATAACCAACAAGGATTGTCTAAGAATAGTCATTCAAAACTAACGTTCTCTATAAATCTCCAATAAACAAATAATAAACCACACTGTCTAAAACTTTTAAGTTTTTAACTTGAAATATCATAAAATACAAATCATCATCGTTTTTCCTAATACAGACATCACCTTAAAATAACATTAAAAAAATGCGAATTTGGTTTGAATTTGCAAAAAAAAAACAAGAGTAGAAAGAAGACTTTGTTGACTATTATTTATCCTCGTGTTGTGTTGTGTTGTGTCCGAAATCTTAAAACTAAAAAACACGAATTCATCCTTGACTTTGGTCTCTAAAGCCATCCTTCCTCACATAACCTCTCCCTTTGAATCTCTCATCTCAAATTCTTTACTTTTCTAATAAAACCAAAGACAATATCACAAACTCGCTTCTTCTTCCTCAACCCATCTCTAATCTAAATCACAAGCTGAGACGTCACCTGATCAAAACCCTTTCTTTACGCCACCGAATCACAATCAGCTTCTTCTTCTTCTTCTACTTTCTTGTTCTTCGTTTACATCATCAAACCTTTTCTTGATTCTAAAAATCACTCTGTTGTTGCATTTTCCCATGGGATGGTCACTAATCATTCTCAGAAGAGCAACAACTTGGGCTTAACAAAGTCCATGAATTTCTTTCAGAACATCATCAAACCTTTCAAACGCAGCTCTAATCGAGGTAAAGATCCTGTTTTGATTCAAGCTTTTTCATTTGGTTTGTTTAGGGTTTGTGTAAATTGATTGACTCATCTCTTCTTCGTTGACTTTTAAAGGTCTTGAAGATGATATTGAGCGAATTGCTGCTTTGGAGCAAAAAGTCTTCTCTTTTCAAGTTTTAGTTTCCGCTACCAGAGATTTTCATCCGACCCATAAGCTCGGTGAAGGTGGATTTGGTCCCGTCTACAAGGTAACCCCCAATTCTAACATGCCCAGATCTCAAAGTTTCCTTTTTTAGGTGTTGCAGATCACATTAGTCTAGTGAGTGTTGTGGTTGTAATGTTGTTGAAAGTGTATTATTGTGTCTGTGTTTTTTCATGGCCTTGTGTTAGTTTTGGCTGATGAGATTGATTGGTGTGTTATAGGGAAGATTACCTGACGGGAGAGACATAGCAGTGAAGAGGCTAGCTCAAGCTTCAAGGCAAGGCAAAAACGAGTTTGTCAACGAAGCTAAGTTGTTGGCTAAAGTCCAGCACCGCAATGTCGTTAATCTTTGGGGTTATTGTACACACGGTGATGATAAACTCTTGGTCTATGAGTACGTCGTTAATGAGAGCCTCGACAAGGTCCTCTTCAGTAAGTTATCTTCTCTATTGTTGCTACTGCTGTATAATTAGACAGTTAAGTATGAATGATAGTGTAAGAAGGTGTTTTTAACATCTGGTGCTTGCTCCATTTGATTGCAGAATCCAATAGAAAATCGGAGATTGATTGGAAGCAGAGGCTTGAGATCATAACAGGCATTGCTCGAGGACTTCTCTATCTCCATGAAGATGCGCCAAACTGTATCATCCACAGGGACATTAAGGCTGGCAACATTTTGCTTGATGAAAAATGGGTTCCTAAGATTGCGGATTTTGGGATGGCCAGACTCTATCAGGAAGATGTAACACATGTCAACACTCGAGTCGCAGGAACCAAGTATGCTTTCTCTAACGTTAACACTTCAAATCTCATTTTGCGTATTCGTTTTACTAAATGTCTCATTTGGACTCTTTTTGTTTGTTGGTGTTTTATGGTAGAATGTTAATTAACGTTCACTGCTTCTTTCTATTTCTTATGTGCAGTGGTTATATGGCGCCAGAGTACGTAATGCACGGGGTTCTATCGGTTAAGGCAGACGTATTCAGTTTTGGGGTTTTGGTTCTGGAGCTTGTAAGTGGACAGAAGAACTCGAGTTTTAGTATGAGACACCCTGACCAGACTCTTCTTGAATGGGTAAAGCCTCTAGTCTCTCTGATCACATACTCCAGCGTAATGTAATAGATGCTAACAGATTTCCTGATTGTGTGACACAGGCATATAAACTGTACAAGAAAGGCAGGACCATGGAGATAGTTGACCCGGACATAGCAGCTTCAGCTGATCCGGACCAAGTCAAACTCTGCGTTCAGATTGGTCTGCTATGCGTTCAAGGTGATCCCCATCAAAGACCACCAATGAGACGAGTATCTCTACTTCTCTCGAGAAAACCTGGACATCTAGAAGAACCGGATCATCCTGGCGTCCCGGGATCTAGATACCGCCGTCGGACGCGTCGTTCCTCAGGAACAGCAGCAGCATCACTTGGAACAATGTCAACCACTGGTTCGAGTACAGATTCTTTCGGTTCAAACCTGAATACAAACACCGGAACCGGTGGTAGAGGTACCCCCGTATCTTCTAGGACGTCGACACGGACTCATGCCACTAGAAGTGCTGGTCAGAGTTCTAGCTCAGATCCTCACGGTAAAAGACCTATGAGTTATTGAAGTACATAAAGTCACAGGTCCATTGTAAATAGTGAGCAATCTATATTTTCATTTTATTCGTTTTGAAAAGTAAATTATTATTTTTGACTGCGGTAGTGATTTAGCTTTGTAGTATGATTTGTTATAGGGGGAAAATATATATATGATTCATTTGTTACATTTTGTATATTAGAATAAAATAACTCGTCCCATTCTAAAAAACACTATTCTCTTGATAAATTTGTCAATGACCATTAATTGTAATTTTACATCAAACAGAGTAATTAGTTCATGCTGAACAATGTGGTTCAGCTATGGAAATGGAACCTGCAGCTGCCATTTTGTGTTTTCTGAAACCAAGTCTTAATTTGGCTTGGCCTCGAAAATCAGATTAGAAAAACAAATCAACACCTGTACTCACTCTAGGTTCGCAAACACTCTTACCTGTTCTGCTGCGCTCGTTCTTCTTGCAGAGACCTCGTCCCGACAATGGTAACTAGGCAAAACTTATGTGCAACGGTAGAAGACAGCATCAAGTTATACATATAAACTCTACAATCTGGGAATTTTTTTTATTGATTTAGAATTGAAGAGAGATGGAATTATAAGAGAAATCTAGATTCAACAATATTAGTCAAAAGGTACATACGATTTACCAAAGCTAGATTTGATTCAGAGACTTACCAAACCAACGTCTATAACTATTAACTAAAGAACATAAACGCACAGATGACATGCCCTATTGTTTTTTACCTACTCCTTGTCTCATTGTTTACTCTCTTATACTCTTCTCTTCTTCATTTGTCTTCATCTTCACTAATATCTCTTTCATTTCTTCTCCCTGCTCATACCATCATCATACCTCTTCCCGATGTGGTTATGCTGCCCTTGGCAGAGACTCTTGATTTGAGAAATGCTTGACTTGAGTTGCTTTGCATCGTTAAGACTAAGATCCTCTACATAGTCAACAAAGGCATAAACTACACCACGATTCTCAACTGCTTCAAGCTCTTCTCCAAAACCTTGGATTTCAACACTTTGGAGAGTGTTCTTTACGGGATTGAAGTAGAACACATGTTTACATGTATATCTCATACACAAAACAATGTCACCTGTAGCAGTCACTCCAGCAACTGAAAATTTGCAGGAACCAAGGACTTCATTCTGCGGCAGAGTGTAGACATATCTCACCCATTCTTGTGTCTCACCAGTGCCGGTCCGGTGAAATGCGAGGCCCAATAAGGATTTTTTTTTAAAATAATAAAATACTAAAAGCTGATATTTGTTTTGGTAACTATATGGGGCTGTCAAAATATTTTATATATTAACTTCTAAAATTTTGGGATTTTTTTGCTAATTATGGAAACCTTTTTCTAATTTTAAAACCTATTTTATTAATTATGGGATATTTTTTCAAAATATGGGACCTTTTAAATAATTTTGGACTTTTTGGGAGCCTCTTATTGGACATTTTTCAAATTAAGAAGCCTTTTTACTAACTCTGGGAGTTTTGAGGCCTTATTAGTTTTAAAAAAACCTTCAAATGGGATTCAAAATTTTGAGGCCCAATACGAATGTTTCATTAGAATTGGTGAAGGGTCGGCCTTATTAGTTTTAAACATTCAGAATTGGGAACTATCACAAAAGAAGGTTCCATAATTGTTTGAGCTAAGTAATACACAACCCCATTGATGCATATCCCTGCATTGGAACAACGATGATACGGATCATAATGGATACCCTCCTTATCCCTCCACTTGGGTTCTCCAGATCCTCCTACTGTTAGAACGCTATGAAAATCCAAAACCTTGAATTGCTCATCAAAGGGATCAAACCCTAAAAAGCCTCTAGACCTGCTACTTCCTGACTTGTAAGCCATCATATATTCCGGTGATAGGGTTACAAATCAAAGGCTTGTCCTCATCAATGATCCGCACAAAAGGGAAATAGATCAAACCTGAGGCGTAGCTACAAATGTACTGGCTCACGTCTCCAGAGAACTTTGTATGATAATCACGTCCTCGTCTCTTGTATAGTAGGTTGTTCTGTGGCTGAGGCGACGAGAAGAAGAGCCACTCGTTATCTCTATATCTTTCGACGGCAAACAAGAGACGAGGACGAGCCGAGGACTTGGTCAGGAACAGCTTCTTGAAATCTGGACTGCGAACAGCGAAGCGTAGACGCCCAGTGCTTCGACAGGGTACGAAACCTAGCCACTGACTTCGACGGCAATCTCGTGAATATCTCGAGAATGAGATCAGTTGGGAGCGATTCCATGTTTTTCCCTCTTTCCATCGGCCTCGCCGGAGTTCGTGATTGTTCCGCCGGAGAAGGATTTAGGGTTTTTCTTTTTTTTGTTTTTAATTAAATTAAACTCGTCGGAGACTGTTAAGAGTAATAAAAAAGTTAGATAGTAAAAGATAAAAAAAGAGACACGCGTCACCTTCTCGTTCTACTCTCCTTCCTCAGACTCTGTGGTAAAGTGCTTTTATCATCTTCTTCGGCCTTCACCTTCAAGCTTGTTCGATTCTGTACAGATTTTAAAAATGGTGTCGTTCAAGGTCTCTGTCGTCTCCACTTCGCCTATCGATGGCCAGAAACCGGGAACTTCTGGACTCCGTAAGAAGGTTTGTAGATATTAGGAACTGAAGTTAATTTTAGTAAGTTGGTTCAACAATCTGATCCGATCCGATGAGATTTGAATTTTTATAGTTTCGTATCATCGAATTTGGAAGATTTCCGAAACTACATGTTGTACTGACTGATGCAGCAACGTAGTCAGTGACGCTTTGGATTGCGTCGTTCAATTCTCTCTCTGATGGATTTTGTTATGGTTGGGTCTAATTTGACAGGTGAAAGTGTATAAGCAACCTCATTACTTAGAAAATTTTGTTCAGGCGACGTTTAATGCTCTTACTCCTGATAAAGTTAAAGGTAGATGTTTGTATGTTTAGGTAAAGAGGTTTTGTTGTTTGTATGACTGCAAGTTTTGATTTAAGAAGCTGTATCTGTTTAAATAACTTGTGTAGGTGCCACACTTGTGGTTTCTGGTGATGGTCGTTACTATTCAGAGCAAGCTATTCAGGTAAAAAAAAAGCTTTTACCATTCGTTATTTATCCTCTGAATGATGGCTATACAAGTGGTATAGTTGCATGATCATTCTTTTTAACTCAACTTTGATTCCTACCTGGAACAGATTATAGTTAAGATGGCAGCGGCTAATGGTGTTAGACGTGTGTGGGTTGGTCAAAATGGTCTGCTATCAACTCCTGCTGTATCAGCTATTATTCGTGAAAGAGTAGGGGCTGATGTGAGATATCTTCCTCTATCCTCTTACTAGTTATTTTTCTCTTGGGTTGTTGTAATGACGTGATGAGAAACTAACCCGAGTCTCCAATTTCAGGGATCTAGAGACACAGGAGCGTTTATATTAACAGCAAGTCACAATCCTGGTGGCCCTACTGAGGTCAGTTCTGTTTTTTTTGCTTATTCCCTTCGATACACTCACTTGGTATTCTGTGTGAATCGTTGCATCAGTTTAGTAAAACTATATGTTCGTCTCTCTGAAACCATATGCTGGTTTCCTGCTATTCTATTCACAGGATTTCGGAATTAAGTACAATATGGAAAATGGTGGACAAGCTCCTGAATCAGTCACTGATAAGATTTACGAGAACACAAAGACAATCAAGGAGTACCCGATTGCGGAAGATCTTCCCAGGGTATCTAACATTTCTGAGTGATTCTCTTATTTGTCATCATCTTTTTTTGTGCATCTTGTATTTTACTAATCATGTTTTTACTGGTCTTGTTAACTGAACGCAACAGGTAGATATTTCTGCTATTGGTATAACCAGCTTTGAGGGACCTGAACGCAACAGGTAACTGAACGCAACAGGTAGATATTTCTGCTAGTGGCACGCATGGGATTGAGTAAAACTGATGATGCCGCAGTCGAGCCTCCAGAGTTTGGCGCCGCTGCTGATGGTGATGCAGACAGAAACATGATCCTTGGTAAAAGGTAGCAAACTCATGTACTTTTAAGTGAGCGCACAGAGATGTAGAGCGGGTATACCACTCTTACCTTTAACCAAAATATCTCTTCTCCGCAGGTTTTTTGTAACTCCTTCGGATTCAGTTGCCATAATTGCTGCAAATGCTGTTGCGGCCATACCATACTTCAGCTCTGGTTTGAAAGGTGTTGCTAGGTATGCACTCCGGTTCTTCTTTTTGTATGTTCTAGCTCATAGATTGAAAGAGGTGGACTTTGGTGTCATACATTTTTGCTTATTATAGGATTGTACAATATTTATCTTCTCATTTAATTCTCAACTTTCACATTTGTATTTAAGGAGCATGCCGACCTCAGCTGCCCTTGATGTCGTTGCAAAAACCTTAGGTCTGAAGTTCTTTGAGGTACATGTCACTGTGCAGCTTCTCTCTAGCTTCCATCTACTGGAATTACGTAACTTGGTCCGTTTTTCTAATATATCTATCTTCCAGGTTCCAACAGGCTGGAAATTTTTTTGCAATCTTATGGATGCTGGGATGTGTTCTGTATGTGGAGAAGAGAGTTTTGGAACTGGTTAGTTTCTGTTGCTAGTTCATCACATGTCTTACAACTTTAAGAACCGTACACAGCTCACAAACAACCTTTTTCCTCAGGTTCGGATTATATCCGTGAGAAAGATGGGATTTGGGCAGTTCTTGCTTGGTTATCCATACTGGCTCACAAGAACAAAGAAAGCCTTGAAGGGGATGCAAAACTCGTGACGGTGGAAGACATCGTCCGCCAGCATTGGGCTACTTATGGCCGTCACTATTACACTCGATACGACTATGAGGTAAAACTGAAAATTTCGTTATTGGGTTATAAACAATAAATATGCAGAATAAACAAATACCTTTTACCAAATTCTAAATATTTCATCCATAGAATGTAGACGCAACTGCAGCTAAAGAACTCATGGGGCTCTTGGTTAAGTTACAATCTTCACTTCCTGAAGTCAACAAGTATCTCTCGCCACTTCTTTTCAAATCCATTCCTTTTTTTATTTGAATGACTTTTCAGACTCCGACTCATGTTCTTGGATAACTGGTCAGGATTATAAAGGGAATTCATCCAGAAGTGGCAAATGTTGCAAGCGCAGATGAATTCGAGTACAATGATCCAGTAGATGGCTCTGTTTCAAAGCACCAAGGGATCCGATACTTGTTTGAGGATGGATCACGACTTGTAAGTCGATATGTCTAAAATGATTTCATAATACAGAATCAAGAACTTGGTGTAGTAGAAGCTAACCCGGGTCTGTTTCTCTTGTACATTGAAGGTGTTCCGTCTCTCGGGCACTGGCTCGGAAGGAGCGACAGTAAGGGTCTACATTGAACAGTATGAGAAGGACGCCTCAAAGATTAGCAGAGATACTCAGGATGCTCTCGCTCCTCTGGTCAGTATCAGATACCTTATCGATCTTTGTCATGTTTGTTAATACAAAACGCTAAACTGTGTTGTTAATGTCTGATTATTCACAGGTTGATGTTGCTTTAAAGCTGTCAAAATTGCAAGAGTTCACCGGGCGATCATCCCCAACCGTCATTACATAATACAGGTTACCCAAGACGATGTCTCCGATACAATACTGTTCTTATAACTTCATTTCGTATGAATTACTCGAATGATACGATATTATACAAAATTATACGTCTATACAATAATGGAAAATACATTAGGCTCGCAATCAAATTCTAGCTTTGTTCGACTCCCCAAAAGAAAAAGAAAAATGCCACAACATCGGAGCATGTGTGCCAGATGGTAGCAAGAGGAAAAAGCGATCCAACAATAACTGATACCTAATTCCTGTGGGGTGCGGTGTACACAAATAGATAATGGACCCGAGAGGATGCGAATGGCAAACTAGAATTCAAATGTTTATTGGCTTTGATTGGTAGCACTCAATCGCTTCTTTTGCAAAGGAGATGTTCAAATGGCTATCAATCATCATGTGGGTTGGAGATGGTATTTGGGATGAGCAGTTGGAGTCGATGAAAGGAGTGAATGGTTGAAAGTGATTTTGAGCAGTTGAAAAGATGAAAACCAACCACCAAAAAATATGAGTGTTTGGCAACTTCGGTTGCAAACCAAGAAGATTAAACAATTTTTTTGCATTAAATATTTGTTCATAATGATGATTTTTTAAAAAAGTGGAAAATATTAATATGTATGTAGTAATACATGTGAAGAAGTAAATTTGATTGGATTTTCAAATTAGCCCGATAAACTTTTATGTTTAGTTATTAATTTAGACTTTAAAAATATTTACACAATTTTAATATAATGACAGATTCACTTGTAAGAACTTATAATTAGCCTCATTGTGGAACTAAATTACATTTATATGTTTGAAATGTTTTAGATAATCATCACAACAACCATTAATATTTCAAATTAGGAAATTTAAAATATATTTATTATTACATATGATTTTTATAATTTATTGGTTATTAAGTTTTCATGTTATAATATATAATATGTTTTTCCATATTTTATTACTGAACTAAATTAATTTAATTTTTTATAATTTAATATAATGTGTACTATTCAACCGTTATAATGCTACCAATCAAGCAAAATACTCAACCACTCTTTTCTACTATACCATCTTTTTTATCTGCTATTTTTAACCGCTCTCTTTTTAACTGTTCAAAATTTTCTAACCGTCTTGTTTAAACGTGATCACCAATTAGAACTATTAAGTTATCGGTAATACAAAACCGCGAGATTAATTAACCCACGGAAAAAAAGAGATTAAAAAAAAGAGTAGTAGCATATAACAGAAATATGTCCTAGGTTTTATAGTCTTTGTTGAAAAAATAAATAAGGATGAGCATGGTTCACGGGTTCTTACAGTATTTGGTTTTAAAATCCAAAAGTCAAGAAAGGCATCATTACCATACAAGCACTCCTCCCAGTTTAGGCATTCTTCCGTTGTCCTTTCTCCCTATTTGTTGTCTTTTACTTGGTTTTTGTCTCAACAATGACAAAATGATTTAGTTAACCATCAATTTCCAATATAAAGTTGATTGTTAGCTATGTTATACATTTGGGTATGTCTCTTGGTTCTATCTATATTCAAAGCATCGAGTTTAGTGTAAGACCACCTATCATTCGGTAACAAAATTTTTTTTTGTAATGATGTTATGTGTATATATTTTGTAGTTTTTGTAAAATTGTACTGCCAAATATTGAAAGAGTCCTACAAGAATACTTTAAAATAATAATCGAAAAACGTAACATTTTTTTTATGTTACAAAAGTAAATATTATATTAGATACATCAGTGAGGTAGAGTTGGTACGAATATTCGTTTATATGGGGTTGACTCATGAGTAATCTTAGAGCGTCAACTAGTGTATGTAATCATTGCGTTGAATGTAGTTCAAAGTGTGGACTTTCACACCAAAATACACTACAGGTTATACATAGTCGCAGACTTAGATAGATATTCCATATATAAAAGGGTTCAGTGTTTAATGATTGAATCCGAGTGTATAAGACGAAGAACTCCGTCCGGATTAGAAATCAATGGATCGGATGATATGACATATATAAACAAGTGAAGTCTTAAGTCTTAACTAACTATAAACTTCCCAAGTGTTTTAGTCTAGTAGATCTGTCATATGCAAACTCATGCATACTTTATCAGTGTTTAAGAAAGTGTTTTGTGTCTATGCGCTTTGCAAACATCGTAAATAATCAAATATATATTAGAGAATGGAGTCATGGAGATCGAGAGACGTTTCAGGATGCGTTGGGTTTCGTATTTTATTCCGTAGCATGAGAGAAACTCTAGTTGAGTTGGCTCTTTGTCCGTATTAGTTAATTAATACTTTACAATAAAATGCATATGATTACAAAATACCAAAATACGAAAGAAATTTGAAAATAGTGTATTATTGATTGTACTTCCCTCCTTTATCTCATCATTTAAATTATAGTATTGGATAGTGATAGCGTGTCAACCGAAATATATGATATCTTGAAAAAACCAATTATTACAGATTTATAATATTTTACAACTATTTTCATGTTTGATTTTAATTTTATATACATCGATAATAAAAGGGGCCAAATGATTATATAAGTTTATTTTTTTCCTCTACATAACAGAATTATCTATACTCCTGTAATATTTGAGTTTATTCGATAGCACCTCCGACAAAATATACTTCAAACCGAGTATATTGTAGTGGAGCGACAGCGCATGCATGCAAATTTCAATTATGCGTCGATCGGCTTCTTTATCAATAAATCAAGAAACTTATTTAGACGTAAACATAGATATAAATGTTCAATTGTTTATTTATCACGTTCTTGTAAACGTACTTATATATTTACTGTAAAATATCTTCGGAAATCCTCAAAACGACACTGAATCGAAGAAAAACGACAAGATTTTGCTGATTCCTTTTACATTGTTGTCGTTTTATATTATTTGGAAAGACTGAACTAAATTCCAACTTCCAAGCAAATAAATATTTCGACTCAATATATTAACAACAAAGGAAACTCACATTTATTATTACATTATTAACTTTTTTCTTAATTACATTTAAAAAAACTTTTCAAGTATGTAATTCATATTTTCAAGAAAAAGAAAGACTTGATCGATGACTGAGATATTGATTAATGTATTATTGCCTCGTCGGCGTAGCGGTTAACTAAAGCGAGGGCATTGCTAGTCAGCTTCTTGACGGCATCAACTCGTGAGCAGACGTCATATCTGATGGAGTTGTCTTCGTGGACGTCTTTGAACCCGTCCGTACAAGTATATTCGTCAGTGAGAGCTGCGCTAAGCCAAGTTTTGACATTGCTCATCTGAAACCTAAATGATTGGACTGAGCCAGACGCAGAGACAAGCTCTTTCATCTGTTTCATCGAACCTCTCATATCATCGACGGCGTCTTTCAGATTCTCGAAGCAGTCTCTGAGGACGGGGGTTGGGTGGTGGTCGCGGTTGTAAGAGTTTTGGAGGTAAGAGAGAAGGTCGAGAGTGTTGTGGAGAGTGAAGGAGATGGCGACGCGTGCGAGGCGGTTCGAGTCATTTTGGATGGAGTTGGCAAAAGTGGAGAGAGTTGAGAAGCAGAGGTCTGGATATAGTGTGGTGTTGCAGCTCTTACGGATGAAATCGGAGCCGTCAGATGAAGGGAGTGGGGGATCAACGGTGAGGATTGGCGGGAGAAGCGATGATGAGAGAAGAATAAAGAGAATATGTCTCATCGTTGTTACCGTATTGTGTGATGTGTTTGGACTTTTTGATTCATGAGTGATGAGCCTTTCTTTTGGAGTTACTTATATAGGGTTTTTGAAATGACTTTATTATCCGTCATGTTATCATTTTTTAGATATGAGATTTTTAAGAGCTAAAATTTTGGTTCAATTTAAAGGTGAACCGGAATGCTCTGCCAACAATTTTCTGCATGCATGTTTCTTTTTTTTAACGGTTTAGTTGTTAAATAATTAAAAATTGATAAATAAACAATTTAATTGAGACAGAAATTAATAATATATATTAAAGATAATTTAGGAGATGTGATAGCTCAACTTCAATTTCTTTTAAAATAATGTAAAGCTATATATACATTGAAAATGTTGAAATATTAAAGATAATTTAGGAGATGTGATAGCTCAACTTCAATTTCTTTTAAAATAATGTAAAGCTATATATACATTGAAAATGTTGACAATGGTATTCCAATGACAAATTTTACATCTAATGTATTAGTTATTATTCTCTATAGCCCTTAATTACTGTATTAATTCACTACTATTACTTATTTTACAAAACTTATATTTATAACATTTAGATTCATTAAAAAAAAGTAAATTTTAGATTTTCTTTTAAATATTATTACCACAGATATATATATAGTAAATAGTAACAATTTTTATGTGACGATAAAAATAATTTGATCATATTATGAAACTAATAACTTAAATATTCGATATACATTACAAATATTTAAATGTCGATCAGGTCCGGCTCTTGACACATTCTCAAGACACATTAGTATTGGGCCTCCAAAATTTTTGATTTTGAGATTTTTAGTAACAAAAATAGGCCTCAAAATATATTTTGATTGCAAAAAGAGGTCTCAGTTTTATGAAAGTTATATATTTGGCCTCAATTTGTAAATTTATCTATTTTGTTATTGCAAAAATAGGCCTCATTTTCTGAAATTTTAAGATTTTGTTTCACTTTTAAAATTTTATCTATAAAATCCATAAGAAAAAAATTATTTTGTATTAGACCACAAATTTGACCGGTGGCGATAAATGACTTGAGTAGTGTAGCACAACCGAAAACCACGATACCTCGGTTGATTATAAAAAGTCTTTGGTCCCTAAGCCTGCGGACATGTCAAGGGCAGATTTCAAAGATAAAGTGCTTGGGTCCATTCGGATATGCTCTTAGACATAGACTATATGGACGAGGTTGTATCGAATCCTTTGACTCACCAGAGAGTCCGGTTAAAATGGACATCATTGATCGTCTTAAGGGAGTCATTGCGTGAGCCACTGTTGCCAAGTGCATGCTATATATATATATATATCCTTATTCTCAACAATAGGGGTCTTAAATCTTAATCAAAGAAGTTTATGTGTGTTCTGGTTGTATGATTGATAATTTGATATAACTCAATAAAAAAGATCATATGATGAGTCACATTTATAGTTTGCCAAAAAAAAAAAAAAAAAAAATGATGAGTCACATTTATTTTGTAAATACAACAGGCTTCGAATGTTAATTTATTTGGGCCTTCGTAAGAAATAAACGTTGGCTTTGTCATGTTGGGCAGCTTTAATAAGCCCATAAATATTTCACTTGGCAACAGCGGTGTAAGTGTGTAACACATGATCCAAGCAGAGCAGTAATAGCACAACCGCTATGAGAGACAAGTGAATCAAATTAGTGTGTAATGGACATAGCAGAAGGGATAAATAGTGCATAACAAGAAGTGAAATAATAGTTCAATGTTAGTCATAAAATGTGTAGTACGGGTCATCAATTTGTTAGCAATCTGATTGGCAGAGATACCTATATTTTTCTACTAGAATTGTATCGGTCGGTAACACTATAATCTTTAACTAAAAACTTGAACTACACAATAAAACAAAACATGACCGCCTTTTGCTGCCTAATTACGACCGCCTTTTGTTACAACATTGCTTTTGGACATTTTTGTCTGCATGTGTTTTATTTTGACACAAACCACAAAGGCATAATAATTATGTTGCATTGAAGACTTAGATAGTGAATGAGAACGTACAATGTACCCCATAATATTAGGAGCTTCGACGTGTTAAACGCTATTAAGTTCCCATTCAACGATTTAAATGCAAAACAACAGAGTTCCTAAAGTTGTTGAATCAAATAGTCCCAAAAAAATACAGAGATATACTACTCTAACCTGCCTGATAAACATAAAACCATGAAAATACAATTTTATAGGTGAATAATTAACGCATTGGTTGTTTACATTAATTACTATGACCCCAAGAATACTAATCAAATTGACCTGAATTCACGGAATTAAAAAGACATGTGGGTATCATAATAATCCTTTGTTACCTTTTCTCTTCTCTTCCCGATCTTTCTTTGGCAAAATAATTTTGCTTGAGAACAGAAATAGTATAATTGTAGTTTAAATAAATGAACAAAAATGTTTGCGAAGAGTTACGTGGCTTACTAATACAGCGAGGGGGATCACATGCGTCAGATCACTATTTACAACAATCCTTTATTAGGCTTATGTATTAGTCAACCCCATAAAACAGTTCGTACCCATTAATCATCACCACCATTTCGCATTGTTAGAGATAATTCCAGCAAAAACGGCGTCGGATAAGGGTTTTTGGCCTTTCGTGTTTTACATTTTGGGTGCAATAGCATAAATGCATAATTATCATTTGAAACCGTACTATCCGGAGATTTAAAATTTGGATTAAGGATGGATGATTCATTCATTACTCGGACATATGTCGCTTTGTTATTAAAATACGTACGTACTGATAAATTCATGTTAATGATTCTATTCTATGATTTCCAGCTATCTTGTTTTAATTATTAACGACGATCAATTGGAGTTATTAGCAATTGTATATGAGTCACGTAATGATTAGCATTTTCATGTGCCATGCATGAGGGCTACTCTCTTTTTTTATTTTCCAATTTATATTCCATCAGAATTTTTTCAACTGATAAATTAACATATTAGTCTATGCTTTTGACCTACCTCTTAATTAACCGTTGCCAACACAAAACAATCTCACGATTTTGACGTAATCATCTCATCAGTTTTTCACCATAACACCAAAATCTCAGTCCATCTCTTAATCTTATAACCTGTATATGTGGGAAAATAATAATGTTTTCTAGCCTCCTGCATATTCCATACAACATCATACGTCAAACCAAAACATATGCAAATCTTAATAGTCTTTTGAATCGATAATGTGCTTTAATAATGTTTCTAACTAGATATTCTTTTACCTTAAGCTGTTAAGCACCATTGCCTTAAGCCTCATTGAAAATAAGTTATTGATTGTGTGTTTGAATCATAATGTTTTTTCACAAAGTTTTCTTCATGATAGAGGTTATAAAGAAGCACAAAGAACCAAACAAGGAAATGTATACTCATCAAACTAAATGGCATTTCCATAAAAATCAAGAAGAATACAATAAACTTTTTTGAAAATACTATATAATTAATAATTTTCACACTCGAATCAACCAAATGCAAGATGTCTTGTCTATCACATGAGTAAGTGGATTACAGATTTCAATCGACAGAATTTGGATCTTAGCTAAAAATTTATTACGTTACTATATACATCGATCGAGTTTTTAAAGAGGTTTCATAATCACAAGTTCACAACCACAAGATTTGTTTCAAAATAAGCTATTGAAATCGAGTAAATAAAACAACAACAAAGAAAATTCACAAATGAGAGGAATCTTTTTCCAAATTGTAGGTCCAATAAAGCCTAAAATTAATGGGAAACCAAAAATCAAATTTCAATAGTGATTTACTAATTATGCCTTGGTTAAAAAGAGGAAATAAAAAGCAAAAAACATTAATCACAAAACTCCAAAATCACCTAATTTAGATCACAACACGTGTCGCTTGCCAATACGACGGTGTGTCACATGGTAAAAAAAAAATCGTTAAAACTCACTTTATTATTATTATTAATTTTTTTTTTTGTCTTTCTTCATAATTCATATCACAGACTTCAACTTTTGGTTTTTTTTTTTTGGATTCTCTCTCACACCGTACCGACGGCGTACCACTCCTCCCACACCGTCCTCATTAAACTCTCTCAAACCCTAAAACCCGAACCCGGTTATTCAAAAACCCGGTCAAGGCACATTTTCGCCTCGGAATCCAAAACCCCCATACCCCAATCTAACATGGAGCTACGTCCAATCAAATAATCCCACGTGGTGATCATTCATTGGCTCTAATTCTGGAATCCAAGAGGACCTTTTCTAGTATAAAGAGCCCCCTCTCTCACCTTCTCTCTTCACACTAACAAACACAAAAAAGCACAAAAAACAGAGAAGAGTAAAGAATGGCGCGAAAATCCCTAATTTTCCCGGTGATTTTGCTCGCCGTTCTTCTCTTTTCCCCGCCGATTCACTCCGCCGGTCACGATTACCGCGACGCTCTACGCAAAAGCATCCTCTTCTTCGAAGGCCAGCGTTCCGGTAAACTCCCTCCAGATCAACGTCTCAAATGGCGCCGTGACTCTGCTTTACGCGACGGTTCCTCCGCCGGAGTAAGTACTCTTACCTACATTTCTCAAAACATCTCTCTTCCCCGACGACATTTTCCTCACATTTTCTCTCTCTCTCTCTCTTAAGGTTGATTTATCCGGTGGTTACTACGACGCCGGAGACAACGTCAAGTTCGGTTTCCCGATGGCTTTCACGACGACGATGCTTTCATGGAGTATAATAGATTTCGGCAAAACAATGGGACCTGAGCTAAGAAACGCCGTCAAAGCCGTTAAATGGGGAACGGACTACCTCTTAAAAGCGACGGAGATTCCCGGGGTCGTCTTCGTTCAAGTTGGAGACGCTTACTCCGATCACAACTGTTGGGAAAGGCCTGAAGATATGGACACGCTTCGTTCCGTTTACAAAATCGATAGAGCTCATCCTGGCTCTGACGTCGCTGGTGAAACCGCAGCCGCTTTGGCCGCAGCTTCAATCGTGTTTAGGAAACGCGATCCTGCTTACTCCAGACGTTTACTAGACCGGGCTACACGGGTACGTTACGGTTCATCACTTAAACCAGTTCATTGATTGTGGTAATTTTTTTATTTTAATTATTACTAATATGGTGTAATTGATAAAGTGCTTAGTAATTAGTAGTATAATATAGTCAAAGACAACTGTGGCCGTTAAAGCAAAATTTTTATTATTATTCCCTTTGTTTTTTTTTCCATTAATAAATACAGTTTTTTTTTTTTTTAATTTTGACATCCTTTAATATAAATACAGGTTAAATAATTAAAAGTTTTCAATTTTAATCAATTATTCTTTGCTTGTGAAAGAAGAGATTCTTTTTTTTTTTCCATAATGTTGAGTACTTTATTTTTGCTGATGATTGGTCCATGTCTATGATTCGTTTTAATAGTTTTGACTTTTTTTTGAGTATTGTTCTTACGTAAATGTACGTTTGAGTAAAATATTTGATCTTACGTAGAGAAGATATATAGTATCACAAATTCACGGACTTGGAATATAAATGTTTTGTTGATTTGATTTGATTTGTTGTAATGTGAAAACGTGGGAGCAGGTATTCGCGTTTGCTAACAGATATCGCGGCGCGTACAGTAACAGTCTATACCACGCGGTGTGTCCTTTTTACTGTGATTTCAACGGTTACCAGGTAAAAGTTTTTACTATTTTACCCGTTTTAGTATCAGCCGTTGGATAATGATAAATTCTTGATTTTGTCGTTTTTGAACATCTGGTGCAGGATGAGTTACTATGGGGTGCGGCGTGGCTGCACAAAGCCTCGAGGAAACGAGCGTACAGAGAATTCATTGTGAAGAATGAGGTGATTCTTAAGGCTGGAGATACAATTAATGAGTTTGGTTGGGACAATAAGCACGCTGGGATTAATGTCTTAATCTCCAAGGTAATTGAACCATTCTTTTATTATTCCATCACGTTTGTGGTCAACACTGCATGGTTTTTGGTGCGCATTGATTGATTGTTTGGTTTATAATTTCATCATAAGTGTCAAGATTTTGGTGTGGTGTTAGCGAGGTTTTAGGGAAAGAGTGGTGTTTTTTTGTTTGTTTTTGGAATTCTTTTTTCTGTGTGTTGTTTGGTTGCAAGGGGACTACTAAAGAATTAAATTAACATAGGTAGAGAGAGATCAGAGATGGTTGTGTCTGGTTATCACGTGTTTGTGGCACGACTTTTGATCATATAATTGGAAGTGGTGTTCACATTACAATTATGACCTATCTAGTTATATTTTGGTCTTCCATATGCTTCATTTATCTTGAACAAAACCGGCTTTAGATTTTGATGTGTGAACCAATCGAGTCTTTTTAAACAACTAGGATCATGGTACGGTCGTGTTTTATATAGAAAAGTGATGTGGGATATTTTAATGAAGAGAAGATAGAATAGGGAGGTAGATGATTGGAACTTGCACATGATGAATAATGGGAATTAGCCAATTAGAAATGGTCATGTGATGTGGGAGCTAAAATCTTAAGGTAAGACATACCTCATTGGACATTCCCCTTTTTTTTGTCCAATGTGTGCTCAACATGCCTCCTAGATTTGGCATCATATAATTTTTAATAGTATAACCTTACCAAATGGAAGCCAGAGACTCACATGGCCCCATGATCCATGACTACTTGACTAGTGAATGGATAAAAAGTTTGTATTATATAATATAGAAACTTGATAATCAAATGTAGGTAGGTGAAATGTATACAGTATGGATTTTGTGTCCTTTCCTGTTGGAAGGAGTTTGCATGTGGTGTATCACATGAGTAAACGTCCTATTTGTGGTTTTGGATATAGAGTATTAAAAAAACTAAGGTATACAGCAACATTATTATTAGTATCAGAGTATCAGGCTCAGGCCTATTAGGTCAAGTGGGGACAGTAAAAAAAGAGAGAAGGGTAAAAAAGTCTTTGGTTATTGTTACAAAGCATGTGGCTCAAAACTCAAAAGGCTGTGAAAAAAAGAAAAAAAAAAGTGTCATGTCCTCCCTTACCTGTTCCCATTGTGCTGCAAAAGCCTAAGTGGGTTTTATTGTTTTGTCATTTCTCAACGGTATCTTCCGCAAAATTGATTTGTCAAGGAGTCAAGACCCTTTCATCATCTCAGTTTCACATGGCGCTCTGTGTTTTTTGTTTTTTTTTCATTACTTCTGTCCAATCCTTGATCTTTCTTTGTTATTATATACTGTATTTAGCTTTGTCCATATCCCAAAACCGTGATCTTTATATAAAGTTTCTTTTTTTGTCTTGTTGTTTTGAAAACAGGAAGTGCTAATGGGAAAAGCAGAGTATTTTGAGTCTTTCAAGCAGAACGCAGATGGGTTTATTTGTTCTATATTGCCTGGAATCTCTCACCCTCAAGTCCAATACTCTCGAGGTAAAGAAAACAAAGAAAAACCCATCATTTTTCCTAATATCAAAGTACTTTTCCCACATTCACGTGATTTTTTTTACTTTTGTCTTTTCCTCTCAAAATGTTCAAACTTTTTGTAATGTTTTTATCTTTAATTAATTAGTAGTAATCTGATATATTTTGTCTTATATACACAGGAGGGCTACTAGTGAAGACTGGAGGGAGTAACATGCAGCATGTAACATCACTATCTTTCCTCCTATTGGCTTACTCTAATTATCTGAGCCATGCCAAAAAGGTTGTGCCTTGTGGCGAATTAACTGCCTCCCC
The DNA here is from genome assembly GCF_030686135.1 of Camelina sativa. Taxonomy (NCBI): domain Eukaryota; kingdom Viridiplantae; phylum Streptophyta; class Magnoliopsida; order Brassicales; family Brassicaceae; genus Camelina; species Camelina sativa. Next base: position 20,480,817 of record NC_141895.1, on the reverse strand, counting down.
ATCTCTCCTCCGCCAAGTCGCCAAGCGTCAGGTAATGGTCCCAAATTTCTCAAACCAAAACAAAAATAACATCTAGATAGCCGTTTTTGGTCTTTGGGACCAGATCGATCAAGAAACACATATATAGCCGTTTGTTTGATGTTGTTTGTTTAATGTGAACAGGTGGACTACATTCTAGGAGACAACCCGATGGGACTCTCTTACATGGTTGGATACGGTCAAAAGTTTCCACGTAGGATTCACCACCGTGGCAGCTCGGTTCCTTCGGTTTCAGCTCATCCAAGCCATATAGGATGCAAGGAAGGCTCTCGTTATTTCCTCAGCCCAAATCCTAACCCAAACCTTCTGGTTGGTGCCGTTGTTGGTGGACCTAATGTCACTGACGCTTTTCCCGACTCAAGACCTTACTTCCAGCAGTCTGAGCCCACGACTTACATCAACGCACCACTCGTCGGCCTTCTCGGTTACTTCTCAAGCCATTCTTCTTGGCGATGAGCGATGGTCTTATTAGTTACTATCTCTCCTTTAGAGGTGTGCTGGAAAACTTGAGGCCACCCTAAACCCCTTTTTTATTTATGTTATTGCCACTCTTTTATTTTCAACTACTTAACCAACTGTATTGTAAGCCCGTAATTAGTGAAGAAGAGAAAGAGTTGTCTCGGTGTCTAAACTTATCTTCGCAGTCATTACTTTTATGCATATAGACGAGACGACCATTGAATAGAGTCAGTAGAACAGTTGATACGATAATCGAACCAAAATACCTAAACATAAAAAGTTGAAAACGCTAAATTGTCTTAATTCAAGCGCTAAATTGTCTTATTTCAAACGTTAATTTGAGAAAGCATATGTTTTGATTTTTATAACAGCTACCCACAAGGGAGGTCCATATACTATTATCAGCCCAAAAAAATAGAGGCCCATTCTGTGTGATTTTTTTTTTCTTTTTCGGCCAAGTACCAACCTTTATGAGTATAGATAGTGTGGTCTGAATTAAAAAGTCAAGAGATGCTGAATTATTCTGAATTTGGATGTTCTTGTTATAGCATCACTTTGCCTTATATAGCTCAGAGTTGGTTTTGCATATGATTTTTGCCTTATATAGCTCAGAGTTAGTATTTGCCCACGAGACCAAGTAGTCTATATCACTGTGCTACATGTAGATAGGTCATTAAATACTTGGACCGAAACAATGCAGCTTCTTAAGTTGTCTATGATGTTTTTTTTTATTTTGAAATTATATGAGATGTTTGTACAAATCAGGACATTAACTCCGCTTATGGCCCGGCATGGAACTGCATCATTAGAAGTTTAGAACCAGCTTCGGCTCATATTTTACTCGGCCTCTTCCCTTGGTGGATTCTTATATTTTCATATGGACAAGGTTTACGTTATTCTCTTCAAGACCGTAATGTACTAATCTACAAGCCCACATTTTGTTTCCATGATGGTTTCTTGCCTTCTTCTGATGATGATGAAAAACTATCCACTTAAGTCTTAATACCACAGACCCCTAGGTTATAAAAATATGTAACATCTTTAACTAAGTTTGGGCCAAAGGAGGCCTTCAAGAGAGTGGGTGGAGTGAAGCCGTTTGGCCTTCTAACTTTAGGGGAATAGCAATATCTGCAAAACCTTTTTAAACTTTCAAAATTTGACAGGGAATTATTTTTGTTTTTAAGTTTTTTTTGGTGAGTTTTGATAAATTAGTTCCTTATTATTTTTATTTCAGGTGTTATGTTGTTTGTTCGAAATTGAATACTATTATATTGTTTAACATTTCATTTGATGAAACATTTATTCCAACAGGAAAAAACAAAATAAATATCTTTCAAAACCATTATAAAACTTGAGAGTTATCTACTACTTTATAATCTTATGATATTCAAACTGTTAAGGCATATTATTTTAACGGTTAATTATCATTAAAAAAATTGGCGTAGTATCCTTGATATTTCATAATCGACTCTGATTCTTCTAAATTTTGTTTCTGTTTTTAAAAGTGATGTTAAATTCCACACCCCAATCATCTATATGATTATTTATAACCAACGAATGATTGATACGTGTATCTTCTTCTTTTTTTTTGTTATAAGGTTTGATACCTACATATAATTGATTATAACCAATGGATGACTGATACATATATTAAAAAACAAATTCAGGCTTTATCTAAAAAATGTACTTTGAAGTTTGAAACGTAAGACATTTATGTTTTTGCCGGTGATTTAGGTAAAACTGTTGATCGTAAAATATCCATGTCCTTGTCTTGTGTTGAGCACAAGACATGTCCACGACAAAGCCTAAAATAACAAGTTTTTTTTTTTTTTTTTTTTTTATGTTCACACAAACCTTAGAGATAATACAAGTTTGGTTTATATTTAGGTTAATGACGAACAACCAGTTGTGTGAGTTGTCAAACAAAGAGAGAAGACATTAGAAATTTTTTTGGAAAGCTATGTTTCCGGAAAAACAAAATGTATAACGTTAAATCGCTCATTTTAGGCCACCCATTTCAATTATTTCTTTCAAATGTCACCAACAAAAACTTGAGCAATGAAGATTCATGGAAAATAGGACTACACAACCACTGGTCAATTTACATTTTTTATAGCCTTAAATCGTTCTCAATACCAATAGATAAACAAGAGAGATGAAACGTTGGCTTGTCTCAACATTTTTCTAACATTAAATCAATGAAAAATGATACAAAAATTTCAAATCAAAATCAAACTTATATTTATTAACTAAATTATGTATAAACATGTAGTATAGTGGTTTGTACCGGTAATGTTGATGTGTCACAACCCGGATCCAAATCCACATAAGACATGTTTTGGAAAAAAAAAACATATCGACTAATTCAAAAGACATAACACACTAAATATAAAAGTATCATCTTCTAATTTTATATGTTCAGGTTGTCTTTTGTTGTGAATATAAATGACATACATTATATATAGGTAAACGTTTATGTCAGCGCACATTATCCTCTCCTATAAATGTGTTTATCCCTATAGTGAAATATCATCTCATAATTTCCACAAAAATCTCTTTCTAAGAAGAGTGTATTTAATTGAGAATGAATGAGATAACACTTAAAATGAGCATTAGGAATCATAAGAATCCATCAGTTGATATAACAAAACACAAACGGACTAAAATTAGCCCCAACAATGTACTTTTGAATTGTGTAGTGGTAGACTGGTAGTTCCAATTGCACAACTTGGTGGGGGCATGTAAGGACACCAAGAGTAAATGGTGTGAGATATGCAATACTGATAAGACGAGGATCGTTCGTTCTTATCCACTCATAAAATATGAACGTGTTTTTTGTGATGAATTTACAGTTTCACAGCTCTTTTGTTTTTATTTTCGGTCCTCCTCACCAAACTTTTCTATGGAGATATACATCTCCTTCACCATTACTACTTTCCTACGATATAATTTCTCTGCCTCAATAAATATAAATATCTATGATCACGAATTTGGTATTTATTCTCTTTAGCAAATGTATCCAAAATTTTCGTTTGTGATCAGAAAAAGATAATTTAATAACAATAGTGAATATTTATTCGATCTTAAATTCTTGACAGACATGACAAACGTATATCTGTTATTGCTTAAGGTTATAAAGTAATAATCCTACAATAATAGATCAAAGCATTACAAACAATGATCAAATACAGAGACGCCCTAACGCCTTCTCCCGCACGTAAATATATATAAATGGTATAGGCTATAATCATAATCTAATGATTAAAAATAACATATTACCATCGTAAAAATAAAATAAAAAACCTCAAAAAGGTTTATAAAAAGAAATCAAGAAAGATTTTTAGGTAGGTGAAGTAGAAGAGTAGTTCATTCCACTGGATTCTCCTGTCGACAAATCAAGAAGCATCTTCTTGTATGGCAATGCACTCATAAGCCTGCATCAACAAAACATTAATTAATTCGTAAGATTTCCATTGCAAAGCTCGAGCTTCTTATAAAGAAAATACAAAATCATACCTCTCTTTGCGCTTCTCCAAGAACCGAGCCAAGGATGCTTTCCGAGCTTGTGGAACTGATAAGAAAGCAATTTTTGAGTATTAGACATATTCTATGTGATTTGTCCAAAAGAAAAAAAAAATAATAAATAAATGAAAAGAAAAGATATGTTTTAAGATTATACCTGAAGGAATCATGTTTCCAGGAGCTGCTGCATTGAATGATTCGATCATGCTCATGGCATTAGTCGTGGCAACATCAACGTGTTTGTTGTCCCTACATTTTGAGTAAATAACATTGTGATTGGCAGAGCTTGACGATGCAGCAGCAGCAGTGTTATGGATTTGTTTTCCATACACTTTTTCAGCTTCTCGAACGGGTTGTTGTTTCTTCAAGCTGCTCTCTCCAGTTTCAACTTTAAAACCTTTCCCAGCACATAACATGATGGCTTGAGCCTATTCATAAATCATCATTAGCCTATGTTATTAGAACATGTCATGTCATGTGTAAAAATGTTAATCGTATGGAATCTTGATTATATATACCTTATCAGGAGATATGTCATTAAAGACGCTAACAGTTCCAGCGTAGAAGATAGTGAGCTGAGGAGGAGTTGATCCCGAAGAAGCCATTCTGTTTCCACAAAGCACATAACCAAAATCACAAATATTAAAATAGTAATAATATTTTGTTGAATTCTTTAGCATAAAAATAAAATAAAGAAATTACCGTGGAACAAGTGAAGGATGAGTTGGTAAAGGAACTGATCCGCCTAGTAAAAGCGGGGTCGCGTTCTGAAACGCACCGCCAAATTGGCCTCTGCGGAAAACGCTGGCCGCGGAAACTGATCCCCACTGGTATCCACCAGGAAACACCTTAGCCTCCTGCGACGTCAACATCTTTACATTATTACATGTCTCTAATATTCTTACAACAAAAAAAGTTGCCAATATGAAACGTGATCCGTGATCCGTGATCCAAACGCCATATTTTTTTTAATTAGATTATATTATTTGTCCCTAACTTTGCGGCTGGCAAACGACCCTACAAACTCTTATCAACACAACTTCTTTTAATAAAATATTAAGAAGAAAATTCTTGTATTGGCCACATACACAACAACACAAGATGACAATTATGATTTGGATGTGTGTGGGACACAAAACATAACACAACTTCTTAAATGTGTGTGTTAAAAGAATTGCTTAAATGGTAAAAAAGTATGATTATCCGGTAGGCTAGCTTATAAAACCATTAGATTACCAAATAAACAACAAGGTTATAAAAAATAGGAAACCAAATTAATGGTAAGTAAATTAAAGAGACTGAGCTGAATGTTAGTTAAGTTGAACCAACCTGAAAATCTGAAGCAGGCATGAAATTTGAAGTAGCAAGAACCTCTGCCTTCCCCAATTGTCTAGCTGACTTCTTACTCAACAACCCTAAAAGTATATAAAAAATTTTAAACTTTTTTTTTTTTGTTAACTCATACAGTAAATTCCCAGACCTATGGAGGGGTCCGAAACTAATCTCTTTGGGAAGAGGGTATCACATAGATAGGGTCCCCCTAGATATGCAAATGGGCCGTAAGCAATAAGCTCATATACATTTGGCCAAAAGGATAAAGCTGAGTAATTCTGCGCTTGGGAAGAATCGATCCATGGCCTAGACCAACAGGACGACTCTTCCACCAATGCTAGAACCACTAACCCACCACCTCGTGGTTAATTTTTTAAATTTTTCATTCAAGATTTAATGGAATCTTTTATTCTATGTTTCGGAATCTGAAAATTTATATAAATAAAAAAACTTTTGGACGACATATAAAACATTAGAAATAAAAAGATCCTAGAGACAACAAGAAGAACACAAACCTCGTTCTCCGACACCATCATCGTTATTACAACTCAGATACTGCTTGTCGCTCAAACCCAGAAAATCTCTTTCCATTGCAATAGACAAAAAAACGCTCAAATTACGTTATGTAGCTTCTCTCTGTTTGTGCACAAAAAACAATTCAATTTAAAGAAAGGAAGAAGTGGAGAGAAACAACAACAAAGGAAGGTTTCGTTTTGGTAAATGTTGCAGACACACTTTTTGGAGAGAGTCTAATTTTTATAACCCGCTTGTTTTTTTTTTTAAAGAAGGGGCTTTGCTTGATTAAAAGAGCATGTGGTTGCTTTTTTTTTGTTTAATACCGGGAACTAACGGTTGGTGTGACCGATTAGACTGGTTAATTATCACGTGTTTATTCTTTTGATTTTTTTATATTTCTGAGGACCATATACAATTAGACATCTGTCGGTGGCTAAGTGCTTGTTTCTATTTAATTCTTTTTTTTTTCAAAAAGGTTTTGGCTTATTGGATTTGGATATTTTATTTGTGAACTCACTCTCTCACACATGTAAAAGGTGTGTGGTTTTGCTTCTTCTTATGCAACGGTTTGGTATTTTATCACTTTCATTTCTTTTCTTTTTTTCTTCGTAAAGTATTATGATATCTATCATGAATCATGATGATGACTTTGATGAGCTGATCGCCGACGAGACTCTTTCGTGGAGACGAATTGAAGTGTCACTTTATTGGGTAACCCACGAGGGATGATGCTCAATGGGCTAAACGAAGTTTCCCTTAGCTTATCTTAAGGCCTATAAGTATGTTATCGGCCCATAAATACTGTCTACTAGATTGGCTAAATGCATCATTCTTCAAGTTTTCTTTTGAGTTTTGACATCAAACTAACCCTTAAAGAACATGTAGATTGAGTATTCTTACTAAAGCGAATTTTCTAATACGTGGAAGTTTTGAATCTTTGATAAATGTTTTTGTTATACCATATAATAATATTTTTTCTCTTATACATCAAGAGTTTCAATCATATACATTTCATTTGTTAGTTTAATGTATGAAAGAAGAACCAGGTTATTAAGCAATCTCTCATCGATGGTACATGTCAAAACTATCAGAAAATAAAGAATATGGAAAAGAATTAGACGTTAGTTGGTCTTTCAAAGTCATAAAAACCATTTGGCAAATTGGCTTACAATTTTAAATTATCATTTTTAATGATTAAAAGGACATTAGGCCAAGTCTTCATTGTTGTTCTTTAGACAATATGAGAATAAATAATGATGCCATAAGAAGAAAAGATTCGTTTTGCCATACACAATAGGACGAGCAAAATGATTTTATTTTTTTGGATCTTCAACCTATATATATATCGTGTTTATTGTGTTCCATTATTCTTGACACGTTCATTTCTTTAAACATATATGTGTATGTTTTCTTGTAAATTTGCATAGACGAAAAAGTGGCAATTATAAATATATACAGAAACGAATGTTTCATTCACATGAAAGAAGAATATATCGATTTGGCCTATATAAGTCCGACAATTATACATAAACCGATTCGAAACGACAATCATATAAATATTAATTTACTTACTATAACTACGTACATCTTATGAGGGAGAACCAAAAAAAAATTACAAAAATACAACTAGCTAGCAGTGGCTCGACTCGAGTCGTTGGGTGATCTCTTTCCCACTTTGTCTTTTCATTTACACCATTTCTCATCTGCAAAAAGCATACACATAGTAATTTAATTAGATCTTGTCTATATATATGATGAATGAACCCAAACAAAAAAACGAAAATTAAATTACAAAAAACATATATACCTTGTAATTTTCTACATTGCTTTCCAAGAAAAGCGAGAAACACAACGAGCAAAATGATTAAGGTGACGATTCCTATTATTATCGCCAATGTTTTCCCAACTCCGTTATCATCATCCTTACTGTCCTTCTTCTCTCCTTCTGTCAATAATTTAACATTTCACGGGTTTAAAATTCGAATAGTAACACACACACAAACTATTAGATCATATGGTTTGATTAGTAAACTACTAATATTTTTAAAAGTTAATCATCTAAATAATTATCATATTTCTCGACTTGACTAGAGATGTTGCTTTCTATGGTTACATTTGTATATTTTCTTAATCTTGTGTGACTACGACTTCTTATTATACTACTAATGAAAACAAACAAACGAAGACTGACCATAGTTTGGGGTCTGACGCGCGTGACTGCCAGCGACACTGAATCGCGCGTAACACTTGGACAAGTAAACGTATCCTCCCTGAGCCATCCCACAATCAGATTTGAGCCGTCCGATTGCATCAGACAAGCAATCCTGACACTGTGCTGTACTTAGATCTCCCATGCACTGAGCCACTCCCTGAACATTCCCGTTCCCACCGGTCCTGTAGGGCTGGCTTCCGGAACCTAAAGAACCGATGACGTCACTAATTCTGGTCAACCCATCCTGGTCGTTGAATTCCATCGCCTGCCCACATTTGTTGAGCCTCAACGTTTTGTCTTGTACCCCAAAGAACGAACTGTTGTCGTACTGGACCAGACAGCTGTCCATCATCAAGAACCCGGAGTACGAGTTGGAGCATAAGGTTCCGATCTGTGCGTTGGCGCGTGATACGCACGTTGAGCAGGCGGTTGGGTCGAGGTCGCCTCGGCACTGGAAAACACCGTATACGGTAACCCCGGGTTCGGGCTTTTTGTTAGGAACGGTGAAGTTGGCATAGCGGATTTGGACGGTGGAGCTGACAAAGGAAGAGAGGAGAGAGTTTAGATTTGTCTCGTAGCCGGAGCCAGGGGAGAACTTAGCCGGAGAGCAAACGGCGTATATGTAATTGTCCGTGGGGGTGGAGGAAGATGGATTCATTAGGATGACGGCGGTGAGAAGGAAACAGAGAAGGGTCGTCTTTGTCTTGGACATGTTTAGTTGTTTACCTTCTTCTTTTTTTTAGAGATAGAGAAAGTGAGATGATTTGGTAAAATAGAAGTTGTAGAGAGAAGACTTGCTTTAAAGAGAATTAACGTAAAGAAGGGTACTCTTATGTGTGGTTCCATGTTGCATGCTTTATTTTTTTATTTTTTTGGGTTGGGGACGTTCTTTAGACTTTCTACAATTTGCAAATTCCGTGTTATTCAAATTACTAAAAATAATGCAACTCATTCTTCGTTTTCAGACTGATTTGTTTAGAACTTAAATGTGGAATTTGGCAATGTGCGTCTATTTAATCTTTTATGATAAGTATATTTTTATAGGCTTTTTACTCATTTGATTTGTATTCGTCTATTCGATATTGAGACTTCAACAGTGACTTGTGTGTATTCTTTTTCTTCTACAGTATTACGAGTTAATCAATAATCACTTTTCTGTAATCCACTCCACTAATTAAGAAGGAGAATAAACTGAGGAGTTTCTTGAGGCCTTGACTTTTCTAATAGTATATATGGATCCGCTATGGAGTTTAAAGGCGTATAAAATTGGCGGAATTGCCACGAAATTGATTCAAAACAAGCTTCTTGACATTTAATATAATCGCCAAAGATGTCTTTCTCAATATTTCTTTCATATATATCTTCGGTCTACTTTTGTCTTTTACGAAGTGAATACAGGAAGAAGCTTCTAGCATTATGTGTGTGTGTATATATATTGTCATGATAAAGATAAATAGACCATAGCTAGTAGTGAGTTTCTTGGTTAGAAAAGCAATATGAGTAACAGAAAATAATGCCGAGTAATGAGCGGACTATACGTCATGAAAATGAGTTATGGTTATTAGTTTATTACATATAGTATGGCGTATAGAATTTGGATAGGCAATGGTACTTTTAAATGAATTTTAATTATATGGAAAGGGATCTTGGCGTGCTGGTCGAGATATATAATACATTATACAATCATGGTTGTATTTTTATAAAATGAGATCAACAGGGTTACTAGGCTTCCAACGTCAAAGTTTCAGTTACGGGACCGGTAAGCTAATAGATAAGATAATACAGTTCTCTGACCTACTTCTGTTTAGTTTCTTCAAACCACCACACGGTCGATTGTGTAAGACTTTTTCTTTGGCTATAGAGCATATATTGATATTTGTCATATTGACTATAGTATTTTTGATTTTTCTTTTATTATTGTTGAAGTATGAAATACTGTTTAAAAATCCACTAGTATATCTGTTGTATATGTTAAAGTATGTATGTCCAACAGTCCTACACATATAAATTGATTAGTTACAACATGCGTGTAGTGTATATCCTCTAATCTTTATAAATTAATTACAACAAGCGTGTAGTGTATATCAAAATATATTAAATGAAAAAAAAACAGAAGGAAAAAAAACATGCATATGCAGTGTTTTGACCTTTTACAGTCATGATACTAAAACGTTGCTAACTGAAGTGAAACACTAAAACGCAATCAATTTCTCGAGAAGGGATCTATGTGAATCAGTTATGAAGTTGAATAATAACATTACTCATTAATTAGAAGATACATAATAATTGAGAGCAGAAAGTTATGGTAATTACGTGGTGTCGTCATATTACTTTCCAAAATAAAACGTAACATAAGAAGAGAGAAAAGATATGAGTGAAAAGAACAGCTAAACAAAGACTGGATAACGTTTGAAAAGGCGTCTTACAAGTTTTATCATTCACTAACGATCAGGGCCTACCAAAAGTAATATAGTAAAAGACTTTTGTTTTAGTTTATGACTTAAAGCTTTAATGTCTATAGAAAGTTCTAAACATTTTTGCTCCAAATTAGGGGTGTTTAATCTTAGGTTTTGATTTGGTTTTTCTTCTCTTTTTTGCATTTTTTGGGGTAATAGTATTTTGATTCGATTAGAATTAGACTGAATTGGTATTTCGAACATCTTTCTTTCATAGTACCTAGTAAATCTGTTTTGGTTTTTCCAAGATCAATAATGGTAACCATTTAGATACCGAGAAAGTATTCAGCGCATCGACAAACACATGAGAGACCAACTCCTGGCAATTGGTCTCAAAGGAGATAGACACTACAAATCTGGTCTCCTTCTTTGGCTAGACACTAGATTTTGAATTTACTTTCTATACACTCAACAATGATGCACTTGTTGTAAAACAATATTTTTACTTTTTAAATATAATTTAACATTATTTTCCAAAAAAAATAGATACCAAAAAAGTATAGTTTTAGAGATCGAGAAAAATATAGCAGAAATTAAAGGATTTTGATGAGTATTTTCGTGCTTGACTTCTAATAAGTCATTGGTCAAGTTCTTGAAAATAATAATAAAAATTGGTATTGCACACTTCATAGTTTTCTTGAATTTAGACTAACATAATTCAGTTGACTCGTCGTTCCTCAGTGTCAAAAGGAAAATGTTTATTGGAAATATTGTGGAGATCTTTTAGAGTTGAAATCAGTAGCTCTCTTATAACTATAATTAAAGATTTGAACTCTAATACTTCCTTAAAGGCTAGAGATCATCTGGATAAATAAAATCATAACAAAAATATTCAAAAGTTTTTTTTTCTCAGAAAAATATTCAAAAGTTATATATACAAAATGACAAGACCAATATCCCTCTGTTTTACTTTCCTTGTTCTCAAAGTCTGTCTATTTTCACATGGATATGTTCATAGCAAGATCAAATGTAATTGTTATATATATATATATATATATATATTTTATGTATATAACTTTTCTCTTCTTACGCATCAATGATGGGATCTGTTTACATTGTATTGTAAGAAGTAAGAATCTGATTATTATTATTTCTTTTATAAAGTCATTTAATTGTTGCGATATATCTGAGCATAACTTTTATATATTGGGAGACCAACATATCCTCAAAAGTGTATAAAGAAATTAATCAATGCCATATATGAAAGTAGATTAGTTATGGATTAAGACATAATTTGTCGGCATCTAATTATTTTGAGGAATAAAAAGGTTTAAACTCACCCACCTGGCCCCTATCACGGACTGTCTCTTTAAACAAAAGTTTTCACCTGAAATGAAAAGGGAACTACAAGAATGTAACATTACACATGCTATAGATTAGACACCACAATAAGCATAATATCTATTAGATAACCGGGATTAGAAGTTGGTTTAGATATTTGATACACTTATATATAACACTAATGTATCATTAGTTTACTAATTAATGAGAATAATTCTTCCTTTGATTCACTCTCTAACTGAATCTTGATTATATCTTTTATTTTATTTTATTTTTAATGTGTAATTTCATATTCTAAGGTACAACATACAAGGAAGAACAGTTCGCCCTAGCCGCAAACTCTCTCTGGCACAATCCCCGAGGCTCTCATTTTCGGCGGCGTCGACGATGGTCGGCGTCGCTGGGACACCGTTTCTTCTTCTTCGTCGTTTCATCTGTCTTTTAAGCTTGGTCTTTGCGTCTCTTGTTTCAATCGGTTTCTGAGATCTCAAATCTCCGCTCCTAAATTGCTTCAGCTTCAGTCCCCCTTCCCTCAGCCGATGGATCTTCTCGGCGAGTCCAGCTCCTTGAGGCTCCCAGTGAAGAGGGTCCCTTTGGACGCTGTTATCCCGCATCTCAGTCTTTCGCATCAAACCACCTTCTTCAGATCTGGTCTTAACGCTCTGCAACTCCAAGTCCCGCTGCTTTGTATCTCCGACCTAACTAGCCGAAGACTCCAACCTGGTCGGATGGCGACATCGAGACAAGGGTTTTGCGTTTATAACCCATGCGATTACTGCCCCCCTCCTTCCAATCCCTCAACCAAACTATCACATTCCCTGCAAAATCTAGCTGTTTACAGCCCTTATCCCCAATGGTCCAATATTGTGTTTGTGATAGGTTTTGATACATCTCTGATTTGGAAGCTGTTTAGACCCTCTAGTAACTTATTGAACCCAAATCTATTGGAACCTTTTATCCCTATTTTGGCTGGCGGCACACACCATGATAGCAAAGTAGAAGGCTCCTTAGGCTGGTTAGATATGTATTCCTGACAAGGTCAGATTGAAAGCTTGTATCAAAACTTTTGTAAAACCCACAACCCCGACCACCAATTGCCTAATGTGTCGAACTTAGGGTCCGGTTTATTGTCTCAGTGTAACTCTTGCTACAAGCTTTGTGTGGAATTCCTTAAACTCCATGGCCAAGAGCTTCATGCGAGGGAGGACCCACCTGCTTTGTTACAGTTTTGCATTTATCTTTTCAAGTATGCCCTTTGGACAAGCCCAACTCCCAACCCCCTTCCCCATTCGCTTATTGATGGTAAGCTTGGATATGTATTACTATTCCAGTGTATAACCCACTAGAAGTTTTGTGTGAAATTCCTTAACCTCCATGGCCGATGGCTTCATGTGAAGGAAGACCCACCTGCTCTGTTACCATATTACATATATCACTTGAGTTTAAAATTGTTGCAACTCTTGAACCTTAGTTCTTGATTAGTCTCTTATTGGCGAGCTACCCATCATGTGACTCCCTTCTGGAGCACCTTTTTAAAAGCCAATATGCATGTATTGCGCGAGCTGTCTATGATCACTTTTTGGTCGAGGAATTCGAGAAGTCTATCTTCATGTTCGATTTCGCTTTGGTCCCAAAAGATCTTTCAAGCATTGCAAGCCTATCAAGGTCAAGCACCCTCTTGGAAAACTCATGGAACCTTTCTCATTATCTGCTTTGTATTTCTATTTGTATGAACTCATCTCTTTTGAGATCTTAAGTTAATGAAAACTTTGTTTGACCAAAAAAAAAAAGAAGGTACAATATACGGATGTATCGATCATTCCAATTTTATTAAAATTGCTCACAAGGTACATTACACGTTCCAAGTTTGTGTTTGCCAATAATGTTTGTGTACGTACCTTTCAAATATCTGATATTTAAATTGGGCCTGCTACCTAAACTAACAGATCTTGATGGCTTTAATTCTTTATTTTTGTTCAATTGACCCAATTATATTGGGACAAAAACCATAATTAAGTGCGTCTGATTTTATTTTTCTTGCCGAAGCCCCTAAAAGTCTGGTCAGATACATTCAAGTCTCTCCACTAGATTCAAGTTTCTAATTTTCTTGCCAAAGCCCCAAATCCCCTAAGTGGAGAGACTTGAATCTTAATTTTTGTAACTTCGGAACGTTTTCATCGGTTGAGATATTGTATGTTTGTATCTTCAATTTAAATTATATACTATCCTTTTATTGGAATAAGATATAGTACGTACACAAACACAAATTAATCAAATACACTAGAAACTACAATTATAGAAAATCAATCACATCATGATCAATCTTTTACACCATATTTTACTATAATAATAAAGATTTGATAATGTTATTTTTTTAAAAACAAACAAATTCACGAGCATAAATGAATTTAGATAGGCGTTTCTTTATGGATGCATGTATCTTAGGATTTATTAGAAGCTCTTTGTTTCTCGAGTTTTTCGAAAAGAGAACCATCATAGACGGCTCTCACTGTCTCCTTCTGCAGCAAACCATTCTTGTCTTTGCACAAATCATACAATACCTTCCACTCCGCATACGCTAGAATCCTGCCATTGTCAGTCCACATAAATTATCAAAGATCATTCATATAATCGCGTTTTTGGGTATATAAAATTAAACCAAATTACTTACCCTCCTTTACGATCATTTGGTTCTTTGTTTGCGTTGAGGAGCTCTTTGAGTTCCTCCTTGGTCAAAGCATCGCTATGTGTGTGAGCATGCTTCGTAAATATCTCCTCGAACTTAGAAGCCACGAATCTTTAATATTTTTTTAAGAAATTAAACAATAAAAAAAAGTATTAGTAACCATCACAAAAGGTATCATTATACTATAGTTTAACTGATACCGTACCGTCCATCCTTGTCGTAAACGCCTGAATCGCTGCCATGTTTGGCAAGGTGGATATTCTTAACCTCAATCGGAAACGACAACGAGAACCCTTTACCCTACAACCAAACACGTCTTTGATTCTTTTTCTTTTTCTTTCTGTAACGTATGAGATTATATTTTAACTATAAAACAATATTTACCGGACGAGTTTGCCTGCTGAGACCCATGTTTATGAACATAGAACCGAATGTTGACAACGCATATCCACATCCGATTGCTCTAAATCCTATTTTTGTTTGTTTTGTCAATAAAATTAGTAAATATATAAAAGATTTTCCTTTTCTTTATTAACGGATAATACCATAACACACACACACACACACACAAGACAAAAGATCTCTAATAGAAATCTAGTTTTAGATATAACAAGACTGATGATGATAAGGACACTTTTGTTTTTTTGGTTGTAAGATCTTACCTTGAAATGTTTCCGATGGATAAACGATGCCATCTTTGTTTCTGTCGAAGAAGGCGACATGTCTCTGCAAGAAATTTTCTTCTTCCGGAACAAATTTCACTTCTACAAAACCACACAAAAACGTTTGTAAGAGAGATCTAATGGTAAAGATACATAACTACAAATATAAATGTTGGAAAAAGAATACCATTTGAATTAGAGGAAGCCATGGCCAGAGAGGAGAGAGAGAGAAAACTAAACAAAACAGGTTGAGAGAACAAGTAAATGAAAATAGTGAAAAGAGAAGGCAAACACAAGCATCTTTTATATTTACAGATTTGACTGTTCATTTTCTGTTATTATATGATAATGAGAATAAGTTTGATTCGATATGATGCCAATGTGATAGTAATATTTATAGGGTCTAAATAGTACCAGCTGGATGAATATATAATTAAACTAAATTTTCAGTATTATATATCTAGCTAGCATTCAATAACTCTATATCTAAATTGCAATGGCTAAATGTAGCTAAATCTGGTTGATTTTTTTTGTGAGCTTTGCTAGAATCTAGGTATATTATTAATTATTTAACTGTAGTCAAATAGTTAAATGTAATCTAAATAATGAAATAAAACTAATTAATAGTTTAATAAACAACTATACTAATAAATAAAATATGAATTTTTTTTTGGTAATGATAAAATATGAAATTGAAGTATCCTTCCATGGTTTAGTTGATGAACTTTAGAAATCCTTCCATTTTTTATTTTAAACTATTAAAAACAAAGAACTATTAAAATTGTGATTTCAAAATTTAACATGAGAATATAATATAAAATTTATAGTGGCTTATTCTTTTTCTTCTATGGTAGCTTAATTAATAATATAATGAGTATTGACATTATTAAAGTTCTTATCAATAGAATAATATTTTGGAATTATTTATGTATTGTTTCTGTAAAAAAATTAAATTTGCTTAAATTTATCAAAATAATCATAAATTTCTCAAACCAAAGTTTTCAAAAAACTATCAAAAATAATTAGTTAGTATAGTATGATTACTTTTTTTGTATGTCACCATGTCCGTAATTTTCCATGGTTTTAAACGAATAAGAGTAGATAAGTATCACGAAGTTGCTTTCGCTGATATTTCCATCCATATTTTCAATAATAATCCTCATCATTTTTTGTTACGAAAAGAGAATATATTTAATGTTCATTACTCTATGTTATGCTTACATGTGTTTGTATTAATGAGCATTTAATTTATTATAAGTGTACATATATCGTGTTTAAACAAAAAAAAGAGAATATATCGTGCAAGGACGACTGAAAAGGTTACTGAATTTAACTATGACCATACTGGGGGCTGCTTGGAAAGGTCTATACAAAAATAGTAATATACATTTTACTTATCGGCAAAGGGGGATGATCAAAATTGGTGAATAGGCGATAATGTAACTATTCATGGTGGAGACAGATAATATTTTCGTGGCTTGAAACGTGTCATTTTGAAAGAGTATGGAACTATCGATAATATGAATCCAATTAAGAGTAACAAAAAGAAGAAATTCACATTTTCGGTTTTGGCGTATAGAAAATTTTAAATTAAACTGAATCAAACCAAAGAGGTTCTTCAATATTTACCATCCTTTTCGAGCATTAGGTTATTAGTTTGCGTCGAGGAGTTGTTTTGGTTCCTCGATGGTCAAAGGTGGTCATAAAAAAATGACTTATTATAAGTCCTTAAGATATACTCCTTTGATCTGGTATCACTGCAGATTAAATTTGATCGTTTCTAATTTTATTGTTTGCACTTCTCAGTCTGGTTTGGATACAAATGTCACAGGCGCAAGATTTTTAAAACTTCAACCTAAATCCCTTTACAACTTTGGAACGTTTTTATAGGTTGAGCTCAAATCACTAAATTACTACTTTTCGTGAACAAAAAAAAAAATGTACTTGAGATATGATTGTGTTTAAATTGAATTACATTACTTTTACTGTTATACCATACAAACAACTTAACAAGTACGTACACAAATAATCAATTATATACGAAAACTATAATTTTATAAAAACAAACACATTGCAATATCTGCACACCATATAGTAATTTACATATAACATTAAAGTAATAATAACTTATATATAAACAAATAGACCGCCACAAGCAGAATAACCTTTTTTTTAATTAAAATTTATGGATGTTTCGTAGGAGTTTTAGAAGATCTTTGTTTCTCGAGTTTTTCGAAAAGAGAGCCATCGTAGGCAGCCCTCACTGTATATTTGTGCAACAATCCGTTCTTGTCTTTGCATAAATAATGCAATATCTTCCACTCCGTGTACGCTGCAATCCTGCATTTTTAAGTCACATAGATTATTCATATTCTGATATTCATATGATCATATTTTTGTTCGTTTTGGTATGAGAGACCAAATTAAACAAAACCGGTTCGATACTTACGATCCTTTACGATCATTAGGTTCTTTGTTTGCGTTTAGGAGTTCTTTAAGTTCCTCGTTAGTCAAAGCATCGCGATGTGTGTGTGCATGCTTCGCAAATATCTCCTCGAACTTCGAAGCCACAAACCTAACAAAATTTAAAATTATTTAGATTTCCCTAAATTCAATAAGTATGAATTAATTTGGCAAAGTAAAACCATACCGTCCATCTTTGTCGTAAACGCCTGAGTCACTGCCATGTTTGGCAAGGTGAATATTCTTAACCTCTATAGGAAACAAGATCGAGAATCCTTTACCCTACAACCAAACACACAACTTTGATTCCTTTTCTGTTTTTTGTAACGTATGAAACTATAATTTAACTTTACCAATAATGTTCAGATTACCGGACGAGTTTTGCTGCTGAGGCCTATGTTTATGAACACAGAAGCGACTGCTGATAATAAATATCCACATCCGATTGCTCTAAATCCTGTTCTTGTTTTTTCAAGATCAGACAGTAAAAACAGTAAATATATCAAAATATCTTGATAAGACCATATATAATAAGTTAATAACAGCCACACACACACATGTAGAAGACAAAAGATCTCTAGCTATTCTCTAATATACAAATCTAGGTTTAGATATTATGAGATTAATGATTAAGACATTTTTTAAGACCGTACCTTGAAATGTTTCCGAAGGATAAACGATACCATCTTTGTTCCTATCGAAAAAGGCGACATGTCTTTGCAAGAAATTGTCTTCTTCTGGAACAAATTTCACTCCTACAACCAAAAAAGTGTTTTAAAGATCGATCTAATTGTACAGATGAGTGATCACTAATTACATATATGAATGTTAGAAAACAAAAGAAAAGTACCAGTGGAAATAGAGGAAGCCATGATCAGAGAGAAAGAGAGAAAACGAATAAATTGTTGAGAGAAATAAAAGTGTAACTGAATATAGTGAAAAGACTAAAGAGGATGGCGAAACAAACGCTTCTTTTATATGTTTAGAGATATTTAATTTTAACTGTTTTGTTTTATGTTATTGGTATTATAATAAACAATGTGATTAAAAGATTCGATTCCATCTAGTGCGGCCAATAATGTAGTGTATATATATTTGTCATCGTCGTACTTAATTTTGATCGTATACGAAGACGATAAAATTAGTGGGAATCGTCAGGCACCACGTTACTTACGCTTAATACTTACTTCCTTTTCCTTTTTCTTTTTTTCAATTAATAATTCACATTATTCTTTACTCGGAAAATAATTAATAGTTCATTACTCTAAGTTGTGCTTTTTTAATTTTTAATTTAATATATATCGTGCGATACTGAGAAGGTTAATTGATTTACATATGAACACATTGAGCTCTGTTGAACGAGGGTTATACAAAAATAGTGTTATACATTACTTAACGGCAAAGGAGAGATCAATGAAGGTATGGTGGTGGGTATAAATATTAAATTCTTGGCTCAATAAAGAGGCTTTTTTTGAAGGAGAAATTAAAATTACAGAACAAAAGAAAGAAATGGAAATTATTAAAGGCAAAGGGTATATCCCACCACACAGGTGTGTTTCGTGGTGTAATGTTATTGTTTCTAGTCGCTTTTTTTTTTTTTTTTTTTTTTTTTGTCAAAGATTCTAGTCGCTTTCTATATTTATTTTAACGCATACACACTTAACTCAATGGGTTCTTGATCAATGAATGGACAATTTGTGTGCTAATCAGCTCCGCGTGACCGTGTGTGTATGACAAGCAAAGGCTCTGCGTCTACAAAAACATTAATGCTACTTGCTAGTTTTATCCATAGTTTAAATATGATTATGACAACTTCAATAATGTGATCAAATAATAGTTTTGAGGTATTTTGACGATAATATCTGGTATCAAATGATGCCGCCTAGCAAACTAAACAAGTTTGGTGTGCTCTATTTTTATCATTTGACCAAGTACATGTTCGCAGATCGGTAGACCGATTCTTTTAAGGTGTGTTGTTGGTTCGACTGGTTGATTTTTTTTTCTTTTTCAGTAACACTTATTAGTTATTACGCCAATTTGAATTCTGACTGGTGAGATATGTACTGATGTGCGATACTAATTACAACCATTGAACTACAATTTTGGTCTAGTTATATCATCAGCTGATGGTCAATCCAGTGAAATGGTGTTGAGAATTAAAGAAAAATATTGTGGCTCCTTACACAGTCCAATTAGCTTTGAAAATATGTACAAAATTGTATTAAATTATATCTAAATAATTATCCAAAATTTGTAGTGGTCTTTAAAAGAATTAAAAGTTCAAGGGTCATAATCCATAGGTGTACCAGATTTAATTTGGGTATCAATATATAGTGTTGTGCATGTAACAATAAAAGATTACAATTTCACATAAATGATCAAAGACAAAGTAAACATAACAAAAATCTGGATTACAATTTCAAGATGTTTTCTTTTAATTTGTGATAATCCTTAAGCGACAAAACATGTATACATTACTAATTTAATTTCTTCCAAGTTTCAATCTTCTTCTTCTAGTAATGCGCGTACATGAAAGTTTTCACCTTTCTTCTTATAGTAATGCGTATATGTGAACGACTAAACAATTACTTATTTTGTCAAAGTACATTATCAAAATTATTACGGGGTTTCTAAAAGTGTTTATACCTAAGGCTTGATTTGAATAAAAAACTAGTCTAAACAAGAAATGTTTTTAAAGATGGTTAGAACTTTAAGTAACGGTATTAATATTCACACGCATTTGAAAGAGTGAAGTAACAAAAAGGTTCATTGCGTAAAGATGAGTGCAACAGATTCCTTATGCTTTTATTATCATCTCTCGTCCATCTTTTCCAAAGGCTGATGATGAGAAATTGAGAACGCTATACAAATTCCTCTTCTTCACATTCACATTTGGTGTAGGTCATTGCTTCTACACATTACCACAACATTCCCTCGGAACATTTCCAAATTTTAATCATTACACTATATATTATTCTTCAAAACAAAAATCACAACACCATAATTAAGTAACATACACCAGAAGGATGGATTCAAACCATTTAAAAGACAATCTAATCCACAACATAGAAAATGTTTTTATTTGACAAGCTCAAAATCCTCAAATTTCAATAATTTATGAAGTTTGTTTAGAATCAAATTTGTGTTTTTATACCCCTTGAATCATTAAGGCATGACTAAAATTATTGGTCTTACCTTCTTGAGTGAATTAACAGCTTTAATCTCCTAACATGACTTCAACAAACGATTAACAGTTTGTAGAATCGGTTTAAATTGGCGGTTAAAAGAGTTGGTCGAGTATTATATAGGACGGTTTTGTTGCCTCACTTTTATATAATTTTTTTATTTAAACCGTCCATATCAAGAGCGAGTTCAATCTCTAACCACTTCAAGTTCTACTATCAATCAAATCCAAGATACTTTTGAATTAGTTTGGTCTGTTGTGGTGGATATATGTATTGTATTGGTTAAGCTCGCACTGCTTAAAGTTTGGTCTGCAAGATACCAAAGAGTAGTAGCACGCGTCTACAATTACATGACTTCCAGCAAACATTTTTCATCAATCTGCCAATATAAAAAAAGTTAATTTCTTTGCTTACCTCCAGCTTTTGCTTTATCAATTATATGCAAAGGCTCTTCTTTTGATGAGATCTTTAACCAAACACAAAAGTAAAAGAGCAAAAAAGTGAAGGAGAGTGGAGGTTTATTTATATAAGGGCACCTGTTTTGGTGGATATATTCTCAAACATAACATAATATAATACATAATCAAATGGGTAGGATTAGGCCTGTGGAAGAAAAGGTTCTGTAGCAGGACCATCTCAAAGCGTTAATTGCTGTTTATATACATTGTTGTCTCTTTTAAAATCTTACAAATTCCTCATTACCTCCCTTCACATCACACAACATTTCACCACTAGTCCCTTTGGGTCTGTCCTCCCTTCCTCGTGACCTGATGAGACGTTCGGTTTGGCTTAGAATAGATACAGAATGGGGGCTCTTTGCTCAGAGCAAAACCAAAAATGTTTCAAAACAAGAAGCAACGCTATAATTTCCCCCATTAAAGAAAAGGAAATGTTACCTTCCACGGGTTGAGCTAACTTGCGGTTGTGCGATGACATCATTTCCTTTTTAAGCTGAATCAGTAAATCCTCCATTGTGTATTCTCTTCTCCAGTTAGCGAGCATAGGGAAATGACTGGGTTCAACCTGAACGTTCGGTTTAACCCAGCTAGTTAAAAATATGCATGCAGCTGAAAAATCATAGTACAAAAACAAGTTGTTGTTTTGCTCGAGCTTACCACTCCATCATCAGGGTTGACACAAGCCATGTTAATACGAGTCTGGAACCTAACAGTAGGTGGAGTTTCAGGATAATCCTTTCCACAGAATAGCTTAAGCTGAAAGATCTTTCCTTCATACGCAGTCTGATACCAAAACTTATCAATCTCACTTCACATATACCAAAAGTGTAAACCAAATATACTAATAGTCTGATAACAAAAACTTATCAATCTCACTTCTCAGATAACAAAAGTGTAAACAGATATATACTAATCTTCATTTTTCCCCTACTTGTGTCTCTTCATTCCCCCAAAAAATGGTTAAAAATGCTACATAAGGCTAAGATCTCAGCATAAGGACCATATAGTGACAAACAAAGTAGCTCAACTTGAAAGTTTATCTAGCTCAAAGATTGCATCTTTTAAGGTTACAACAACATTTTTCTTGTTTTTAGCATCAAAATTCAAAAATTGAAACTTTATTGTTATATTCAATGCAAACCACCACAAGTTGTGTTATGATAAGGAAGAAGAGAGATTAGAGAGAGAAGGGGGGAAAGAAAGGGGGGGGGTACATTATGAGGACCAATAATGGTACCAGTCCAAGATTGCATCAAAATATCATCAGCATCATCCATTCCATAGCTCACTGTCCCATCTCCAATCCCTTTCTCACCTCTTTCAAGCTCTTCCAATAATCTAAAGTTTCTCGGAACTGCACATAAAAAATAAAAAACCGGGACTCTCGTAATCTGTATAATCGAAATCATTACTCTTAAAAACATAGGGAAGCAACAACAAGATTAACAAAAGAAAAGAAAAGGTCAACACTTTAATAAAACCCAAGATTCCAAAACCAAATAAAACCTAAAAAAAAAATGAAATTGGATTTTCAAAGACTAACCAACGACCTTCTCTTCCTCTGAACCCATTTGGCTGAGTTTATTACAGAACAGTATCTAAAAGAGGAGGATTTGGTTCGAGAAATGAAAGAAGAGAGAAACAGAGAGAGAGAGAGACTAATAGAAGAAGGAAAAAAAAAAAAAAAAAGGAAAGAGAGAGAGAGTTGGTCAAGTGCGCGTAGTCGCACGGTAGTTATTTTGCGACCCTCACTTTTTCTCCACCACCTCCAACTATTGTCTGTTTTTTTAATTTTTAATTTTATTAACTCCAAAAATATATTAAAACTCCAAGAATATTTATAGAATCATCAGTAACATAATGTTACTGCACGCATCAATTATTAATTTACCCAAATTTATTATTTCAGAATTGTGTCTACGTCTGAGTCAGACGGTCTGACGCGTGTGATATCCCATTATTGAATTAGAAGAAATAGCAACAAACCATAACAGCGAGAAGTATATGTGTAGTAGTGGTGCTGTGGTGGTGGTTCTTGCTCTGTCTTGACTTTTCACTTTCCAGTTGAAATTTCCAACAAACTCTAACTCTACTTTGTGTTTTCAGGACGTAAACTAAAAACACACAAAACAGTAATCAGTAAAAAATAAAAAAGATAGAAAAAAGTTGGACGCAAATGTATGCATCTTTGGGATTCTTCTATTCTATTGTAGAATTTGAATTACAACTAGAAAAAAAACCCACAAAGAGATGTGGTTTCAAATCTAATTAGATAATAGCTTAAGTCGTCGACCTATCTTCTTTTAAAACAAACCAATCATCCATCTCTCCATCATCATCACTAATGTTACCAAGGAGTTCCTTTCTTCTCCGATCATAACATCTTGATTCTGTTTCCTTCTTCGTATCTTGTTTCGCTTCTGTCCCATTGCTTCTAACCTTCTGTGTCATCATCTCCAACTTCCATTGCTCTCTCTTTTCTGCACTCCTTGAAACATTACTTTTCCCTCCTTCCACTGGAAATCCCATGAAGCCATCCTCTACTTCTTCTTCTTCTTCTCCATCGCAGTGTTCTCCACTCTCTTCCTCTACAAAACTCCACGTCTTTGAAACTCCGCTGTGAGTGTGACGATCGGCAACTGTCTTTGAATCCGGAGTGACATTTGAAGCCTTTTGTCTCTTGTGATCACACTTCAAACATATCGAGTTCCTTCTAAAATTTATGTAATTGCACCTGATGATGTATAGAAACAATATCAATTTCTAACAAATGTTTTTAAAAGTTATTAGATTACAACAAACCCTTTAGCTTTTAAGGTTTTAGGAAGGATGACTCACGACTCGCATTCCCACTCTCCTGGATTGATTTGACGCATTGTAGGCTTCTCTTTGCACCTTAAGCATCTTGTGTTTTTCGAAAAGTTCAGGAAGTTGCATCTGTGGAAGTAAAACATACAAAACTAAAAAATCTTAAACGGGTTTTCATGGTTGTTAATCAGATTAGACACTAAATTGAAAAAAAAACTGTGAAAGATGTCCTCACGTTTGGCATATCCAGTCTCCTTTCTTCAGTGGGAGATGATCTTTCTGTTCTTCCTTCAACTGTTTCAGCCTTTCCTCAGAAAAAACATCGCACCGCAAGCATCTTATGTTTTTCGCAAAATTTAAAAACTTGCACCTACCAGATAAGAATGGTTCACAACAAAAGACAGTTTAACGATTAGTATAAGTCAAATCAAAATCGATAAATGCAGCAAAATTACTTACTCTGTACAATGCCAATCCCCTGGCCTTTTTTGTGGGTCTCTCTCATCACTATCCTGTGAATTTGGCTGGAGCTCATCTCGACCTGTCTCAATCTCAGCAGATTCAACATCTTTTAAGCTATACGCTACACTTTCCCTCAGCAACTTCCTCACAGAATCTTCAACAAGTTTGGTTTGACAGGCACGGTTCTCCACAACAGGAGAAATGGAATCAAGCCCGTGAGTTAGCAGTATACGCATGACATCAATAGTTCGAGCACCTTCATCTTCTCGTGCTTGTGCATACGCCCTTTCACATCTCCCTCTCAAGTTGCAAGAGCCACACACCTACTAAGTAAATATTTAAGCTCAGTTAAGTAAGTTTCCAGTGAAACCTCAAAAGTGACTATAAGCTCTTACTGACTATAAAGAAGGAAAGCAACATAAAGTGAGACTGAGAAGAATAAGCAAATCATACATTTCCTTCATCAATGCCCACATAAGCTCTTAAACGCTTTCCTGAGTTCACAACCTTCCTGTCAATGCTAGGACATCCACACCCAACAATCACTTTGATATCTTTCCTCGACAAGTCTCTGTAAAGGTACAAACTTTTTATGAATTCTCACCAATTTCAACCTATAGAGAGAGTATTTTACCAACAGCAATACGTCGAACACCTGGTGTGCAAATTTTATTGAAATTAAAATCGCATTTACCTCACGAGAGTAAAACGATGGCGGGCAAAATTGAGACAAGCGGTACGAATATGATTCGATTCCTTAGAAATCATCAAGCTTTCTCCAAAGTAACCTTTTTTCACAAGCATACCCATCAAATCTAGCCACTCGGGCCATGGGTGGTGAGAGCATGGATCAACCAAACCTTGTCTAGCGATCTCTGTGCTTTGGGTATAAGCCAGATTGTGGAATGGTCTTGAGTATCCAATGATGATACGATGGAAGCATCTATGATCGAACTTGAAAGATCTCATCTTTTAAGAAAAAGAAAAAAAAAAACTCAAAATTTACATATTCCTTGCACTCACCATTTGCTTAAGCTATAGTTAGGCCTGTTCGTTTTTGTCAAAAAAAAAAAAAAAAAAGCATAATACAGAATCATTCACACATGGATCATCCGAATTAGTTTTAAAATTTTAGGCAAAAATTTGAAATTGATTTGGATGATTATAGTTGAACCATTTGGATGAAGATGGTTCATCCAAAAATAACAGTAGAATTATTGATTGACCATTCAAATGAACTATTTTTTTTGTCTTGTTTGTTGGGTTATTTGTTATTGAAATGAATTATTTAGATGTATCATTTAAATAGATTATTTAGATAGAAATGCTAAATGATGAAACGAACAGAACTTTAATCGTGGAGAAAACAACAAAAAATGCCACTAATTAAGTGTCTTTTGTCATGGCAGATCTCAACCTCGGTCTCACGCTTTTCTTAGGAAGAATGATAAAAGAGTTTCTATGTTTTAATTGTCGTATCATTCTTCACTAGAGAAGCTTAAGACGGGGATAAGTGTTCTGTCACGACAAATACACATTGAGGTTTATTGTTTTCTCCCAAATTATATAACTATAGTTTATGCAAAATGATAAGTGTAAAGAAAATGTAAATTAATACTTGAGGTTTTTTGAATAAGCTTAGAAGAAGTGAGACTCTTTGTATTGTATTTATATGCACTTTTTGTATAAGAAAAATTTATTACTCTCTTCTTTTCAGTAACTGTTGTTTAAGATTTTTTTTTCATATATATTACATATTTACATGTTTTCTCATTGGTCACTGTATTAAACCAATAAGCAATAGGGATACAATTAAAAGAAACGTAAATTAAAAATGAAAGACGACATTTAAAATGAAACAAAAATTAAGTATCATATATCAAAACGGAAACGTAACAACGTTTTTGGAAGTGAAAAAAACTTACTCCTATGGGCAAAACGTAACGGCAATTACATTCTTTTGCCTTCCTATTTAGTTTGTTTTTTTACAGTCAATGACCTTATTAAAGTTCTATTGGAAAAACGCAAGTCAATAGCATCGTTTTCCTTATTTATTTTTATTTTATGTTTAAAAAACTTATCAAATTGAGAAAACGTAACAATAACATCGTGTTGTCTTCTTATTTACTAGAAGTAGTAGTAGTTTTTGGAAAGTCAAAAACTTTATTCAAGTCAATAAGATTGTTTTGAGTACTTTTGACTTCTTATTTTAGTTTTTTTCCTGAAGTTAAAAAACTTATTCAAGTTTCTATTACAAAAAATGTTATATAACCTCGTTTTTTCTTCCCGGTTTATCTAAACCTGAAATCCATCTTGATTTTTTGAATTCAAAATTATGATATAGGCGAGTTTAATTCAACTATTCGAATTTAGACTATGCTAAGTTTTTTACCCTTTGCAACCTCCTTAGTTATAAATAAACACAAATTTGATTTAAAAATTAACTAACCTTATTACACAAAAAAAAATGGAACTGTTTAACGGTTCCTTAAAGATTAACCTTTTTTTCTGATAACAAAGGATACAAGATTGGCTCAAACAAGCAAATACGAATGAACATTGTTAACATAGGTAACTAAAAGCGGAACTGTGCGAACGCGACGCACAAGATTATCCGCTTTACTATTATGTGAGTGCGGAACGTAGACTAATGAGAAGAAGGCAAACTCCTCCTTATCCGTCTGGATGTCCTCCAAATACGGTGTAAAAGCTGGCCACTCGGAGGGCGAAGACACCATCTTCAATAAGTCGGAGCAGTCAGTGAGAAAAACAACAAATTGGTTATCCGCCCCAATCATACATCGTATGGCCCAGACAAGAGCCTCAATCTCAGTATGAAGAGGGGTCAGACTACGGCGAAGATTGGTAGCTCCCATAGTGGGGACGTCACCATAGGGCGACGTGCAGAACACCCTCTTCCTGCATAACAGTTTGTTGCTTTCCAGGAACCATCTACAAAACAAAAGTAACTCGCCAAAGAACTAGGAACCCCGAGACCCCTGCTTCCCCAGGGAACAAACTCAATAGGAATAGTCGATGGGACCACTATGTCCTCTGTTTGAGCCAAAGCCCATGCTTTTGCCTCATCCTCCGCTAGCCACAAGATCGCTAGGGGATTGGAATCTAGATTACTGAAGAGTTTATCATTACGCGCTTTCCATATATACCATAGGATCTAGGGAAAAAATTCTTGTGTCGGAACATTTGTAAATCGCCAAAATAGAAAATCCATGTTTGTGAAAATTGAAGCCGATGGAAAAACACCCAAGGCTGTCGAGAACTGCGATATAGCCCAAACCTGTCTAGCAGGTGGACATTCAAAGAGGGTATGATTAATTGTCTCCTTCGGAAAGCACAAAGACCACACGTGGTATCACAACTCATCCCACGTTTCCGTAGATTAGTTGTAACTGCCACACAACCCGAAAGAACTTGTCACATGAAATGACGAAGTTTCGGTGGGCACCTAATATCCGGACCAAAAACGTTCGACCCAGAGGAAGCCGTCCGTTGAGGACGGAGAAAGCGATATCCTGATTTAACCAAATATTTACCACACTTGGTAAAATGTCATCCCGGCAAATCCGGCTTATCCGGTTGCCGCAAAGGTAAGGCAGAAATTATAGCAACATTTTCCGGTACAAACATAGCCGTAAGCTGAGCTATATCCCAAGAATTAGAACTCCTGTCAATGAAATTTGCAACTCGAAGCAGAGGATCAGGAGGCGATCATGTGCTCAATGCTGGTCTTGGGGATTGAGCAGGGATCCAAGGGTCAGTCCATACAGAGATGGAAACCCCAGATCCTACTCGTGTAATAAGTCCTTTGTTCACCAGAGAGCGAGCATAAACTATACTCCGCCACCCATAGGACGGCGAGTAAGATTTAATTGGATCCAAGGGATCAGAATGCCGATAATATCGTCCTTTAAAAACGCGTGCAAAAAGCGATTCTGGTACTGTAATCAAACGCCAGAGTTGCTTTGCCAGCAGAGCAGTATTATAATCATCCAAACATTGGAAGCCTAAACCCCCGACTTCCTTGCCACTACATAGTTTATCCCATGACACCCAATGGAGCCCTCGTGATTGTCCCGATGAACTCCACAAAAAATTAGAAATCGCACTAGTTAACTTCCGCGTAACCGTCTTAGGTAACCGGAAGCAGGACATCACGAAAGTAGGGACAACCGTTGCAACAGACTTAATCATTACCTCCTTGCCCCCTTTTGATAAAATCCTAGCTGGCCACCCACTTGCCCGGGCTTGCAATTTGACTTGGACAAATGAGAAAATTTTTGTTTTTGCCCCATCCAGGCTTTCTGGGATACCTAAATAAGAACCCATGCCACCCAAATTTGTGATCCCCAGAACCCATTTTAATTTTTCCCTAATCCCAAAATCCACTTTATGGCCAAACTGGACCGAAGACTTCTGAAAATTGATCTGTTGGCCAGAAGCCCGTTCATACCTCTTGAGGATCCCTAAAACCACTTCACATTGACAAATAAGAGGTGTGAGATAGCAGGACTAGCGGTCGAAACCTTGATACCCGTAAGAAGTTTCAATTGTTCTGCTTTCCGAAAATGTGCAATACGCACCTCCGTACAAAGAATAAAGAGATAAGGGGACAGAGGGTCTCCTTGGCGCAGATCCCTTAGACCCATAGGCTTGCCCATTAAGTAAAACCTTGTATTGAACCGACTTGACACAGCACATAATCCATGTTATCCACATTCCACAAAAACCAAACTGCCTGAGTAAATGCTCGACGAAAGACCATTCGACCCGGTCGTAGGCCTTACTCATATCCGTTTTAATAGCCATGAACTTTTCCTTACATGAGGGGTTTGTTCGTAGACCGTGAAACATTTTTTGAGCAATCAATATATTATCTGAAATTAGGAGACCCTCTACAAATGTCGATTGTGTTTCTGAGACGAGAGATGGTAAAACAGTGCGAAGTCGCTGGCGCAGAACCTTTGATATAATTTTATAACCAACGTTGCATAGACTAATAGGCTCTAACTCCGTCATCCGTGTTGGCTTGTCCACCCTTGGGATAAGACATATATTTGTCACATTAAGCCTCTTATCAAAATCCCCATTCCTCAGGAAAGAATTGACTGAAAATATGAGATCTGCTTTAACCGTAGCCCATACCATTTGGTAGAAAAGAAAAGTCATCCCATCTGGACCTGGAGCCTTGTCCGGATGCATCATGAAAAGTGCATGTTTAACCTCAAGTTTTGTAACCTCTCGAGTTAAAAATTCATTTTTCTCCATCGAAATAGAGGGTTGAACCTCATCTAACATTTTCGCAAATTTCGTAGGTTCCGAGGATGTAAAAAGATCCTGAAAATAGGAGACCGCAATATGTTGGATATCCCTCTCTTCCGTCATCCAAGTACCGTGTTGATCATGGAGACCAACAATCCGGTTCCGAACACGTCTTTGCTTTGTTTGAGCATGAAAATAACCGGTGTTTTGGTCACCAAAGCGCATCCACCGACTTCTGCTTTTCTGGTACCAATACACCTCCTCATCCCTATAGGCCTCCCGTAGACGCCAAGTAAGCTCCGCCAGTTCATCAACCGAGGCTTCATCATCTTCCTGAGCTATCGCTAATTTGGCCTTGATATCCTCAAATTGTCTCCCGCCCAAAAGGTAATTGCTCTTTCCTCCACCGAGATATAGCACGGCGACATTTGGTAATTTTGTCTACCAGAGAGGAAGAAGTTCCGGCCCCCGTCGAGTCCTCCCATCCTTCAGCAATCGCATCAAAGAAACCCTCCTTATCCAACCACCATCTATCAAATCGAAAACCACCCCAAACTCGTCGACTTTTATCCTCAATAACTACTAACAAGGGTTTGTGATCCGATGCAAGCATCAGTAAATAATCCGTAAAGGAATCTTTAAACAAATCATGCCACTCCTCATTCGCCAAGGCCCGATCTAAGCGACACTGTATCGGCTTCTTATTCCGCCACCCTCTATAGGAGAGACTATCTCCAAGAGCAGGAAACTCACGTATGCCACAATGTCGGATCATTGTATTAAAAGGTACTAAAGAACAGGCATGGCGCAAAGTACCACCTCGTTTCTCATGATTGCCTTTTAACTCATTAAAGTCTCCAATTAAAAAGCATGGAGCATCTCTATTCAAACTGATTCTTGTTAATCGTTCCCAAACTATTTCTCGGTTCTTTGGAACCGGATCACCATAAATAAAAGAGAGATAAATTGATTTGCCTTTGTAAGTAACCTCCACATCAATAATTCGATTGGACTCAAATAAAATGGAAATATTATTATTATTATAAAAAAGTGCAAGACCACCACTATAACCAAAAGGTTCAACCGTTTTTAAATGTGAATAACCAAAATGACCAACAAAAGGTTCTAAAACAGAAAAAGATTGTCTAATTTCAGAGAGAAATAGAAAATCAGGCCGATGTTTCCCCCACAAATCCTTAAGATAACCAATAGGTGCTTTATTCCCCAACCCTTGACAATTCTAGCTCAAAATCTTCATTTTTCTGATATTGGTTTAGGCGGCTTTGAACCACCAGTTGGTCCCTTCTCCTGCTCCTGGTTCCTCGGGACAATACCCTCCTCAGCTACATCAGTAGTCTTTGGTGCAGGGCGTTTTCTTGGAGTTGTGCGCAAATACACACTCAGCTTCTTGGAAGCTGCTCCTCTAAAAGCCAAAGGCGGCTTAGCCATACGAATCTTGTCCAGCGGTGGTTCCGAAACTGCCATAGCATCAGCGGTGACCGAAATATCCATAGGATCTCCCCCTGTATCAGCTTCACCCGTATCAGCTTCACCCGTATCTACAGCCGTAGAGGTCGAACAAGCATCTAAAAAGGGATCAGCCAATGAGTCTTCCAAATTTATGTCATGCGTGAGATTGGGATCAGCTACCTCTAAAATGAAAGTTGTATCCCCAACTTGAGCCATCAGCGGGTCCTCAATTACCCCAGAAGTTGTCCCGGTTATAGCTTGAACCTCCTGAGCCGTCGGAGTAATTCCCTGTCCAGCCTCAGACTGAACCGTGAGACCACTCTCAAGCTTTCCTTCGGAAAGCTCCACCAGTTTAGAACCCAAATTAGCAGAACCTGAGGCTGTCAAGTTAACCTCCGTACCAGGACCTTCAGCATCTCCCTGTTTAACATTTGGTACCATTTCAGATTCTTGGAAAGGAGGTCGACGGACTCTCTTGAGCGGAGGGACTCCACCAGTAGGGGTAGGCCTGACTCCCTGATCCTCAGCTCCCATTATTTGACCTTGTTCCATGTCATCACCCTGAACCTCCGTTGAAGAAGAAACAATAGGGGCAACAGTCCAGATCATATGACGATACTCATTGAACTGCGCATAGTTGTTGTACCACCGGGGTTTAGCAGGGGGTTCACCTGACTCACCATCAGACTGGATTTTGACACCCGAAGCTTGTTTCCCCTTAACAACCTCTGGTTCTTCTTATTATTTGATGTTCCTTTGTTGTGCACTTCCTTCCCCTTCCCTTTGGTTCTATCAACCCCTTTGTTGTCCATTTCCTTCCCTTTGCCTTTTGATTTGTCACTTGTGACAGCTCCTTTATAGCTTTGAAAGGATCTAGATGCATCCTCCTCCATGGGGATAGGATGACCCGAAAACTGACCAGAGGTAATCCTTGAAGAATGCCATAATGGGCAGTGATCAACATCGTGGAAAAGACTATGACACTTCTTATAGAAACCGTGAAGTCTCTCAAAACGCAGAGTAACAATAGTTTCCTGGCCATTGTAAAACTCTATCACCGTTTCAAAGCAAAGAGGCAGGAACCCATTCACCGTCACACGTACCCTTCCTCCATCAATGTCAACCGCTATGACCCTTCCCAACTCTGCACCAATGCTTCGGAAAGTTGGTTCAGCCCAAAATTGGAAGGGAACTCCTAACACACGAACCCAAAAAGTCAGGTCAGAAGGATAAGCATGATCGACTGTTGGCGTCCATCGCACCATCGACACCAACCAGCGATCAAAATGGAAATGTTCCATTTGAAGAACTTCCGTGATATCCTCCTCATTATCGAAGTCGAACTGAAACTTCCCAAGGTCTAGATCAACTCCCCCACTCTACCCTCTAAATGCCAGATTCGGGGGAGCATGAACAATAGATATTTCATGTCCTGCATCCGGAGATTCATACACCGGCCCACCGCCGTCTTGGAGTAACCATCGATCAGAGCATGGTTGTCAAAATATGGCATCTTGATCCTCCGCCTAGGAACTAGAATCTCCTCACCCTTGCCAGACACACTCTTCCCCAAAAGATCAGCTTGAGACATGATCAAAGTCGCAAAACTCAAACCAACCCACTAGAAGTAATGAAAGAAACAAGAATTTTTTTTTTGAAAGTTGTAAGAGCAAGAAACTTAGATGAGAACTGTGATGAGAGAATATCTCTACAGCTCGATACCTTTTAAACTCACTAGCCTTCCAAAATAGTCGACCAAATAATTGCATTGATCTGGTAAAAATATAGCAATTGATGTCCTCTTGATTCGCATACACCATCAGATTATGGAACCTTATCCCCATCGCACCAGAAAAAGGAAATTGAATCATTACCAAACACATCCAAAGGGCGATCTATCGTGATCTGATACAGAAAACCAGATCCGACAATAACTCCAAAATCCCAGAATAGGAAACCCAGATTTTGTTCGCTTCCATACAAGAAACAGAAGGTTCTGGTTTAACTCGAGTAAAAGAGCTCGACAATAAAACCACATCTCCAGAGAGCGAAATCTCAATCCTAGACTGTCTCAATCGAGAATCACTCCATCTTGATTTGCTCAGAGGACAGATCTCATCTTCTTTCCAAATCCTATTATCCCAATCGCCAATCAGATCAGATTGAGCAACCCAATCAACCCGCGTAAGAAAACAGATTCCAAACCTCATAATTGTAGCAATTATCCAATCAGATCGTAAATCCCATACTTGGATCCTCTCTTTCGCTAAAACACAATAAATTAGATCAGGATCATATCCCCAAATTAATAGCGAAAGATTTTTGCGAGAATTCCCACAAGACTTTCGCTCATTCCAATCAATACCCAATTTCAAAGAGAATTTTGAATACCAGTAACCTTCAAAAAAACCAAACCAACTATAGTAGCAATCACACCAATCCATTCAAAACCCTAGATTCGCTGTGGCTATCATTATGTCTTTTTGTCACTTCTCTTTTTTTTGACACAAATGAGTTCTCACCCGCACAAAATAAAAGATTAACCTTATTACACATGATAAAAGATTAACCTTATTACACATGAAAAATTATTTTCGAAATCTAGTATAACAAAAGAGTAGCAATATATATTTGTATTAAAAAAACTAGTTATTTTATACTACAACACATACTAATCACTGAGACACTACAATACATATTGATATACTTAACCAAACAAATATTATACAAACGCAACGTGTGTTAGAGAGTACAGACGCAGGCAGCTGACCCATACCACGTGTGACGTCTAGCAGTAACACGCACAAGGTGAAACAACTAGCCAAGTTTGTGTGTGTGAAAGTGAGGACAAGACGAAATCGCCAACAAAACATCCGCCGTTCCCCGAAGAGATCATTCACAGTTTCACACCGGAAGAAAAGTTCCGATGATAAACTTTGGAGCTACTAGTATAGCAGTAGTTTCGTGTTGTCGATCGACAAAAGCCTTCTTCCGAGATAAACTCCTGAAAAGGCTTTCACCGGATTTTTCAACTCCGAAAACGGCGAAACTTGATAAGAAAACGGTACAAAGAAAACAAAACAACTATAAATATAAGGATTAGAATCAACAACGCCATCATCAGAGGTATAGAAACGAAGCAGAAACACAGAGGTATGTATATATATATAGAAAAAAACTTCAACTGGGGCTTTTCAAACCGGTTCGATTTAAACTTAACCTTAAACCAGACTGAATAAATTTCGGTTTATTTATAACAAGAAAATATCTGGAAAAAAAAAAGAGACACAGCGCGAAAAGGAAGAAAAAATATCATCCTTCACTTTACACGTGGTTTATAATAATTGGATCTATAAAAAATAAAAAATGTTACAGAGAGCCACATATTATTATAACATATCTTTTGGCTGATACGAAACTGATCCTCACCATTAGAGAATTTGCGACTTGTATATTTTGCCCATACAGTGAGATTATTTCAATTGTTGATAAGGTAGAATTGGTTATGACTTGGACTCCTATGAACGTAACATCCATTGTTACGCATAGTTCTCTCTACACAACTCGGACACGTTTCCTTAGTTGGCGACGACGACGTAGGAGAACGAGAGCGTGATGATTTTGACGAAGACGTAGACGCGTTTGAAGATGTAGGAGACGAGTTTTTCTTCGTCGTTGTTGATCTTAGCGGAGAAAGGAAGACACGGATCTTAACCGGCGTCATTGAAGCAAGATCGTATTCCTCCATGAGATTGTTTAGATCCTCGTCGGATGTTACGGTTACAAGCGCGTCGAGATCATCAGTTGGTAACTGACACCGGAGAGTACTCACAGTCATACCACAGACCGCGCTGATCTTACTCGCAAGCTCTGTTTTTCAAACCACGTACGTTTTTTTTTAGAGAGAGATGAGGGAGAGAGAGTTGTGAAACTGTGGTAGAATCAAGAAAGTGATTAAATAAACTTACCAGTGAAGGATACGGAGCGAGTGACGGAGAGGACACGTGTATCCCCGCCGTGGTAACGGAGTTTGCCGTCGGGATAACGTGGGGTGATTCTACCGCCGTAGCTACATAGGAACTTGACGGTTGTTGAAGTTGACGGGACCATATATCACTTCTGTTTATATATGCTTAACTATTCTCAGTTATTTGCAAAGCTTGGTGTAGGAGGATTTTAGTAGTGTAGTAAGTATTGTATAAACTTTTCTTGAAGCCAAAACAACACTAATACTCATGTGCTATATATAGAGAGTTTTCAAAAGAGTGTGAAAAAAACATATACACATGATAAAAGTGTAATGATTTATTTTGTTCTCTTTTTCTTTTTCTTTTGTTTGTCACATAATTTATGAAAGATATTTAAATCGGAAAATAAAATTTGGCCGACGTAATTTTTTTTTTCCTAGGGAATATTCTTTGAATTTAGAAAGAAAAGCGAAATCATAGGCCAAAAGTGAGTCGTCATCAAAATGAAAATTTGACGCGTGTAAAAACATAAGTGGAGTTCGAAGGAGTCGGAACTCGGAAGGGAACCAATACAAACACTTTAAACAGTTAACCGGTCTCGACCGACATAAAATTTTGAATGTCTCTGTAGTTTTACTTAATAGGCAAGCATATATATATTCTTTTTTTTTTTTTCATGTATACTATAAGGTTAGGTGATTAGTACAAAATGTGAGTTACAACAAAAGAAAAGGTATCAGATATGCAGACAAATGTACATGTTGTGTGTTTTGTAACAACTTCTGGTCATCTGGTGTATTGTTTGTTTGATATGATCAGTACATTACTACAATAGATTCTTCTTCTCATGTGTGGTTAAAACTTAAAAGATATCTTTTTCAGTGATACAGTAAAATTTTAGATATTTTCCCATGTCTTTTTTTTTGTTTTGTATTTTGGGATAATTTTTTTGGTCATCTAAAATTTTATTATTGAAATTAAAACCATATAAAACTTAGAATTATAATATGTCCGCGGAAAACATGATATTCCCGGAGTTTAAAACTGGCGTCCCCAGTTTTTGTATTTTGGAATACAAAAACATTTTTTTTTTGTGTATATATATATGGGAAAACAAATTAGATATTTTGCTACATTTCTTCTGTCAAACGTTATTTGATAGTTTTCTGTTGACGTAGGCCTCTTGTCTTGTGCAACCCGGTCCCTTGAAAAGGCCACAACGACCATCCCTCAAAAATTGGAATATCTTACTAATTTACTATTCTTGAATCTTGATATTTTTTTTTTTGGTTAATCGTGATATCTATTACTGAGGAGATATTACAAGAGGAGAACAAAATTAATATCCTAGCATAATCTCATAAAAACTCTTATAAATACAAAATTACATAGATGCCTTAAAAATGATTTAAAATCATAATTTCACGATAACGTTTTGAGAAAATGATGGAGACCCAATGGTTAGGTCTTTCAACACAATTGTGAATATACTGAAACAGTGACCCTACGTACCAAAACAAAAGTGACGATACTGTACACTTAGCCACGAATTCTGTAATTTAGAGCACTCGGACCGACCAGATCACATTATAAAAGCGACACTATTTTTGTTTATGTGGCAACCATTACAGGTTGTTGTTTTTTCAAGGATATTCGAGTTAGTGGCTGACGAGAATGCAATCCCTAAGTATATAATACAATACATAAAAACTGAGTACATATTAACATTAGAGAGAGAGTACATATGAAACGAAAAATACATCCTCAAAACCAGTTATATTCTTTTATCTTTGTTCTGCCAACAATAATTTGAAGTTTACAAGTTCATATACCTAAAACTCTTGATAATCAAGGTAATACATAAACACAATTTTGTATAATCTAATACTAAGAGCCTTTGTATGTCTCTATCTAACGTGTTATAACCAACCTTGTTATAACTCTACACACATCCTCATGGATGCGTCATATTCCCAGAGACCTCTCATCATTTGGCGTTCGATTTTCTTTAGTCTCCCACTGATCCAGTTGTTGTGTAGAACGAAGCAATGCTTCTTCTCACACTCTGCTCTCACGTCTTCCTTTAGCCATAGATCTCTGTACGCACCGTTTGGGAATAGCTCTCTGTCCAAGAACTGAACGGTCAGGTTTGTCTCTGGTTCAAGACATCTATCGTCTCCTAAGCGATACGCTCCACCTTCTCCGCATAAAGTGTCGTAGAAGCTAGGCTGCTCTGATAGACCGGAGGTTGCAGCATGCTTCACCACTTTCTCCATTGCTGCTATCGTAGGAGCATCAGAACGTGCAAAGTAGAATCCCGAGTTTAAGCGCCTTGGTCGGTTTATAGGTACTGCAAAAATTCAAACATAACACGATTCATTAGCATTTAAAAGAAGGTTTGGTCCAATTGATCAGTTCATCATCATCCACCTGTTCTGTTGTATTCATCGGATTGTGCAGCGAGAACAGAAGGACCGAAAGACTGAAGCAGAGGCAATGGGTTTCTGAACCAATATACATCTACATCGCTCAAGAGAACATTATATCCCAACTTCAGTATCTTCAAAACTGTTCTTGACTTAACTTTGGTCACTCTCTGGAAACACTTTGATCCAAAGTGGCAGTCATTGAAGCTAATGTTCTTAGGGGCGTATGGATCAAAGAAAACTGGCAGACCCTGCAACGACACCAACTGATTATAAACTCTCTATTGACCCTATGGTCACTTTAATGTACTAAGAAGCAAAAGCAAGAGACTTTTTTTTAGTTACCTGCAATATAGAAAACTGATAAGTTTCATCATCAAGAGCACAAACTAAGAAATTTGGAACTTTGAGGCGGCGTAACCTGCAGACCCAACTCATCAACATGTCCTTATAGCTATACCCAGCAATTGAAAGAACAACAGTTCTGTTCTTGTCTGCAACTAATGGGAGAAGAGACTGCAGGTCAAAAGGAAACTTCAATTGTGGCACTGCCTCATCTTTCTGTACAATATCTAAATTCAAGCTTCGTGATTTAGTTCTACTGATACAAGCTGAGATCTTCTCTCGCCTACGAAATCCTACACCCTTTCCTTCCAATATAGACAGATCAACAGAACGATCTGAAACGTTAACGAACATATAGTGCTTGTTGCACTTCAAAAGCTTAGGTAAAGTAAAAGACTTGGAGAACAATGACCCGTAGAGCTGCCCAAGATGGGAGTTTCCTATATATTCCCAGTTTCTTGTTTTCGGTTCTGAGACATTATTATCACTCCTATTATCTTCATTGCCTAAGTAAAAGCTCGATATGGTGGAAGTGGCATCAAACACAAACCTTCTTTTACATGACATAGCCTCGTTAATGATCCATTGATTATAAGTTCCTCTTTGATACAAAAAAGGTGGAAGCACTCCACAGTGCAATGGTAGATCAACGTTGTTCCATGCCAAAATCGTTTTGCTTTCGGTAGAATTTGATTGCCAACTCCGTAAGCTTATCATCTTCTGCAACTGTTGACACGAAGAAAAACGCATTAAGGGAGGATCAGATAAGATTTTGTTATCAACAAGTACAAAAAAAGTTTCCTCCATACCTCCCCAAATCTCACCCTTTTACCATTGCCCTGTCGCCAAAAATGTCCTGTCTTGTCCCAATTGAAAGGGAAACTGGGAATACTCACTGATGAAGAAACAAGAAGCCAGTCACGATCAAGCTGGTTAGTGAAACTCAATGCAGAAACGAAATCTGGCAGTAATACAGTCTCTGGATCCATCAGAACAGCTATATCAGATTGATATGCTTCACTTCTCGCAAGCATCGAGTGTAAAAATGGAGTACCGAGAAACCTAACACAGTTCAAACACACAAACGAGATGTCAAATGGCTCCAAAATCTATCCTTTTTCATAATCTAAAGGCAACTTAGTGAGGCAAGAATCAAATGAAGTGGGAATAGAAGAGAGCTTACGTGAAATCAATGGTGGAATCAAGAAGAAGACGGGAACCAAATTTGTCGGTGAATGAAGAAGCAGAAGAAGGAGAGAATAAAACAACGGTGACTTGGGAAGACAAAGCGAGCCATGAACGAATAGCCAAAAAAGCTTGGCTATCTTCATCCAAGGAGGAGCTGCTACGGAGAGCAGTGAAAATGGTGATTTTTGGAGGAGCAGCAGCAATGGAACGGGAAGAGTATCTGAAAGGGCCATCGAGAGAAGAAGGAGATAGAAGCTGAGTGCCGTAGAAGGAGAGAGCGATTAGGAGAAACCCAGATAGCCAAACAGACAACAATCCAGCTCGAAGACCCTGTTTAGTAAGATTTTAAAATCAAAATCAAAAGTCATAAACTTTTCAGAGATTGAAACACAAAGATCGGAGTAAAAGAGAAACAAGTGAGAACAGAACCTTAAGCTTCATGGGATATCAAATGAAGAAGAGTTGAGAATGAGGGGAGAAGAAAGAAAATAAAAGGAGAAGAAAAAAAAATGGAGCTTTAACGGAAAAGAGAAGAAAATGGAGAAATACCAAAGTTTCGGAATCGGAGAGCCGGCGGGGAGGAAGGAGGAAGAAGAAGAAGAAGAAGACATGTGAACGCTTTTCGTCATCTTCAAGAAATTGTTTTCAAGATTTCAACATCTCTCTTCTTCTTTCCCACAAAAGTAAAAACTTTTTTAGGCTTCTGTTGTATTTTCTTAACTCCTGCAATTCGCCTAACGATACCGACACTCTCACTCAAAGACCAATTCGTCAACTTAAGTGAGTCACTTAATCTTTGACATATTCACTTCAGAAAATGTGTCACTAATTTTTCCCTTTTCTGGTCAAAAACAAAACTCTAATCTTTATTTAGTTCAAGATATAAAATTTATTTCCTAATAATGTGAGATGTAATAAGAACCTTGAGACACATCCAACGTTTCAGAGACAGGCCATCAACAAGTTTTGCCTGACAAACTTTTTTACAAAGTAACGCTTAACAAAACGAACAATATTCAAAACAAGTCAAGAAAGCAGTCAAAATCTTTTGATATTTCTTTTTCAAGAACCAAGGAAAGAGCGGTTTACAATGCTCACGAACCGGTGGCTTTGCAGTTCTTGGTTATATTGATGTCCGTCCAGTGCATTATCCCAAGTCTCTGCACAGCTTTGTCTTGGATATGGTCTCTGACCAGTTTGCTAGAGTGTTCATTTAGCACGATGGCGCCTGTGGGGGGATCTGGATCTTGATCTTGATCTTGACCGCTTTGACCTGTACAACAAATCAGGTTTGAGTTATATTGAATAAATAGGAGATATAGCACACTCTTTCGGTTATTTTTTTAATCCAGCGTTAGCCACCTGTTAAGACAGAAGAAACATAGAATACATACCTGGATTTGTTATGAGAAGAGTAGAGAGTAGGCTTGTGCTGAGAATGCTTGCTATGTGGTGACCGCGAAGAAACTTGTCTATACAATCAAAACATATATGATACTTTTTGTGGTGAGTTTCAGACTAGCTTGTCTGCTTTTGCTTACTCATTATCTCTTGTCATACTTTTTGCTTTCAATAGTTCTTTAACTTTTAGAGCCTAGTGCTAATATAGACTAACAAACATATATAGAAACACCAGTTATTTATCTCATAATGCTAATAGTTTATAAAAGCTATACCTTCTTCTGGACTTTCCAGGAGATGGTGACCGATTCCTTCTTCTTGAAGAAGACTTCCTGAAGAGAGACACAAGATCGTTAGGCATTAGACAAAAGAAGCGCGAAAGACAAAATTCAAAGTACAACACTCTATTGTCACCTTCTTGTATCATCAGAGGATTCATCACTGGACGGAGAAGAGCGTTTTCTTCTGGACCTCACAGGAGATGGTGATACATTCCTTCTTCTAGAACGGGACTTCCTGGAGAAAGGTAATAAAAAATCATCGCAAGTAGTGAGAAATAGCATTAGACAAGACAAGCGGACAGAGAAACTTAATGTTAAACATCCTATGCCACCTGGTCGAATCATCAGAGGATCCATTACTGGTTGGAGAACGTCTTCTTTTGTCCTTGCTCGAGTCTCCAGCCCGCCTGTGTCTTGACCTTTCTTCTTCCTTCTCCTTCTCCCTTTTTTTACCCCGGTCTTCCTTAGAATTAGTTCTGTGAGGCCTCTCTACCTCCCTTGAGTCCTTCTTTACATGGGTATCAGTAGATTTTTTACTTGGTTCAACACATTTAACTTTCTCTGCTGACTTTATGTCACCCTGCTTCATTCTATCTTTTGAGCCATTCTGAGAATCTACCTTCTCTTTCCCACTATTCGTTTCATCTGTTCTACTTCCATCCTTACTCAAATCGTCCCTCAAATCTTTCCCATAAGTTTTATTATTATCCTGATGAAGGTTGCAATCTGATTTCAAGCCAGAATTCTTCCTGCGAGGTTCATCTACTATTGCATCTTTATCACTATCAGTTCTGTCAGGATGCTTTTTTTTGCTTCCTGAAGTATCATCAAGTCCAGAGCTGGCGCTTACGTCTGATATTTTGATACTACCAGCCTCATCATCTTTTCTTCTGGAGCCTAGCATCTGAGAATAATCCTCCAAGTCTGACTTACTGTTCTTGCCGGAATTAGCATTGACTTCAACTTCTAGATCCAATTTCGTATTGGCCATTTCTTCAGGTTCAGGAAGTTTCTCAGTGCTTGGCTGCTGACTACCATCGTGTCTTGACACCACGCCAAGACTTTCAACTCCATCATTTTCATCAGCATCCGCATTAGAAGCAGCATCAGTATCAGCATCATCATCATCAGAGGCATAGCTAGCAAGACCTAGAACATCTGCTGGAGAGCCAGAACTAGCTTTCTTATTTGCGCCTTCTACCGAGACCAAAATATTTGCCGACGCCTTGTGGAGTGAATCAGCTGTGGAGAGAAGGGATGATGACGACTTATTGTGCTGTACACTATCATCTGAAGCAATGATGAATAGCACAGTATCCCAGAAAAGAATATGGTAAGATTCAGGAGTAATTCCACAGATTAATGACATAAATAAAACTACAAGGCACAACAAACCTTTAGATACTGGTTGATCTTCATTAATGACTTTGGTTGCAATTTCATCAAATAATTCATCTGTAACCTGTTCAAAAGACATATGTCAACTGTTGCAGGACAAATGTTTATAGACCAACCACTTAATTTCTATCAGACCACCTACCTTAAGAAGGACTTCAGTCAAGATACGCTTTATCTCCATATTGATTGCTGTAGTTCTCTCTGCATCCATCTCATCCTACATGAAACAAACCATGCATTTTTAGTGATGGTGCTGGATCAAATTAAATTACCAAGACAGCTAAAAGAATAGTGACAAAACAGTATTAAAAGTTCAAAAAACCTCATCATCCTCTTCTTCGTCAGAGGATTTAGAGGGGCTGAAGCTTTTTTCGTCACGCTGATCAGCTTTCGCAGGAGGTTTATAAGGTAAATCATCATCCATAGATTCCCTCTCCTCAAGACTCCCTGAAGAAGGCCTTCCAAGATCTGCTTTTTTCTTCAATAATTCGTCCTTAAGCCAATTAGGTACAGGAGCCTGGAAACCACCTTATTAGCCAGAATTCATGAAAGGTACTGAACTCCAATAGAAACAACTCATTCTTACCTTTTTAGGAGGAACAGATGATGCTGCATATGAGTCATCCATGAACGCAACAGGGTGAAGAGGCGGCTTTGTGCCAAAAGCATATGGGGGTACAACAGGCTGGAGATTTGGTGGGGGAAAACTTCCATATGGAGGCATGGTATGACCCGAAACAGAAGGTATAGCCATAGCTGAGTCATGCTGAAAAGAAAGTAAACATCAAACTTGCCTCCACCATAATAATACCAAAACGAACGATATAATAAGCAAACACTGTTAAGAGTACCTGAGGAATTGACGGCACCGATGAAGGGATTGGGGAATAGACTACTCCGGTTGCGGCATGGGGCTGCCATGCATTGTGAACACTAGCATAATCGGAACTCTCTCTGGTACCAAACTGTACAGGCTGATCACTAAGGTTACTAGGTTGAGCAGGTGTTTGATCTCCATATGCATATTGCATATGATGCCCTGCGTGAACAGGTCCCCCTCCATCAGGCACTGATATCTGTACCTCATGTTGTGTTGTATTTCCAGACTCTTCTTTACCTGCAAACAGAGTAACAAGTTTAAGCTTTGAAGGTAATAATAGCTAAGCTTAATAACTGTTACTAATCTCTAGACCAACAAAAATGGCTAAAAAGAGGCACTTTGTTTAGGGAGCAAAATGCAAGGAGAACTGTGATCAGTAGTGGTTAATCTACTTGTAGGATATATAATGGATGTTCTGGCGAGCAAGTAACTCTATATTACATAAGCACATCACTATACACTTTGACGACACCCACGGAATTTCAAAGTTACAAGGA
This sequence comes from Camelina sativa, assembly GCF_030686135.1. Taxonomy (NCBI): domain Eukaryota; kingdom Viridiplantae; phylum Streptophyta; class Magnoliopsida; order Brassicales; family Brassicaceae; genus Camelina; species Camelina sativa. Next base: position 20,437,142 of record NC_141895.1, on the reverse strand, counting down.
AACCTTGACTAGGAGCTACAATGATGTTCTAAGTAAATGGTTACCTGCTACAGAAGAATAACTATAAGGTACCTCCTGCTGATGAATTGCAGAACTAGTAGGCAAGTTTTCTTGATGTGAAAATCCTGCATAAGAACCTCCAGGATAACTCTCGTTTGCCGTTGAATAGTTTGGATATCCCTCCGGCTGTGTTGTGGGTGGAGCTGGAAACTGCTGCTGATAGCTTACTCCTTGAACTGCCTGTTGATGAACATCTTGATAGCCATGAGTAGAGTACTGCTGCTGGTAGACTTGTTGTCCGCTAGGTTGGTTCGGTGCAGACTGCGATTGCTGATCCTTGGTCGCAGCTGCCCATTCTTTTGCTTTCACTGCCCAGTCCTCGACGTTGCTATTAGCTGCGATCACGAGATAATCAGAAACCAAAACCCTAATATTCACTCAATAACATAGATGGCGATGAACTAGAGAGAACCTTGAGAGTTGTGACCTTGTTGGTAACCCCAATTTGGATTTCCCCATTCCTAATATGCAAAATCAAATTCGAAAATTAACACTTCGACAAGGGGAAAACAAAACATAGGATAAATCCAACGACGGAGCAACCTGATTAGCCTGAGGATATGGCGGAGGAATTTGCGAACCGGCAGGCGGAGGAGGAGGAGGAAAAGGACCGTTACCGTTAGCACCAGCGTTGAAGGGCGGCTGGTGAGGAGGATAAGCGGAAGAAGGGTAAGGTTGGCCCTGAGGATAATGCGACGAAGGTGGTCCCCACTGCGGCGGAGGTGGTGGCGATGGTGAGTGAGGATTATGAAATTGGTTGGGGTACCATGCAGGAGGAGGACCGCCGGGCTGCGTAGAAGGAGGAACCGGTGGCCTCGCCTGCTGCTGATAGTACTGGTGGTAAGGATCCGTCGGAGGCGGTGGTCTCATTGACTGAGCCGGTGGCTGGTACGCGTCCATTAGCAGTAGCAAGGTCTTTGTGTCCTTGACTCTGCGTTTTTGAGATTAGACCGAAATCGAGTTATGATGTATCTTGAGAAGTGAAAACTGCAGGTCGTTTTCAGTGGTTTCCTTAAATTTTCGTGTTGTGTTATAGTAAATATCGAAACGGCAGGTAGTTTAAGCTGACTATTAAAAAACGACACGATTTGTGTGAAATAAGAATTATGAATTTATCGTCTATGGTTACACCTTTACACAATTTTTTCCATCATTACATATTGTCATGACCATTCAAAAACATAATCATGACTATTTCATGAACAGTTTAGCATGTGTGGGATCTATTTATAGGACAGCATCGGCTTGTCTCTTGTTCAATCTAGCGTATAAGCCATCTTTGCTCAAAAGTTCTTTGTGATTGCCCATCTGTTTTGTAGACAAATGTAACAGTCAAGATCACATAGACTCAATGGTTTCATATAATTTATCGAAACCAGTAAGAGAGTGTGGCTTACCTCGACGACTCGTCCACTGTCCATAGCCACTATTCTATCCGCAGCCTGAATTGTAGAAAGTCTGTGAAGGAACAAAATGTTAAATCTGTCATAAATCGATCATCAAAAACATGAAGAAGATTTCGGATTTGTATATGAAAAGATACCTGTGTGCTATCACTATGACGCTTCTCTTTGTTGCTGCGTCGTTTCCAATAGAACGAAGCGCGCCCTGGAAAAAAAACCAAAGGCTTAAGAATTCGTGCATCCAAGTAACTTCTCTTTTTGGCGATTGAGAACTGAGAAGTTACCTTAACGTTGTGTTCGCTCTCTGCATCAAGTGCACTAGTGGCTTCATCGAGGATGAGAATTCTGGGATCTCTAAGGATGGCACGAGCTATTGCAATCCGTTGTTTCTGCCCTCCACTGAGTAGATCATCATCAACCATTGTGTTGTAACCACTGGGAAGTGCTGTGATGAAGTCATGTGCGTAGGCTTCCTTTGCGGCCGATATTATATCTTCTTGCGTTATATTTCGATCACATCCATACTTGATGTTGGAACCGATGTCTGTGCGGAAGAGCTTTGGTTCCTGTTTCATTGCGTCAGCTTTAGAAAGTAAAAGTGAAATTCAGCAAATTTTATTTGATTTCACGTATCAGAGATGTGAGGAGAACCTGCCCCACGTATCCGATTCTTTGCCTTAGCCACTTGACATCCAACTCTTTCAAAGGAACCCCATCGAGTAGAATCTGGAATTCAAAGTGTCAGCTATGGAAGTAAGGCTTCAAAAGGTTATTTTACATTGACTTTGAGTAATATCTACCTGACCACTTGTTGGTTCGTACAGTTGCAGCAAAAGATTAACCAGTGTGCTTTTGCCACTGCCACTTAGACCAACCTAAACAAAACAAATTTATTCAAATATCAAGTTCTAAAGGAAAATATTGACATCAGTGAACTACTTTGAGGTATACTTACGATTGCCACCACTTCACCAGGACGCACAGAAATGTTTACGTTTTGTACAACCGCCACCTGAAATATTGACATATGATATGATTGTCAAGACAAGCTGAAATATGAGCCCCAATGGCCCATATCCATATCATAAAAAGGACTCGATAAAATTCTGTGGTGTGTGCACATGAATTCTAATACACTCAACAATAATGTAAGGTGATGCAAATGCACAACCATGTTTGGCCATTAACTTGCAAGCACTAATCTGTACAAAATCGAAAGTCAGAACCTAAATGATTTTGAATCTGTGACGATACTGGTAAAAATGATAGAATATCTGATTACGCTAATTAAGAAATTCTGGTTTGAGGACACCCGCACGAAATCGAAAAGCTGGAAGCAAAAGGTTTTCATAAAATAGATTTCACATGAATGCAGTATACCTCCTCTCTTGAAGGATAGCTGAACGACACATCTACAAACTTGATATGTCCTGTCAGTCTCTGCAGTCTCGTCCCTACAGCAGTTTATAAATAAAATACATTACATGGTATATCATAGCAATGCCGGAAGCCTCTAGGTAGGAAGTCTAAAGTGATTGACTAAAGGCGGTTCATCCTGGGAGGGTTTGATTGTAAAAGTAATATCAACTGGTAATCACCAAACCCAAGCTTCCATCAATCTCATAAATGGTCAACATGTTTCTAAGATATACTGCTCTTCACCATAAAAATTGAACCTTGCCTTTTGCTATAAATTGTTCACTTGGCTTGAGATCCATCATCTGAAAGACCTTTTCACTCGCTCCAACTGATTGCATCAAAGACGATAAATTATCTCCCACCCACCACGTAGCATAAATTAACCACTCACTATACAACAGAAACTTTGTCAGCTGCTCTGCTGTTATTTGACCAGCTAAGATAGACATTCCTCCAACCAGGACAGCAATAATCTATAAAAGAAGAAAACATGGATCGTGTCACATTCTTACTGAGCATCACCATCTAGAAGAACCAGAATTTAATTAGCCCTTCTCACAAACAGTCGAAAGAGAAAAATTTAAGCAAACCAGGGGTTATATTAGGAGGAACCTGAGTAGCATGGTATAGAGTGTTGAAGCTCCAGTTCCAAATACCATACGCAGCACTCTGTCTCAAACTAATATCTGCTAATCTCTTAAGCCAGTGATTGTACCTTCGCACCACAGAAGGGGAGAAAATCCATGTCAAAAAGTAACTTGGCTGTGATTGACCCTGTTCTTGAAAGCCAATATCGCAAAATTTTCACCAGAAAAAAGCATAAGAAATGGAGACACTTTCAACGTTTTTTCATGGAAACAGATTGCACCTTTTAAACTCTTGCTTCTCTGTCCCATATACACGAACGGTTCTCATCAAAGAGTATGTCTCTTGAGCCACCTTGATGATCACAAAACAATTATTAACAAAATAATTAATTGCATAAAAGACATCTTAAGAAATGAGTTCTTGAAAAATCTACTTCATTTGCAGAAGCAGTGATCTCCTGAATTAGCTTCGCTGTCTTCTTTTGGTACCTACAACATGACCACATGTAACTTAATTTTCCGCCCGCAGTCATAAAAACACTAGGTGTAAAATCTATTAAATCATTAACGATATACAAATCTTAATCAAAGGGAGAAATTTTTTTGTAGAATCTTACATCCCATAAACGAACATAACCGCAGCCAAAGTACAGCAAATTGCCAATGTGCAAAGCCCAAGGGGCCACGACAAAATCAGCAAATAAATTAATGCCCCTGTTCCCTAGAAGAAAGAAGATAAACATACATTCAGATATCAAGAATGCACGACGCACTTCAGGCGAGATGGAAATTATAATTTTTAGCAGAAGACCTGAAGAATATTGCGAAATATCATGTTCAGATCATTTCCGATGACCCTCGAGACTTGCTGACAGTCCGATCCAAGTCTGCTTGTCAAGTCACCAACAGTTTGAGAGTCGAAAAATGATATATCCTGATGCAAGATCCAGCCAAGTTCGCGAGAGTAATTCAAAAAAATTATAGCTACACATGAGCTACCAACTAGAAATTTTCAGGACCTGGAAGAGAAGAGTAGAGTATAGCGTTTCTCTCATTCGTTTCACCTACAGACAGCATAAGGAAAAAATTCTAAGTGGACTAAAACTACAAATAAAAAGGAACTGGCAAGCAAGAAAACTCACAAGAATCATATTTGCAATCCCAAAGAAGCATCCTCGGATACCACTGGAATTATGAGTTGAACAAAGAGTTAGCTGGAAATATTTCGTAAAAGAATCTCAAGAAAGAGCAAGTGGTCAGACAGCAAGAGTAACCCTCTCATACAACTTGAAAAACAACAAAAAAAAAACAAGAGACAAGCGTTTGACCATACAAGATCTTGACCTGCAAATGCCAGAAGTAACACAAAGCACAATCAAGAGCTTGACATTTCGACGAAACACAGTGATATCACCACTCTGTGCCGAGAAGATCGACGCTGTTAAAAAATGCGGAATAGTTATCTCTGAAAGCTGTAAACAAAGTAGAAAAATTACATAAGAAAATAGAAGATTCTGATTTCTGATCCTAACTACTAACCCTATGGCTGCCTTATCTTAAACTATACAACTACACACAGTTCTACAAGGCCATCTTCAATACAGTTACTGATCCAATTCCACAAGAAGTAATTGCAATACATGATCATAGAGCAAAGATAGCCAAAACTACAACACTATAGAAAGGAAGAAAAAAACACACCGCAGCAATGATAAGAGTCGAAAAAGCAGCGAAGATAACCCAACGATCCTCAGCCACAAGCTCCCACATCCGACTCAACGCACGCCAAACAGTCACAGGCTTAGCAATGAACCTACCATCAACCTCATCCGTGAAACTCCACCAGCTTCCACCTGGTAAAATCGTTCGGAGGAAACCAATAAATTGCCGAATCCTCTCCGGAACTGAAACGTTGTCTCCTTCTCCTTTGTAATACTCCGCAGTTTCCGCTACTGATCCGTTCACCGACGAGCAATTAATCGAAGGAAGACGAAACTTTCTACTTGATGATTGAAGAGTGAAGGACAATTTCGATTTCGTAACGAATCGGAGATTCTTCCTTCTGATGATGTCGCCACTGACGGTGGAAAAAAGAGAACAACGGTGAAGGGAGACGCGGATAGGTCGACTCGTGCAGCCGAGTACCTGCAGAGCCATTTGTGGTCGGTGGAGTTAAGATGAAGAAGAAGAAGAAGAAACTTGACGAGAGAGCTTTTCCTTGGTTCATATGAAATGCAAGATACGAAATTGAAACGCGTCGTTTCGAGGAATTGAAGAAGAAGACGTCACCGTATGAGATGCTTCGTGTCAATATCTACAAGAAGGTGTGTGACCCACGGAGATCCACCAGCGAAGGCATGAACCACAACAACAACAACACCGGCGCGTGAAGGTTCAATCATGTGGTAGTAGATGGAGGATCTCTCTGCCTCTCTACGACGTCGTTTTCAAGTGCCTCCTTAAAAGTGGGATATCACGGTTTGACAATATCAGTTTGGTTCGCTTCGGATTTCAATTACGGTTTGTTTCCCCACCATCAAAATGTGAAATATTATAACTGGATACGTAGGCCCATCTCACGTTACAGCCCAATAAAAATGTGTAAACCCTAGAGGGCAAAATGGGGAATTTTAAACTCACTTTGGTCTTTATAAATATCATTTCTTAAGAGAAACCCTAGCCGCAGCGAGAGAGAGGAGGGTAGCAGATTCGGCGGAAATGACGACCAGATTCAAGAAGAACAGGAAGAAGAGAGGTCACGTCAGTGCCGGACATGGACGTATCGGAAAGCACCGTAAGCATCCCGGAGGTCGTGGTAACGCTGGAGGTATGCATCACCACAGGATCCTCTTCGACAAGTACCATCCAGGTTACTTCGGTAAAGTTGGTATGAGGTACTTCCACAAGCTGAGGAACAAGTTCTTCTGCCCAATCGTTAACCTCGACAAGCTCTGGTCACTCGTACCTGAAGACGTGAAGGCGAAATCAACCAAGGACAACGTTCCTTTGATCGATGTGACGCAGCATGGTTTCTTCAAGGTTTTGGGGAAAGGTCATTTGCCAGAGAACAAGCCGTTCGTTGTGAAGGCCAAGCTTATCTCGAAGACTGCTGAGAAGAAGATTAAGGAAGCTGGTGGCGCTGTTGTGCTTACTGCCTAGGTTTGGTGAATTTTTTTAAATTTGCTTGACTCTTGTTTTTGAATCTTCTCTCGAGTTTGTTATCTTTTGTTGTCTTTTGGATTTTGGAAACAGAGAGAGAGATCTCTCTTTTTTAAAGTTAGTAGTTTTATGAACCTCTTGTTGGATTTTGATAAATGCTTGTTATTCCGAATTCAGATTTGGTTTGACATTTGTGTTGTTTTCGTTATTTGGTAGCTTTAGAATTTGCGTCAGTGTTGAATCATTTGCGTTTGCTAGATTCCATTGTCTCTTAAAGCATCTTGATGGCTTAATGATGCATGATCTGATCGGTTATACCATATGTGAGGCTATGGTGTGATTTTGCATAACAGTCATTAAGTTTTTGGAAATGCATTCAAACAATTTACAACAGCAATTTTAATGTGTTAACAGAACTAATTTTGCTCTTCTAAACTGTTACCATGTTATGGATTTAGGTTATTCGATGAAACTGATGGTTTTTTAGTTTAGAATTCGTTTCCGTAAGCAAGATAATAAGAAATCGTAAAATATTCAAAACAAGAACTAATGTCACAAACCCAACGAAAATACAATCAGAACGTCTGAAAGCTTTGTCAATGTTGTGGAGACCTTTCTCGTTCTTTATTTATCTGCTTCTCTCGACTATTTCATTTGGGATTTAAGAATTCATATACTACACGACTGTGTATTGAAACCCCAAGTCCCAAAAGCTAAGTCAGCAAGATACCCTGCTGTTCAAGCTGCAAAGCATAGCGATATGACACTTCTCGTATACCAATTACAACTCTTTGGATTATATATATAATCAAAGTGTGAACTAGAAGTCGAAATGTCAAATGAGGTCTTGTAATTGAATCATGGCCAAAGTCGAATATAAGTTACAGACATGTATAAATAACACTTGACCAAAACATGAAGAGTCAGCGCGTAGCTGGCAGAGCACGCCAGTTATTGGCTTGTTGAATGGCATGATGGCGAGAAGTTGCAGAAAGTTGTTGGTGGATAACTTCCTTGACGTGACCCGCAGCTGTTTCACCACCACGTTCAGCGAGTTCTAAGTAAAGTACAGCTTTCAGCATCGCCCCTTCCTGCATTATCCCAATTACAATCATCAGTTCTAAATCGAATCAACTCATGGTCCAACATGGCATACTATTCGCCATGATCAGCTGAAATAGAGATTCTTACCGAAAATAGAGTAAGGCCGTGTTCAAACTGAGCTTTACTATGGCCATGATCAGCTGCACGTTTCATCCATTTGCTTCCTAGCTTGCGGTTTTGATGCAAGCCTTCTCCAACCAAGTAACAGCGCGAAATATTATACATTGCTCGTACATAGCCACCTTCTGCTGCCTTTAGGTACCATTTAGTCTGTCAAAAAAAAAAAGAACAATTCCAATCATTTATATGCAAACTTCATGGATTCTTTAGAAAGATGCTAAAGACAGAAACTGAACATATCCACAAATGAACTAAAGCACATGTCCAAACATAGCATTATCAGCTTCCAAAAAAGAACTAATGCACATGTCCAAGCATACCATTATCTATTCCCAAATATGAACTAATGCACATGTCCAAAGATAGCATTATCAGTTTCCCACTGAGTGTGTTGTAGCCATAAATATGAAGAATCAGAAACAAAGATGCAATTTTCAATCAAGATTGCATCACCACCACACAAAGAGAAATACAAAGTCTATAAAAACTCAACTAGAAGGACAAAGAAAGGACCAGAAGAAGGCACATACAGCTTCTACCATATTGGGTTGCACAACCCGGCCTTGGTGTAAACATAGAGCTAACTGATACTGCGCTCGAACATAACCATTCTCTGCAGACTGCCTCAACCACTTGATCGCTTCCTTGGGATTTGTGGGTTCAACTGCAGATACAAGCAACCAATGTCTCAGAAAATGCTCCACCAAACCATTACCAATTCGTCAAATCCAAATTCTATCTACTACGATCCACAAAACATCAATATCAATCATGAACAACTCAAAATTGCAATTGCAGGTTAGAAGAATCAAAGCCACCAAAACCATGGGAACTTAAGTTTCATTACCTTGAAGATAAGAAATCCCCAAATTACATTGACCAACAGCATCACCAAGCTCAGCAGCTCTCCGGTACAGACACACAGCTTTATCCTTCTCTCCCGTTTCCCAATACACAAGCCCAGCATCAACCATGGCGAGCGTGGATCCAAGCGCAGCTCCTTTTAAAAACGAATCAAGAGCCTTGTCGCGATTCGCTCGCACACCTCCACGACCATGCTTGAACTTTTTCCCCCACCGAAGAAACAACATCGACTCTCTCAACGGCTTTAACGCGTCTCTCCACGATTTACACACCGACGACGCCGCTTGTAGATTGGGAAGACTAAACGGCGCTGCGATCTTCAACAGTATATCAAATGGTAGCATAGAGAAATCTCCGAAATCATTCGACGGAGAAGTTGAAGAAGATGACCTAGAGCTCGTGCTTGTGCTTGACTTCGTCGTTGCTTTATTGATTGGAGAAAATCTAGTGCGTTTTTCCTTGTCTTGAGGTTTCAAAAACGATAAGGAGGTGAATCGAGATCCTTCAGATCTACAAGGCCACGTTCTCTGCTTCATCTTCTCCGGCGAAGAAAGACCACCGTCGGTTTCAGAGAGGGGTAAGTAAACGATTCGTTTTGTTTTTTCTTTTTTATTTCTCTTTTTTTTTCCGCGTATGTGCAGAGTAAATTTGTTTTTTGTTATATGGTTAGTAATCGAACGGTTGTTATAAGATGAGAGACAATTAAATCCACGAGATTATATTGTGACACGTGGAATACTTAAACCGCCAAGAAAATTTTGTATAGGGTCACCTGGACATAAAAACCGTACATGAATACCCAACCCAGAATCCGACCCGAAAAACCGGGTTCGGATTGGGTACGAGTTTGCCTATAAAACTCTATTGGATTCTATTTTTTAATACCCGTAGGTTCGGGTTAGGGTCGGGTAATATCCGGTACCCATTTGGGTACCCATTAAACTCGAACATATAAACATATTTATAATATGTATCATTAATATAATGTAATTACCCCAAAATTATGATTATAATTTTGAATATTTCATTTAGTTTTATACCTAAATATTAAAAATAATCAAAATATCTAAAATATTTTGTCACATAAGTCAAAATTTAACTAAATTTATTTAAATTTAATTAATTTTAGTAATATTTTTTCGGGTACCCGGTAATTCGGGTACTACTAATCGGGTTTTAAAATTTGTAACCCAAACCGATCCGAACCCGATAATACCCAAACCGAACCGAACCCATATATCTGAAAATACCCAATGGATTTTATTTTTCTAAACCCATAATACCCGAATCCGAACGGATTACCCGAATGCTTAGCCCAAGAGTAAGTGGACCAAAGCTAACAGACACGAAACATTAATATTTGTTTTGGGCTGGGCCTGCAATATCCATTTATTTTTAAATACTAAATATGTGGAAATTAACTTGCAAAAATTAGAGTATACAAATATTTATAGGATAGAATGACATTTGGTATGAAATATATTTATGTGAATGTGATTGTCCACTAAAATTGAGAATTTTGAATCTGAGAGTTGAGAATCTCCGAGAACGTCAAATGCAAAAGTAAGAGTATGTATATGTATGAGATTGTTGACATTGTAATACATAGGTTTCTAATCAGCTCGATCGACACGGCCTATTCAATTATCTTACCATTACCAAACATGATATTGACCTCTACATAGACTCTCTCTCAGTGGACTGTGGTTTGTTGTGTGGCCGTGTCATGTGGGTCAACTTTCCCAAGTTTGATTTTTCCTCAACTTTTTTGTTTGATTGATACCCAAAAAAAAAACCGAATCGGATTCAAACGTTAGTATCCAGTAGCTTGACCAATGTAGGAAACATAAATTGAGTCAAGCTAAGTTTTGTCCTTTCATTAATTATGAACTTAATTCGTCACTTTTTGTTAGCCAATTTTATAATATCACACACATGATTGATGATCCATCGCAAAAAGAAAAAAATGTTCATAACAATATGATCATTGGTCACCAATTTGAATTTGGGCTAATTAGTTCTTCTTTATCCTTATTTTATTCTATATTAAATCTAATTTTACCACACAAAAAAATATATATATACTACAAAGAAAGTAAAAAAAATATATACTACAAAGAAAGTAAAATATATATATATATATATTTTATGTTAATGAGATAGTTAAAAAGAAAAAAAAAACAAAAAAAAAACCCTGCAAATTATTCAGTTAATAAGGAATTAACTAAACTCACTAGCTAGGAATCTAGAATATGCATGTGTATCAAGAATCGTCAGCAACATTATGGTATTCTTGCGAAGAAAGTATCCAACTCTTGAACGTTGAAAGATAAACTCCTTTGCCCGGAAGATTTTTCTCGGCGTTTCTCGATCTTTCCCCGGTAGATACCTGGTCGAGGTGCCGGAGGACACTCGAGTTGCGGCGGAATTCTATGTTCTTTCCCCTTTGGAGTGGTGCATCCATCTTCTTCTTCTTCTTTGTTGTCTTCTTTATCTTCTTCTTTTCTTTCTTCTTTCTCTGGCTTTGATGAACTCACCGGAGCTTTCACGGGGATCGTCACTTTAAGAGACTTTTCAGGAAACTCCATGACTTTGAAAATCCAACAAGAGAGAGACAGTACTATACGAAGAAATAAGAAATAGGGTTGTTTTTTTTTTGGTGAAAATAAGAAATAGGGTTGTTTTTTTCTTTGGTGAAAATAAGAAATAGGGTTGTTGAATATTCAACTGAATATATAAGAAAAAAGAAAAAGAAAAAAAAATTATCTTTAAAGAGGTAAAAAAAGGAAGAAACTTTTAAGCGGGAGGAGAAAGAAAGAGAGGAAAAAAAAAGAGTACAATTTCCTTTTTCTTTTCGGAAAAGGAGAAAGAAAGAGAGAATTTATATGTTTTAGGGCTGTTTTCTCTCTATATTTTTCTTCTCTCTATTTGAAGGTTAGAGAAGAAAATTCCAAAAAGGAGAAGGCGAAGATGAAAGTTTTTTTTTTATAATGTTAACTATACTAGTATAAATTAGTTTAAATACTTATGTTTTATCACTCGCATACAATTTTGTTTAATGACGATAAGTCGATAAGATAAGTGCTAAACTTATTTAATTATTATCTCCTTTAAAACAAAAACAGAAAAAATTATTTATAAATATTAACGACTTTCTAAAGTATATATATCGTAATTTATTCTCATGTTCATTATTTATTCCTAATTTTTTTAATATTATAATTGTTGTCCAGAGTCCACCTTAGTAATTATATAAATCATTTACCGTACTCGTCCTTAAAACTTAAGTTTTTAATTATGTTTGTGGCTCTGTTTTTACATTATAGATACAAAGGTTTTTTTAAAAGCTCACAACAAGAAGAGTTTTACAGAGAGTAGGACCAGTATGGTATAGCTTTTTGAGAGTGTGTGAATAGACAATAATAATGTCGTGAAATAAGAACCAAGTGATCTGTGATGAGAGTCCTTTTCTTTTCACATTCTGGAGTAACCAGCACCGTACTGAGACATGAAGTCATCATTGAACTTTTTGAAACTGTCCATAATCTCTGGCATTTCTTCTTCTGCTGGCAGGATTGTTGTCCTCAGATGAAACACCCTGCAACAAAAACCAAAACATAATGAGCTCACAGAGAGGTTTGTAAGAACATGGAAATGTTGTTTTTTAGTCACAACTGGAGGTTTTTTCACCCTTCTTTTTGTCCAAATCCAGAGCCTGGAACTGTGGAGATTCCTGTGGCTTCTAAGAGCTTAAGGCAGTAGAAAACGTCTGGGACTTTTCCTGCTTGTTTGGCTGCTTGGATTGCTTTCGGCGGCAACTTTATTTGAGGAAACGAATACATAGCACCTTCTGTGAAATTACAGACGACGTTTTTGCAGCTGTTGAATCCATCAGTCATCATCCTTGCTCTTCTTCTAAGTGATTCTAGTATTCCCTTGCTGTTAATAACGTTCCAAATGAAGTTATGAAATCTTGATCCTTCATCAAAGCGGTGATTTTATAGAGAGATGAGCAGAACATATAAACTAACTATATCTACCTTTCACGAACGAATTGGGCATAAGAAATGTCTCCAGGCTTTGGTGGGCTAACCATTAAACCCATCTGCACAAGACAAAATTCATCGAGCTCAGCGAGGAAATCATTCGGTAACCAGCAGTTGCTAAAAATCATAAGAAGGGCTAGCTTACAAATATCTGAGCAGAGACGTTGGGACTGAGAGCTATAGAGGCAACCTTGTATATCTCCTCAACAGTCTGCATTACCAGACATTTAAAAAACTCTTGCTAATTACCAAAATCATGGGTTATAAAAAAGGAAGGTCAGGTACAAACCCTGGGAGGGATATTTGTCATCTCAAAGTAACCACCTCTTTGCCCACATTCACCCCAGTATCCTTTAGAAACGGTGTGGAAAGATATGAGCTGGACTTCCTTGCTGATCGGTGCTCCCATATCCATCAAAACCTTTACAACATTCATGACAAAAATGAAGGATCAATCATCAAAGACGAAGTTACAGAGATAGGCTAGTCGAATCGGAATTAAGGAGTTAAAAGATACCAATGAAAGACGAAGTTAGTACCTTCTTGGAACTGATAAAGGGACGCTCATCTTGGTATATGTTCTGCTGATACACTTCGTCTCCAAGAAGAACCAATCTCTCATTACAACAGAACCTCAATATCTCTCTTAAGTTAGCTTCGCTAAGACACTGGCCAGTTGGGTTTCCGGGGTTAATGATCACCATTGCCCTTACCTGCATTACCCATACGAGCATATATTAGAGCGGTGACGGTAAGAAGTAAGATTTCATTACAAAAATTCCTCAACAACAGATTCGAGAAGAGGAGTGGAAGAATACTAACTGTTATTCCTTGAGAACGAGCCTGAGCAACAGATTGGCGAAGGTTGTTAACATCAAGTCCCCAGTTTTCAGACTCTTCAAGATAGTAAGGAACAAGAGTACCACCTAATAGAGATATAGTAGCCGAGTAGAGTGGATACTGTGGAACTGGAACCAGAATCTGCCAACCAAGAAAACTTGTGACCCAGATGCTTATATACCAAGCCTAAAACTATACCATTTGCCTTCTCACTAGACTAAACCTTTACTAGGGAAAACCAAACGAAATGGCTCAACATCAGTGTACAAAAACTTTAGATAAAGGAACAAGCGAGTTAAGGTTCATTACTCCGTCTTTCTGACCACGTATGACACAATTCAATATTTGCATCACACCTTTGCTAGCTCCATCAGTTAGAAATATAAGTTCTGGGTCGCTGTAATTTGAAGATAAGAACCAAAAGGCATCAGAGTAGTTTTTCTTACAACAATTGTATTCCATTGCATAAATAATCAACATGATGCTATCTATCACCTTGGATATCCATCACGCCGTTGAATGAACTGAGCAACTTCCTTCCGAACTCCCGGAAGACCTCTTGAGTCACTGTAAGCACCTGATTAAAGGTAAAGCAAAACTCGCTTTTTATTTGTACAACCTAAGCTAGTATAAAACCATGATCCGAGTTGTCTAAGAAAGACATACCAAGACCACCAGAAGTCAAGGAAAGATAATGCTTAGCTCTTGCAATAGCATCTGCTGGGAATATCATCCCAACATTTGGGTCATCTAGCAGAAATGGTGCTTGGCATAGAGCAACCACCTGCATTGGTTTTCCAAATCTTTAGGCTTAATCTATAGATCGAACAAGATATAACGTCAAAAAACATGAGAATTGCATATATACCTGACGAGGAAATGTCAGAGGCTTCTGTCCTAAAGCATGAGGATTTCCAACATTTGTGAAAATAATCTGTAAAATGTGACAATCAAACAAGTTAAGCAACCAGATACACTGCCCACATCTCAGGTTTAATAACAACAAATGAAGCTCAACACATTACAAAGTTGTTACCTTTTTGCCTTCTTTCTGAAGCTCAGAAGCACGGAGATAGAGTTCACCTCTAACTGCATACTGACAATTCTTCACGTTTTCATTCAGGGAATCGTAGTCTAATGCCTTGAGAGACATCTCCAGGATTTACTTTCTCTCTACAAACAATATAAGCAGGTGTATAATACTTTGACGAAGTCATCACGAGAAGAGCCATAATCGAGTTTGTAAATCAAACAGTGAAGTAGAGCTAAAGAGGTATCAATGGACTTAAGCGTATCAGTAGACTCTACTAGAGATTTCACATAACACAACGAGAGTTGACTTGTTGACTCGATCATAAAAGAGGACTTTTCTCCAATCTATAACTACAGAACTCTACAATCAACTTATTCCAATACATTAACAATGAAGAAACCGCCAATAAATCATCACCAACACACTAGATTCGTAGAGAGTGAACCCCACAGAACAACCTCAAACTAAATCAAAGAAAAGGCGACGCCTTTTGAAATGGGTTTTCGGTATCGAGACAAAACTACACGAAATTTGATCAACTGTGGGAATTTGGAAATCTCGATCAGCAACGACTCACCTTCGGATTAGTTTCGTAACCCCCAAAGGTGTCACTAGAGAGCACAGCAAGAAAGACTTGTGGGCACTTATTGCATTAGTCTTTTTATATGATATAAAGAATTTGGCAAGATTACGATTGTGTGTCTGACGTGAATTTGGACACTCGTCTGATCGGATCATGTGGCATAAGGAGAACATAAAAAGACGAAGCAGCTGAGCCACTGGAATATGCAAATAAGAGATTTTATCAATATCCAAAAGTCATTTTTGTACCTTTTTGCTAAAAAAAAAACGATTTTTAAAGAAGTAGAGACAAATTGTATGGACTATGGACTCTGTTTTTATTTTTATTTTGCATACATACAGTTTCTGAATATTTTTGCAACTCAACCTATAGAAAGTAGTAACGTCGCACGTCCCTTGCGTTTTCGATTCACAATGTTCTTCTCCAGACACAGACGCTTTTGTTTCTTTCTCATTGTCCTCAAGACAACGAGCGTCTCCATCCGAATCTTTGATGGGGACTAAATCAGTAACATGGAATCATGAATGCGCAAGAGGCTTACGAACATAATCATAAATCACAAACACAGATACAAATACAAATAACAAACTTTTGTTCTCCAGACTCTGTACACTTTACCAGCCCTCCATAGAAAAGCCCCACAAAGCATTGTGTTGTGTGTCCCATTCTGTAAAAAAACACTCAGTTTTCAACAATACACAATACAAAACAAAAAAGAATCAGCAAGGTGTGTGCTTTTTCTCTATTCCGTGTATGATTTGTCAGACTCTCCGCATTGTTGTAACTACTTCATCTTGCGTGAGATCTCTATGTAATTCAAAAGTTTCTTTAGAGCCTTCCCACTGTCAATAGCTTCCTTTGCTCTCTCCATTGCTACAGCTACATCTTCTGCACCTTCACTTCCCAACAAATGATCCACAATCCCCGCATTTAGGACAATTCTATCATAAGCCGCACCTTTCTCACCACGAAGCGCTGCCAAACCCAGCTCTATGTTCTTTGACACCTGCTCATTCAACAAAAGTATTACTAGAGTTTTCCCCTTTGTTTCCAACCATTGCCTCCAACAGTGTGAAATGAACGTGTTTTTAGAGGTTTTACCGAACGATCAGTTCGTGGAGTCTCGGTTGGTTCAAACCCATAGTCTCTGGCATCCACCTCAAGATTGAAACTCTGACGCGACACTCCTACGATTCCAGAAGTTACTATAGCCATAAGTTTTAGGAGCTGAAACTATATCGATGTACAACAAGAAAGAAACTAGCACCACGGCAGTTTCATATCTATTCGAATAAGGACCAATCTAAACAAACGACAGCTCTAGTGTTATATTGGAAAGCAATTTAGAAAGGCCAATCCACCAAAACACTTCGATCACCAAGGCAAATAGTAGATCAAAACTGCATGCCAACCAAATATGAAGTTAGCTGGTAGTTTATTCGCCTATGGACTCTTACCACCTACAAGCCGGTAACCAGAAAACAAATTGCGCCTAGGTTCATATAATAATATTCAAGCAATAGAGTCTAGTTTGGAACTATGAAAGTTAATATAGCTATCCTTACCGTCAGCTTCTAGAGCTGTGTCCGAACTCGATGAACGAAACCCAGAACAGTAATTAACTGGGAACCCTTTTGATGCACTTGCTGCTCGCACACGTGTTGTCATTGAGAGAGCCCCTTCCTCGCCCTGCATTACCAATAGAAATCTTATAAATTCCCTTATAAGTTTTCTGTTAAAAGTTCAAAACTTCAAATGGAAACTAGAAGGACGAGTTCTTCACAGATTTCAGGTTCTAATACTAAGTTCCAAGTGCGTAACAGCTGCTAAGGCATTAGTATATATTTGTGGCAAAAGACAGAGTCAACCTTAACAACCAAACCAGCATGGACACCTCTTCGTCTCATAAGCATTAAGAGAGGTTCTTCGTAGCCTTCGTGGTAAAACCCAGCCACAATTGATTCCTTTCCTGTCGCCTGCAGTGAGAAACAGTCCATGAAATACCTGTATGCAGACACCTGCTCTCAATCCCTCAATGCTTTGTTTCTCCTAAAACTTGTCTTAGTCATCATGAGCTATTAAACGTCTCCAGCAATTCAAATCTAAACGCATGGAGCATAAAATGCGGTGACCTGTGATAGATCACATACCCTCACAAATTGTTGAACTTTTTCCGTTGTTGCCAGAGGAGGGCGTTTCTTTATATGCTCCCTCATTTCGATTAGCGAATATCTGCAAATATCAAAGAAAATTATCAACACGCGCAGGTATTTTCTTTACCACCAAACTGTTTATGGAAGGAGGAAAAGGTTGTACGCATTAGCCTAGCCCAAGATCTAAGAAAAAACAAGGAATGGCTCAAACAGATGGTTCTGAGATTTCATACAAAGACGGCCGAGCTTCCCGTAGACTGAGATATGCAAATCCAGCCTTCTCGTCCTGGAAGAATCAAACAGGATATTATAGAGCGCATAAATCATAAATATAGGCTTGCAGGAGACGTAAAGAGAAAACCTGTAGGACATTAGTTTAAATAATGGTAGGCACCTCGATGAGTTCTTTTGCCTGCTGAACAGACAAGCTTGTATTTGCTCCCATAAACTTCAGCATTTGTTCCTCAGTTATACCCGCCTGAAGAATGTAACAAGAGTTAGACAGTTAATGAAAAGAAATCTAAAATATTTCCTTATCATCATCTGTAATGCTGATAAAAATAAATGATCATTTTTGTTATTCATACTTTTGGAGGCATCCATTCCACGCCATGGAGCAGTGAAGATTCACCATAGCAGGATCTAACTGTAGCCACAAATAGAGTGTTTCGAAAGAATCGAGTATTCCCATCATAAGGCTCGCCATAATGGGTTAACGATTTGACATCAGCAACTGGAGGAGCCCCTGAAATTAGTTGAAGATACTTAACTCAAGTCAGAACTTAGTATCCTTGTCGAATTATCATTCAATCCACTGA
Source organism: Camelina sativa (assembly GCF_030686135.1). Classification (NCBI taxonomy): domain Eukaryota; kingdom Viridiplantae; phylum Streptophyta; class Magnoliopsida; order Brassicales; family Brassicaceae; genus Camelina; species Camelina sativa. The sequence continues at coordinate 20,418,953 of NC_141895.1, read as the reverse complement.
ATCCACTGTATTCTAAAAGAGATTTTTTACCATGTTCGTCATCGAATGCAAGACAGTAAGCTTTAAGCTCTCGATCTGTTTCTCTGTTCATGCGTTGGCCAATCAAAAACGCCGAAAGCAATGACTCACTTACTCCCGAGTTTAAGCTACCATCCCTTTCAAGCGGAAGTACGTCCCTTAAAACACCCTTAACCTCTTCATAACCAAGGTGACCTCCAGCCAAAATCTCTCTTAGCGCACCAACCAATCTCATCTCACGAGTTTCATTACCAACAAAAGTTGGTCCAACCGAATTTCCCGTACCCAAAAGAGAGCCTTCAGGATCAGCAATGAAGAGCACATCAGGAGGTAGTGCCCTAACCAGGAGTGGCCAAAACACATCCATTGCCCGCTTTTCCCCTTCGCTCCATTGAGTTTCCTCCGGAAATGCATTTGCACGGATTGTCATACCAGCAAAAAATGCCCCAAGTTGCGCCTTTGAAACAGGTTCTTCATCTTTTAGCTCCCCTCTAGCTGCATCCCAGTGAGACGAGTAATGAGTCCCAAGAAGGCAAGAACTCTATCGAGCCAATCAATGAACAAAGTTGCTAAAAAAAGAACCAAAAACCTTATGCAAATCATAATCCCAAATTCTTACAAAGCCGCACAACTGTAACACCAAAATCAAACAAGCTGAAGATGTAAAGCTTGAAACTTTCAAATGCTTAGGCTTTCGAGCTAAACAGAGGCAATTTAAAGATCTATCAAAATCAGTTCTTTCGTCCACTACCACCCAAACATGAATCTACCTGATCTTAATGAAAATGCTTACCTGATCTTAATATAGTATCAAACACCTTAAAAGCTTGTTCTTCACTTAGGGGTCTAGTCTGAGTCGGCCCTGTACAAACCCTAGCTTGAGCATCAAGAACTGTAGGGTTTGGCTTTGGAATCGCTGATCTCCGATAAGTGGAAGATAACGCCGGGTTCTTAATATCAGATTCTTTCAGTCCCAACTGCTCCATCATTGCGGAATCCAACACCGCCTTTATACTCAACCCACCATTGACCTTCCGCCACCTTGTACGGCCACCGTAATCGGTAAAAGGAAACCGGAGACATGAAGAACTCAGTCCGTTGAAGTTTAGAGACCTGTTGTTGATCTGTGAAGAAGAGATCGACGATAGAGAGAAGGAAGATTCTGGATTTAGAAAAGCTTTCATCGCCTGAATCCGCTTCTACTGTTATCTCCGTTTGTAGAATTCGAGTTCTCAGTTGACGATGACGATGACGATGATGATATAATTGTAATATAAATTTTAAATAAGGACCACTTTGTAATAAAATAAAATTATAGGCTTATATGGGCTCAATATTCTTATATGTGTGCAGAAGCCTTTTATGATTTATTTGGGCCTATAAGAAAATGTAGCCTTTACTCATGAACGGATACAAAGTACTTATTGTTGGAAAGCTGATCGATCAGCGCCTGGACTTGTTAGCTCATTTGGTTTGAGGGCATAGCTCCTTCACCTCATGAGTTCAAGTCCAGGCAGAGGAGAGGATGAGAAGAAGAAGATCAGATAACAAGGAACAAAAACATATATACATATATATATATATATAGTTTCGCCGCATATGAGGTATTTCTAAATACCTTTTTTATTTTTTTCTTTTTCCCTAGGTCTTGTCAAGTTTTAGATTGACTAAAAATCTTCTAAATCTGATAGTAAATATAAAAGAAATTACGACATCAAACTTGTACAAGGATTACAAAAAAAAAAAAAAAAAAAAAAAAAAAAAAAAAAAAACTAAACGAGCCAAATTTTTGGTTTGTGATATTTTTATGTGCAAGTGTTTAAACCATAAATGAATTAAGGTAAAAAAAATTATATATAGAAAATGAATTGTCAACTACTAATGTAATGGTCTATTGGAGTTGCCTATAATGTATCTAATTTGAATTTATAATCTCTATTTTTGTCAATCTTTTAGACTAACGTTTTCTGCTTTGCTTTTTTTTTGTTTAACTGTTTATTTATATCTGTTGTTGATTAGTTTATATGCTTCAATAATTATAACTTATTTGATAGATTTTGTAATCTAATATTCATTTAAGATATTTCAATAATATTTGATATTTAGAAACAATTTGGTATAGTTAGTTCTATTGATTTTCTAGAACCAAAATATCATCAAATTTTTAATCAAAAAAAATATATATAATAACAGCAAGAAATCAATTTTTAAGTTCAGTTTGGACCACACCAGTGTATTTGGACTAGTCATGCTTGATGCTTTCGATGTAAGCGCATACAAATGTATTTGATTTATCAAAATAGAAGTTAGACAGTGTTTAATCTCTGCATGATGGATCCTAATATCCTATTACGGGGACTGGTTACGAACTATATCCATATTAATTTGGACATCAACCCATGAATGCTTCAAGATAAGTAGTTAGGGTCTATAAACAAATCCAAGATTTATCCAAAAAGAAAAAACTTCTCTCGTGGAACAGGTCGTCTTAAGTCACCTTGATATTTCACATCCATATAGAAAGAAACTAAAAGGCCATAAAGAGAGAGGGAGGAGTTCAGAGTTCTACCTCTTTGGTTCTACATATTTATTTATCGATAAACATTAGGGTAAAAGCTAAAAACTAGAAAAGTCATGGAAATGTTTTCAGTTTTGTTTTTCTTTTAACTGCTATACTTTAAACCAAGATTGAAATAAGGCCGATGTAAAAAAAAAAATTCGATAAATTTTACATTTTATTCAGAAAAAAAAAAACTAGAAAAGTCATCTTAATTATAGTAAGGCGTTATAGCTTATGATGATCTAGAGGTCAATGCTTTTAATGAGCTTTCATGTTGGCAAGTCTCTCGAGAAAGGCGTTAAAATCATCTTCACGACTAAGCATGCTGACACGGACATGCTTCTTGTCAGATCCACAACGTTCTCCTGCTCTGCACAATACCTTGTGTCTCCTCAATTCACTTGCCAGATCCGTCTCTTCCTTTGTCCCCAACCACGCAAACGCTGTAACCCATATTTAAAAAACACGACGACCGTTACGTTACGTCGTATTCATTTATATCCAACCGTTACAAAACATTACGTCGTTTAGTGAAATAAATAGTAGTAGTAGTAGTAATTTACCAGGGTAAGATTCGAGTGATTTTCCAAAGTAGTTGCAAAATGCTTCAGGGTACTTGGGAAGAGTGAAATCATTGCTCTCTTTCACCACTTCACGTAGCTTCTCCCACCGATCCTTCATCATCTCACGACCATACTTGAAGAAATTCTCAGACTCGGACTCACTCTTACAAGTCTCCTTTAGAACATTGAGGATCTTAGCCGTTCGAACCTGTGACTCCTTAGACACACCGATCGAGTTCACTATTATATACCCAACCATCTTCTTAGCCACCTCCTTGTCTTTCACCAATGCCCACCTTCATTATATCATCCAACAAAAGTAAATAAATTAATCTTTTATACTATCTAGTTTTTTTTTTACTTGTAAGCATGTTTTAAATAAATATCTAACCCGATGCGGGACCCCGCGTGGCCTGTGATCTTGGAGAAAGTGAAGAGCATGATGTCATGGTCTTGACGGCGAGTGATGGGAGTGTAGTGGGGCCAGTAGTAGGCAAAGTCATGGATTACCTTGGCTTCTTCGTCGTCTGGACGGTTCACCACAGTCTCTCTAATGGTTCCGTCAGGGTTATTGGGTGACGTTACTAGCTCGATGTACGGACCTTTTTTGTCGAAACTCCATGCGTCTCCTTCCCAATTGTACATACCGGAACGAACATATGTCGTCTCCTCCACATAAGTCTATGTGCAAAAATATAAAAAAGATTGTATTTTCTCAAGAATGAACTATTAAAAAAGAGAAGAATGGTTTTTGGTAAAAGCAAAAAAAAAAAAAAAAATTAATAGTGGGACATGAGCATGTTACTGATGTCTTTGCACATGAATCTACAACACATGTAGGAGTATGTGTAAGAAGAGAAAGGGTTTTTGTAAAAAAAAAACGTTAAACCAAAAAGAAAAAGAAAAAAAATTGGTGGATGTGTTGTGTTGTGTTCGAGAAACATGTCTGTCACCGTGTCTTTTAGATCTCCAATCTTGCTTTTTACAGACGACGCCCACTAAATCTTTACATTATATCAACTTTATTTTTTTAAAAGAGACTTACGATTTTAGATCAAACTATAATATTAACCATACAAAAAGACCTAATGAAGCTTCTTTCAAAGATTCATGTAAGACCAAAGAGGAAGATACTTCTTTAGCATTTTTTTTTTTTATAAATGGGTATTTCATTTAAGTAACGTATGACATCCCATATAAGTGAGAAATACATCAATTGCTTCTATGTCGGGTTTACATTTTAGTTAGGCAGTTTTAGAAGATGAATCAAAAGCAACACCAAGAAAATAGTATTTTTTAAAAATCCGTTTATATTCTGTTTTTTTTTATATATATAATTTAGTTTATAAATCCAAATGAAAGAAAACTTGAAAATTTAATTTAAGAACAAAAAAGAGAGCAAGGATAATATAGATCTGGACTTGATCCAAAATCCTACTCAAATTAAATTAATTAATCAGAGTTCTGATTTGTCTAACTAAAAAATCGGTTTATTAGTTAGTCAAGATCAAGCACTATATGTATTGTATATTATAAAACAAGATTCACTTGATATTTGTTTTGTTAGTTGCATAAAAAAAAAAAAAAAAAAAAAAAACCGACCAAAGGTGTTTAAAAAGTTAATTTATATTGTCAACGGAGATTAATTATTAAAACAAAATAGGAAAAAGATACGAGGATGAGTTTAGTTTTTAGTGGTGGGGACTTACGGAGTAAAAAGGAGCGGCGGCGACGACGCTGACAGGATTGGTCCCAGCGAGTGAAGACAGTGCGTGGATAGCCGCTTGACAAAGCTGTGTCGAACCGGTCCCGACCACGATGTACCTGTCCTCAGTCGCAGCGTTACCGACAGCACCGTGCAAGTTCTTGATCGCATCCTCAAGCTCTGGTTCAAGGAACCAACACAAGTTGGTCATATCGCTGAAGTAACTCATAAGATCACAACCACGTATCGTCACCGTACACCTGTCACCCATCTTCCTCCAGTATTCTTCGTAAGCCGTTGGATCACCACTAAAAAGGAAAACAAAAAAATAAAAAGAGTGAAACTCGGAGATTTCGATTTGTTTTGAGCCTATGATCTTGCAATGTCGTTATAAGGGGTTTTTGTGAAGGTAAACACAAAACGTACTGATCCAAATTGACGACAAAATCGGACAAGGGGATGTTCTTGTTCGAAACGTTTTCGGGTTTCTTCGGGTTCTCCAATTTCACCATCTCCTTCTTCTTCTTCTTCTTCTTCTCTCTTGGTTGGTCTTTTTTTTTTTCTTCGTTTGTAACAGTCTTTAATGATTAGAGAATAGTGTATAGGTCTGAGTGTATTTATAGAAGGAAAGCGATATTTACAATCTTATCAATAAAATACTACTATATCTTTTCCCCCATTAAAAAAAAAAAAAAAGAAAGGCAAGAGTGGTAATGCAAAAAAAATTATACCTTTGGCCAAAAAAATACACTTATAAAATCTTTACTTTTAAAGGGCAATAATAGTATTAGCTATTTTGGCAACAACAAAAAAGAAATAGTGTAAAACTTTTCTGAAAAGAATTACTCCACAATAAACAAAATAGCCAATAAGTGGGGTTATTGGTTTGGAATTTTAATAGAATTTTAAAGACTTTAAATGTAAGTAGAATCTGTTGTTATTAGATCAAGATTTTATTACACTATGTTAAAATTTAGTGATTAGTTTGTGATTTATAAAAAGTCATTTAAAATCTTAACAAATTTGGGTTATTGGATTCAAACTTTTATAAAGTCAATAAAAGTTTTGTGTTATTCAATTAGAACAAAAAATCTAGGATTGTTAATGAATTCAATTATTATGTTATTAGTTCATGATTTTAACACTTTCTTTACAAAATTAAGTCATGGAAACTATCACAAAAATACAGAGATTGTTTGAATTAATTGACAAGATTTTAGAAAACTAATTAACAAAACTATAAAATATTCGCTATCAATCCTTAAAAATCTTTCAATTATATATTTTTGATGATTTTGTTGAAGTCTTCTAAATTCTTTATAAATTAGAATCTAATAACACCCCCTACATAGCTATAACTGACATGCAATATATATATATATATATATATATATATATATATATATATATATTAAAAACAAAATTTAAACAAATCTAACAAAGACTACAAAAGGGTAAGGAATTACCACATAATTAACATAATTACCATGAGTTAAAAATATACTATCCTTTTTATTATAAGATGTCTTTTTCTTCAATGCACAAATTTTTTAGATATTGTTTTTGGTATGAGAAATTCTTTTAGTATCCCTTCAGATATTAATTATGTAACTTTAATTTGAATTATTATTTTTTTAGTGACAAAAAAACAAAAAATTCATGTATCTAATTTAGATGATATCTGCTAACATTATCGATATTTGAGATTCTATTCATTTCTATCTGCCGAATAGATCTTGCCTTAGTCGTCTTCGTAAATCCCTAAATGACTTAAAATACATGTTTTAATAAATTTTCAAACTATATGAGAGTAAATTTTACACCCACGTATTAATTATGTGTACTTCATTTTGATCTTTTATCTGTAACTAATTAAGATGATGTCCGCCGAAATTCTAGATATTTGACATCCTAGATTCTATTTGAGATGTCTATAACCTATTCCTAAATATCGGAAAACAAAAATCTTTCATTTGTCTTCTTCGTAAATCTCTAAATGACTATGAATACATGTTTTAAATCTCTAAATGACTATAAATACACATTTTATTTACTACATTGTTAAAATGGTTTGACTAACAGTTTTGCCCAAATGCTATTTTCATAGATAAATTTTTGAGAAATTCCTTTAAATACCACTAAAAAAGTTTTTTTCCAAAAATACCACATCTTAGTTTTTTTTTCCAAAAATACCACAAAAGTTTTTTTTCCAAAATTACCACAAACACAAAAAAATGATTTTTAAGGATGTAGAATTCTTTTTTTTTAGGTTTGGGTTGACATATTTAGTTTTAGGGTATAATTTTTAGGGGTAGGATTTAGTATTTAGAATTTAGGAATTAATTTTTAGTATTAGAACTTTAATTTAATTATGTGGTATTTTTGGAAAAAAATACATTTTAGTGGTATTTTTGGAATAAAAACATATATTAGTGGTATTTATGACAATACCTGGATATATTTAAAGAATAAAAATACTTATTATTTGGAATATTTCTTTTTATTGATTTATTTAATCTATTTTGATGGATATTAGTAAAAACAATTTAAAGTAAATTACGAGAAACTGCTATTACTTTTCATCAAGATCGTTAAAATGGCACTTCAGAAAATATTTTTTCAAATTTTTGTATTTTTCTAACTAAAAATAAAAGAAAACATCCTTAGCGTATAAAAATGCTTATAGTATTTGCTAATCATATTGTGGTCTTGAATGAAAGTAGTTTTGGTCTAGTTTATGGCTTTTAAAATCTAAAACTTATAATATTCCAATCATATAGTACTAGTTTTCTAAAGGTGTTGATGTCCTTTTATTTGAAAAACCTAAAACATACTCCATACACATCTTAGAATTATACAATTAACAAATCTAACTCATTTTAGTCTATATCTTTTTTGCAGTTGTGAAAAAAATGATTATTATTATTTTCCAATATTGTTACTTTCCCCCAAAATTTTATTTTCAAAATCAGCTTCATTAATTGCGTGAGTGGGCGAGAGTAAATCTTGTAGGATTCTTTTTTTGGATTCGTTGGCCTATTCTTTCCTATGCATTGAATGAAAACATCAATGAAGAAAAATCCGAGAGTAGTTAATGCCTTCAGAGTTCAAACCACATTTTACATTGTTTTGGCTTCTTGCAAACCAACTTTGAGTTTGATGCATGACTGGTTTGATGCAGTCCTCTCAAAGCATAATGAACTTTACAATTTCCATATCATCAGTCATCAAAAACAGTAACACACTACCAATTAACAACGTAGTGGATTTTTCTTTTAATTTTAATAGAAATGGTATTGAGACCACCAAGTTGGAAAGCGTACGTAAAGGAGAGACTGAGGGTAATGATGAAGTCACAAGCCATTCAAATTTAAATATTTAATTCTCCATTTCCCATAGGACTTCATCATCACATATCATTTACTTAGATGGACCTATTTTGATCACTATCTCATTCATTCATCCGTCGACATTAGATATTTTGAAAGATAGTAAATACAGTATCATCAAAATATTTAGTTTCGTTCCAAGACACAAAAGCGGGTGGACGTGATATATCGACTTCCCGAATGACAAACTAAATCAAATCTTTTAGGTCAAATTTTATTTTGGGTAAACGACGATTCAAGTGATTTGATACATGATCAATATTCATTCTAGTACATGGGACCAAGTATAGATATATTAGCACAAAGAGTCCCGCACAATGATGATGACTATGCATCCAATGATAATTTTTATATATACCACTTTGATTTTAAATCTCCACAAACAAATCAGAATTGTCGTGGTTGAGTTTTGATTTTCATAAAACAATGCGTATCCATAAAAACAACACAATGTCTTGATATATATATAAAACTTAACCACCAATAACAAAAAAATTTGAAAAGTTACTACTAAAGTCATGTACGTACACAATATAGAATTTGATACTTTTGATCATCATATAAGAAACTATATTCTAGCTAATTGTTACAATACATTTGTAGAAATTGCGTCTCAAAGTGATGCACCATATATCTTTATTACTCTATAAAAAAAACTATCTAATAGGCTCTGTCAATCAACGGTTGACAAAAAAAAGAGAGGCTATATATGTCAATGTTTTTTTTTTTCTTTTTCTAAATTTCATGAGTTTATTACTTGGAAAAGATTTTTTGGGATGGCATTTGTGGGATATGGGACTTTCGAAATCCCTTTGTTGATTTGGCACATTTTTATATCTAAGATCATAAATTTAAACATGATGTTTGGGTTTATTAGATTCCAGTTTTTTTAGGGTATAGTTCATGTTATAAAGTATATGTTTTATGAAAAAAAAACTCGAAATATTTCATATTTAAAAATGAAAAATAGCAACTGCAGTTTCGTCTAATAATTCACTGAAAATTATTTAGACAACTGGCAAAAAAAATGTTTGCACAAAAAAAAAAGCAAAACTGAAAATTATTTAGACAAATGGCAAAAACAAAAGTTTTGGCTCAATAAATGGCATTTTGTGTAAGAACGCCAAATGGCATTTTGTGTAAGAATCCCAAATTTCATTTCATTATGGGGATTAACTGTTGACACATAGTCATGATGAAACATTTTATGAATCGCATAAGACTTTGTCCATGCTTTATTGACGAGATTACTATCTTAATGATAACACCATTATTACACGAATTATACATATTTGAAAAAGTGTGCATATTACACTAAAATTTCGTCTGTTTTCACAAAAGTCTTGCGAGTTTAACTGTTGAAGGTATGTCTTTTCGAAGGGTCGTGATATCACGTGGAAAGGTTCGATATGATCATTTTGTCTTACCTATAATTGAAGGAAGGGGAAAAAAGTTGGCTACTAGTGGTATTTAATTAGGTTGACTTTAAAATTCTCGATTCTATGATAATTCGCAGTTTCGTCTTTCTTTTAATTAAGTCATCCTTTAATAATTTCTTAAAAAATATTCGAATTTTGTCATAAATATATTCTTCGAGAGTGTTTGCCAAATGGCGAGCCTACGTAGTTGAAACGATCGGAGTAAAAGGACAAATAACATGATGAGTCGGTTTGCATGCTTCACGCTCCCACTTCGCTCGCCGTTGTTATTGTTGCTTGTCGTCGTTTTATTTTATTTTTATCAACGTTCATATTGTGTCAATATTAATTAACAAAAGAAACCCAAATCATATACTATTCGCACTCTATTTCATTCGGATTGGTTCTTCCGACCCATCGATTAAATGTTTTACAGTCTATATTAGTTCGTGCCCTAAACAACCACCTATATGTCATTATCAAAGATGAACAAGACAGTCGTAACAAGGAAAACTAAACCTTATTAAAAAAATTATTTGCGCGGACTATCATATGTTGTTTTAAGTAAGAACTGTTTCCACCATTGGTTTAGTTTACACTCTGTGTGCATTTTGTTAAAAATATGGGATTACGTTAAACTAATTTACCACTTGCGTAAAATCAGTGTTTCTCCCAAAAAAGGGCCAGGGCCGTATATTTGACTAGTCTCTCGTGTTTTCTCCTACAATTATTGGGCCTAGGCCCATGTTCTTGATTATAAATGATACTATGTGGATATCTTATCTGTGATTAACACTTTGTTTTGGGTTTCAGTTAGTTTTGTTACTGCTTATTCATACTATTTTCAAGTTAATATCTAAATTTAACGTAGAATATATAATCCAAACCATAAATTTATATATACATGAGATTGCTTTAAATAGCATCTGAGTGCGAATACTACTTTATATATACAAATTAAAAAAAAAAAGATGTTGCCTTACGAAAGTGGTTAAAACAACTGGAATGAGAATTGCACCAACTGTTAGTCTGTTACAATCAAAGTAGTAGTATAAGAAAATTAAAAATTAAGAAACACTTTTGGAAGGAATATAAAAATGTTATAGAACTATTTTGTGAAATATGTTGTAATAAAAGAAGGCACGTGGGGCGATTAATGAAGACCATTAAATCGGCATTTTAATTTATGGTCCCATCATGTAAATACATCACCACCTCTAAATTATTATTTTTGCTTAATTCTTCTTCACATATAGTAGTATAGTACTATTTTAATTCAATAAATGGACAGTTGTGATGAATGTTCAAATCTAATCGTCAGAAATTTACAGCCATCCTCAATTAATTATGAGGTCTCTGCTACAACCAATTATGATATTTTCCATAGAACTATATATTTTGGTCCACAAATGACGAAATCTGACAGTTTTAATTCTGCATTTAAACTCTATATTGAAAGTGAAACTTCATAACCATATTTTTATGTATATATATATATATATGATATAACATATCAACACTTGATTCTCAATGTAGTGATCACACTGGTATTTGGTAACACTAATCAATCAATTTAAACATTACAAAATCGGTAATTCCAAAATCACAATTTCAAAAACAATAAAGAAAAGTATAACACTACCAAACTTTATACTTATCATTTTTAACAAACCAAAAAAACAAACAAGAATTTGTTCGCTAGAGCTCGTGGTGGTGATACTGTTATGGTTTAAAAAAAAAAAAAAAAAAAACTCATCTACGTGATATTTGCAAAACACCTAGCGGCAATGTAAAAATTCCTAATCTCCCTTAAGCCCCAAAATTCATTTGCACACTAATGTAAGAATAATAATAATCAATAAACCCTTTTTTTCTTGATTCTTCATGGACATCTAGGGTTTTTACCTGGACCTCCATAATAAAAATAGTTACCCCACACACGATTCGTCCCACCTCTAATATCATAACAATTGGGATGATCTGCGAGCATCTTTAGATTCGAAGCGGGGATAAGAGTATTGTCCCAGTCAACGATTTGTAGATTCCGAAAATAAGATGCTTTACCAAAACCTTCACCGGCGAAATGGCCACTGCCCATTTGTGTTGAAGTGTGTGAACCACCGGGTCGGTTGTTCACAATCTCGCCGCCGAATTGGACCATGCTCCCATGTTGCTTTAGATGCGTGAATAAAAACGCTGGCCAATATCCGACTAACGCACCCGACCCGAATTGTAGCCACCAGTGACCGTGCTTGGGATCCTATACGTGGATTATACAAGCATACAATATTATTGATGTTATTCTTATGACTTAAAACACTATTCAAATTATTTAAGACATTGTGGAGACACATCTTCTAAGTTCTAAAGTAAGAGCTGAGTTGACCCAACATAACATTGATGTGAACCATGTGGAATTCTTCTAACTGCTTATTAATATTGGTAACATGGTATAGAAGTGTAGATGAATGAAGGGATCGAAGATAAAAATATATGAGAAAACTTAATAATTATTTGGTAAATATTGTTAGTATATTTTTTTCTTTCTAATTGATAATATGCGTAAATATGTATACGTAAAGATGAAGAAAAATTACCTTCCAAATTAACAAGCTTATATCGAATTGTCTGCCTCTATACGAAGATCTAGGAGAAATCGCAGCTCCGATCGCGATTCGACGGTTGGTTTGAACGAAACCGGAACACAACAAATTGTAGCAACCCGTTCCTCGGTATGCATCGGACTGAAAATCACTATCAGTAATGCCATTGTTAACAAAATGTTAATTCAATAAAAATTAATTCCTTTAACCTACATATATAAATTAAAGTAAGGATATAAATTAACTATAAAAGTTGGAGGAAACATTTACCGTCCAATAAGTGAAGAATCTTGGGTAAGTGTCGCCGTACAACTCCGGGCTAATTTGCCAACCGGCTTCAATGGTATTAAGATCGTGTGTGAACGAACCAGCGATAACCCAAATCTGAGAAAGACTAAACTCGTATTGGCTAGTCACACGTGGTGACCACACGTTTATACTCGCTTTTGCTCCGTAGTATTGTCTCCCGGATACATATCCCACCGCATGCTACAAAATATTTCAATTTTTTTTTTAATCAATCAAATAAATTCTCAAACGCTAAATTTGGAGTATCAACACAGAAAAAAAGAAAAGTAACAGAGAATAATCTTTTTGTTTCACGACGTGAAATTGTGGACAGAGAATAATCTTGGTTATGTCACGCTTCACTCCTTTGCATACAACTAGTAAGTGTTATCTTATGGTCGTGCAGAGAATTACGAAAAAGCTGATTTTTGGTATCATTCTAAATCTTTTTCTTTACAAAAAAGTAAGAAACCTCTTGACTTTTTTTTTTGATTAATTAGTATTGAAATGGTGTACTTACTTCGTGTCCGTTGCTAGTGGAATCTCTCCTCACACGCCTTATTTTCCGACCAAATCTCCGAACAGAACTTGCTCTTAACATGTCTTGTTCCGTTGTTCTTCTTATCGGAATCGTACCTTCCGGACAAGACTCCCCGGATAAACTCCACAGCTGTGATGAATCTTCATACGATTCATCTTCTATGCTATACCCTTTTGGGATCTCAGGCGGATCCTAACGCAAAAAAGGAAATTTTGAAGTCTTTGATAAGAAAACTTGCGGAAGAAGAAAAAGAAATGAAGAAGGAAGAGGGAGAGTAAAAATTTACCATTGGTCTCTGTCCTTGTAAGAGAGGATGATCAAAAGCTGGTTGCTGATGAGTCGAAACACAATCTATTGTATCACCATCTGAGCTCTGCAAACATAAGACATAGAGAGAAGAAACAGAGTTAAGAACAGAGGAAAAAAAAATTGCATGTCGGTTGTTCAACAAAAACAGAGCAAAAAACAGACTGAGAGAAATTGCCTGAATGGTTTTAACGGCGGGCTTGTTGATCTTTTGGAGCTCTTCTCTAATCAATTTGAGCTTCTGAAGCTCTTCTTGCGGCCGGAGAGTTTGATTGGTGGTTGTGGAATTGGATAAAGAAGCGGCGGAGGAGGAGAAGGAAGAAGAGACGAGACAGAGTAAAAGAATCAATCTGAGAGCGTTAGAGGAGAAGAACATCGTATCAGACTTGAACGAAGCTTGGTGTGAAGACGAATGATGGAAACATCTGCTGTCTTGTTGTTTTCTTCTTGAGTGATCAAAAAGACAACATTTAATACGGTTTTGAATTGTTGTTCGTCTTCTTGATGTTACTGACACATCTCCCAACAAACCCATTAAACACATAATCACTTTCTCTAAGGAAAACTCAGAAGATCAAGGAAAACAATAAAGAATGAATCAAGCCATCAAAAATTTATTAGGGTTGTGTGTTACGAAAGTTTTGGGCATGTGGGTGATATAAATACAGGGTTAAGTGATGATGAATTCAAATTAAGGGTTTTGCAGATTTCTAGAAAAGTTTAAGAAGTAGTAAATGATAGAAGAAGAGAGAGAGAGAGAGAGGAATATAAGAGAAGGGTAATTTATAGGGATATTTGGATTTGGTGGTGATCATTCTTTGGTTTAAAGAAAGGGGGTCAGAGCTAGTCAGATGAAATTGAGTACCTTTGAATTTGAGTTTCTTCAAAGCTCTTTGCTTTCTGGTGCTACAGCTAACTCTCTCTTTCCAAGCCCTTTTTTGTTTTGTTTTGTTCTTTCACAGTTAATGTAGAGTACTGTACAAGTTAGATTTTAAGTTCCATGATACATCCAAGAAATTACGACAGAGCTAACAATATTTATGTATTCCACAATGTTGCTTGTAGAACAGTGAAATGTTTTATTATGGAATCTCTTGCAATTGCTAACAAACAAATATGGTGAGTTTTCTTTTAATTTTGTAAGTCTTGAGTTTACGGTACGCAATCTCTTTAATTAGAGATCCAAAATATGCTTATATATAATCACCAAGCTGGAAAAATAATATACAACAAACTAGTAGTAGTATATAATGTAATATTATTGTTGTTAGGTTGAAGAGAGCCGGTGATATATATATCTATAACTATATATGAATTTGAGGAAATCAAAGCAAGTTTATTGAGGGGAAAAAAACATTACAATAGCATAGTACGAGTTGTGAAATATAATTATCGAGGCTCGAGAGTGTCAATCTTTTTAAAGTATAATCATATTGTCTCTCAAAACGGAGGAGTGATTTAACCAAGCATGCATTATGCTTACTTGTATCTATATATAAATCTTGACATTATTTGTTTCTTCGTATATAATAACTATACTATTATGACATTTTTACAACCTTGCAACTACAATATACGAACCATATAAGATACTAATAATTATAAGTGGGTCATTTATAAGAAAAGAGAGGGTCAATAGGTATTGAAGTTGCGGAATTAAGTGGGTGCGGTCCTCGTAGGGACACATACACATTGATGATCGTTTGTTAGTCTATTTCTTAACGAGTTATCGCATTCATCTAGCTTTTCCCCTTCCATTTTTTTTTAATTCATTTCTTTCAAAAATCACTATGGCACTATAGAAAATTTTGTCCCTTGTGAGATTTTTAGTCTTATACCATGCTGTTTTGGATTTTGATTAATTATACACAATACAGTAGCAGAGTTGACCAGATAGAACTTATGATTGAGTGGCAAAAAGAATTATAACTTGAGTACTTTGGTACAGCATGATCTTAATAATACCACTAATTAACCTCATTTATTTTGGCAGATGTGGTTAGGACCAACTCGCTTAAAGTTTTTAACCAAAAGTAGTAAAGTTATAAAGTTTTCCACATCTTTTAAAAATAAACAAATCCTATGGCTCTAAACTCATCCTATTTTGGATGATGCGGTTAATTCCAACTTGCTTAAAGTTTTTAACCCAAAGAAGTAAAGGATATAAAGTTTTCCGCATATTTATCCTACTATAACCCTGATCAAACACATGCTTTTTGGCAGATGCAAATTACATGTATATATATATAGATCCCAAAGGGTTTAATGGTTGGGGCCATACGCATGCGTGCATGTATACAATAATTCGTATGTAAAGACACATACAGACGTACTTGCAGCATAGAAAGTATGAAGAATCTGATCCATATATACCAGATCATGTGGCCTATAACGATTCTATCTTGGTTATACATGAATGCATGCACACACGGCATGATCGGTCGAACTGAGAAATGGTTATTAGTCAATATTAAAAAGTAAAGAAATTAAGTAAAATATTGAAGGGAATGTATAAGTAAAGGTCTTCTATAAAGTGGGAGAATTTGATTCTTGTAAACGAAAAGAATGGCATCAAGAGGGCATTAGTTTTGGTGGCTCATAGGAGCAGTATTTTATATTATATGTGAATCTCTGAATCATGACTCATGAGGGAGGATTATTACGACCACTAATTGAAGAAAATGAATCACTACATATTTGCATTAGTAGACCACTAATAATAATTCGAGACTACAAAATTATCTGTTCACATTAGCTTTTATGCTTACCAGTTTTTGACGTAATGTTTGGCACAACCTATGTAAATGAATACGTAGGTTTAAGCACAAACTGTTTAGAAATTCCATTTACTGTAAAGATCAGTCATGTGTGCTAAAACGTGGAAGAATTCAGATTCTTAACCGAATCAAATTGGGTTACTAACTTATCACAAAAAAAAAAGAGTTTGTGATACATATTTGATATTTTGAAACTCAAACTTAGATTAATTAGGAACAAAAGGAGTAGTAATTAACTGTGGATATTCTAATTCAAATAACCAATGCATATTCAAAAATTCCCTGATCAAAATAAAGTGTTTTATAACATGATATTGTCGTTCTCATACTCCAGAAAACTAGGCATAATTCAATAAGGCCAATTTCCTCATCATAAATTCCACTACAACATTTACATTTCTATTTCTGTGTGAAGGAATACAAATAATGAAAAAAATTGTATATGTCATTTAATCTGTTCTATAATAGCCTACTTTCTTTTTAACCAAAAGAAGACAGGGAGAGAATGTGAAAAAAGTGATGAAAAAGAGGAATATTGAAGCAAAAGTAGGATACAACAATTTGATGTACGAGCAATGATGCTGTCTAAAGCCGTCCCATGCTCAGCTTTTCTCTTCCACGAGGTTATATTTCCTTCCTTTTTTTTTCTCAGTTAGCTAGGATCTCATTATATAGTAATAGTACCGTCGAATATTTATATTTTATACTGTACGATTCGACATTAGACTCTATGAGTATGAGATATGGAACATTTATATAGTATATACTACTACGATTCGGCATTAGACTATGATTACTCATCATGTTGTGAACAAGGTGTTTCACAAAGCGGCGTGATTATTACATATTTCTTCGGACCATACACAATTACACATAATTACCGATACAATACATCATCATGATGCACATGATTATTAATGCGGCATTAATAATGCCTGCATATGTGTGACTGTTGTTCATCTTTATGGCATAAAGGCCTGAGATTTGATATATTGGGTTTTTTATATGGGGCTGAGATTTTCCATAATGGGCTTTCTACGGTGAGAAGAAACAGAACGTTTGTATATTATCGTAATAAGCAACCAATATTAAATTAAACCCCTCTTAATCACACAATGTTCATAACATTCCGAAACCGTACACAAGAGTTAAAAAGAGGAAATCTACCCAACCATTTTTTTTTTTTTTTAAAATTAAAATATTCACATTTGGATTTATCATTATTGTTTGACGAGAGTAGAGAGAGCCAAGCAATTATCAGCCATTTCGTGCAACGTGCTTGTGGATTTTGCAAAGACATTCGAAGCCTTACCACCACCCATTGCGTCATTGCACGTATCAAAGTCCGTCAAGGAGGCACTAAGATTGATGTTAAGACTAAACCCATCATTCTGTTTGATGTTCTTTAACGCCTTTTGTAGATTGTCGAGCGCACTGTCGTAGTTTGAGTAGCAAGTCTTGAGTCCTCCGCCGCTTTTCCGGCCACTCTTGGCAGCTTCTTTGGCCTTGATCGTTCTTTTCATCAGCTCTCTTATGGACACTTCCGTCGCTGCGTTAACGTTCTTTTGTCCTTTCACCACTGATCTGCACAACACCTTGAAATCTGACACGGAGCATGGATCGCCCCCGCCTCGCCTAACCCGCCGAGCCATTGCTACGCCGCTTTGGCTCGCCGTCAGGAGGAGGAGGACCACCGCGGTGGCAAGGTGGAGATATTTAGTCATTTGAAAATAATTTTGTGAAGAATTGTGTGGTGTTTGAACACCGATTGTTGATTATTTGTACGAAGAGAGGAGGTTGGTTATTTATATATAAATGCAATATGCTAAAAGAAAAGAAAATGGGTAATTTTAGTAAGTATTTTTGAGGAAAAGAGTTGAAATAATTTGTCACCAATGAATTAGAGAGACGAATCAGATTTAGTTCCTTGGTTAATTAGTTCTATTGATGGATTGTTTCTCTATTTATTTATTTTTTTAAATTTTTTGTTCTGAGGAAATGCAAATTATAAAGGGCAATTGTCATAAATATCACTAAAATTAGTTTTTATTCCAAAAATACTACAATTTAGTTTTTTTCCAAAAATACTATTAATATGTAATTTTTTCCAAAAATACCACATAATTGAATTAAAGTTCTAATACTAAAAAATAATCCCTAAATTCTAAATACTAAACCCTACCCCTAAAAACTATACCCTAAAACTAAATGTGTCAACCCAAACCTAAAAAAAAAAATTACATCTTTGAAAATCAATTTTTGTGTTTGTGGTAATTTTGGAAGAAAAAAAATTTTGTGGTATTTTTGAAAAAAAAAACTAAAATGTGGTATTTTTGGAAAAAAAAAAATTTTAGTGATATTTAAAGGAATTTTTCAATTATAAATTCCAATTTTTTTTTTTTTTTGTCTGGTCTATGACTTCTGAGTATGCTTCGAAATGGCCTTGACATGGCTGATGAATCAACTTACAAAATGGCCTTATTATTCATTCCTAATTCATAGTGATTTGGGCCTTTTTTGCGTTGACAATAAGTCTCTGGTTAAGGCCATTTAAGAAATATAATGCAGACTGATCTTGTGCAGCAATTCTCAATTCAGGGTTTTTTTGTGGGGGTTCTATACTTTATTTGTCCCTTGAACAGAAAGTAAGGTTAAGCAATCTTAATTCGTTACGTAGTTTTAGTTATATCTTATGACTTTGAAACTGAGTCTCGTTTTGGAAAAACTTAACGAGTGTAAAAAATTGATGCTAGCATATTATTATTTATTGTTGTAATTTGAGTATTTGACATATTACTCTCATGATGAAAAAGGATTAACTATTGTTTCATCACAGTTGCATTTATGTCAACAAGTTATTGTGGTAGTTATGGATATGGCGACGGCGCGATTAGTGGCCAGTGTTCACACACACATATTAAGTCAATGCCGGATCTTTTTATATTAGTTGCCAACAAATTTCTATATTTTGAAACTTACTGCCGTGTGGAACAAGGTCGTGATTATTCGTTTCGTTTGCCCGAAGAAAAAGAATTTTGGAATATAGCTAAATTGTAGACTCAAAGTGCATCATTATTCATTTCAATACATAGTTTGGCTTGTATTCAAAAGATAACCATTTTAATCTTCTGAGAATGACATTACTTTGAAATAGATCTCAATCAATGTAAGAATTATGTTTTTGCAATAAGACAAGGATACAATGATACATTAATACGATAAGCATGGTTTTGGATATTTGGAGTTGACGCTGACTTTGATATCACTAGTTGGTCGTTTTGCTTCTAGACGTCGACCATTGCGGACCCCCACCACCAGTTACTAATTCGCCGACAATTATCCTGCTACCAATAATTTCACAAACCGTGTGTACTTGCATTTTTCTTAGATTTATATTGCGTTGGATTTGTCACGACTTGCGATTAGGTTTTGTAATTTGATTGATTGATAACTATGAAATTTCAGAGATATTATATTCTGTCAATTTTCTGATATAAACAAAAACTTCTTTAGACAAAAATTATTTTGCTTTTCATATGTTCATGTATACACACAACTTTCACTGACTATAATTTCATAACAATTATTTTTCCAAGCTCTATTAGAAGTTAGAAATTCAACGAACATATAAAAAACTGTCTAGTACACATCCAAGAAACGATGATTGAGGGTTTGCTAGATATGATGAAGCTGTCATTATCAGAAAATATAAGGAATTCAGAATGTGCGGCAAATTTGGTTGAATCAAGGGTTGAAAAAGATGGTTGATGGATAGAGGTGGAGAAAGAATAAAAAGAAGAGAATGATTGAAGTTGCTTTGATTTAGAGACGACTTCACAATACGGCAGACGAGAGAGCTTACGCCACTATCTATTACGTTGCTTTTGTTTACTCCTCCAATACTACACAAAAACGTTTTGAAAGAGGAAAAAATTAGAAATCTGTAAACAAATCCAAAACAAGTAAAATGAGGTTTTCTACTCATAATGGGACTATAGTTAAGATAGCAAAATAAGACATGAAATGAAATAGCTCATGAACTTATATATATACTAGAAAGTTACCCATGTGATGTGTGGGTTATAAAACAGATATTTTGTATGTAAAATAAAATTTTTCATTAAATTATATATAAAATGTACATGATATTATTTATATATGCCTTGAAAAGAATTTAAATATATACATTTATAAGTTTATAATTATGAAGTCTGTTAAAAGAAGAATAATTTCACAAATTGCATAAAAATAAATTTTGGTTTTAAATTTAGAAAATCATTTCTAAAATTCTAAAAATACCAAAATAGCATCATGCTTTTAATCTTATACTTTAAATACTAAACCATATCTCTTTAAAATTATATCCTAAAAGTAAAATATAAAATTCAAACAAGAAAAATATAGATAACCATTGGAATTGGTGTAAGCTTTTTCGGCATAATGACAGATGGAGTAAGGGTTACAGGAAAATAGACATGAGGTATGATTGGTAACTCAAACAATACCAATACGATATAAAAGTAGTTTTGTTTTTATACAGGTTAATCTACTTGTTAATTTATACCAATTTTAACGATTGACATATGTCTATGATGAAAGAATTGAGGTTACAATATGTATATATATATATATATATATATATATATATATATAAACTAAATATTTTACAATAGGTCTCTGTAATATTTTCCGTGTAACACGAAAGGATGTTGTAAAGTTTGGGAAGTGCTTTCAAAGAGACAGAAAGAAGTACATGATCTTTTGACCATGTATATATGCATTACACGGTAAAATTAGGCTCAATTTTTTTATCAATATGCAAAGTAAAATATTTTTTGTAATGGGGATAAGAAATATTAATAACAAAAAACAAAGCAAATTTACAAAACATAATATTATGAGTGAATGTTCAAAGCCAAAGAGATGTGTTTTAGGAGTCAAGCATTAGGCTCATCTTCATCACTTAAGACTTTCAACTATAGTTTGAAAGTTAAAAAAATCACATTACAAAACAATGCCAAAAATTTAAATCATGACTATCATAAAACATAATTCTTTGAAAGAGGCTAATAAATATTGACAAGACTCTCATACCAAAAAAAAAAACATTGACATGGCTTTGTAAACGATTTCTTCAAATAGTCATAGAGAAATTAATATGTTAATCATCATACTGCAAGACATAATGTTTTTTATAAAAACTTCATAAGAAAAAAAAGATATACCATGGGAAATGATGGGAAAAGAAAGACATATAGTGTAGTGATCGTTTTTTTCATTATTAGTCATGTGAGCATTGAATCTTATATAATACACTAAACATTGTTTGAAGTTTGTAAGGAATTCTATTGACACATTATTCTGAATAATCACATTCATGGCAATAAATACAGTTATAAAGCATATTTATTGTAATTAATTTGGTCATATGCATAACATGAACAGTTTGAACAAAATAAAACGTCCATCCATAATGTCATAAAGGTAATTGATTGAGAGAAGTATATGTAATCTAAAGAAACTGAACAAATAAAATGTCCCAAATTAAAAAAATGTGTATAGACAATTTAGTTTTAGATTAGCAATAATGTGTATTTTTCTTTCATTAAAATTGAAAAAATGATACATGTTAAAAAAAAATAGAATGGTGCCAAATGACAATTTCTCACAACTCTACTTTATTATAGTTTAATATATAGTAAATATTGACATGTGAAACCGATTAAAATAATTAAGTAATAAAGTTATGCTTGTGATAAAAAATAAGTGAAAAAATTACAAATCATAATAACAAAATAGAATAAATATATTATTGTAAAATATATTACTTATTCTTTAACAAAAGTAAACTACAGACATTTTTGCTATGAAATAATACTAAATTAAAAACCAGAAATAATTAAAGATTTGGTAGACGAAGAGTAAAGAAATTTAAATGAAAATTATTGAGAAATTTACAAATCGTATAAATTTAAATTAGAATAAATATATTCTTGTAAAATAGATTTTTTTTTTGTTTTGTTATACCAGAATAAACTATAAAGATTATTGCTATGAAATAATATTAAATAATACAAACCAAAATAATTAAAGATTTTATAGAGGAAGATAAAAGAAATGAATACTTTTCTTAAGTAAATAAATTTAAAGGATCAACTTCAAATTAATGTAAAGTACATGTGTCGCAAAAATAGAATGTCAAATGTCGCATCCATAGGCAAAGTTAAAAAAAACCTTGTCATATTATACAAGATATATTTTAAGTAAAATTTCTGGTTTTATAAACTTAGTTCCTATTTCGAATACAAAGTTTATAATATACTAGATAAGGCCCGCGTAATAACGCGGGTAAATTGTTTTAAAAATTATTGAGAATAATTAAGTAGTAGTAGACATGTTTTTAGATTTTATTTTGTAACATTCTAATATTGAATATGAATTCCTCATATTTCATTTTAATACTCTCAGTTCTATTATATAAGAGTTTGAAGGCTTTTTGCATTATTTTATAATATTTTCTCAAATTTTTATGTATAATTTTCTTTTATTTTTTTTAATTAATTTAATTCGGTTTAAATTAGGTTATATTTGTTTAATTATTTTATTTAGTTGGTTCAGTAAATAGTGAACCGATCAAAACCGATGTTTGTGGGTATTTAGGTGGAAACTATGTTTCAAAGGAGATATAGATCTTGAACTATGGAGTCTGAGACATATAAATCAGAAATATTTTCTCGGAGATATATAGCATGTGGTAATAGATTGAGCTCTATCTGGCTTGATATGATATTCTCTTGGAGAAATATATTGTTTTCCGTATATTTTTTATTGATTGAATTTTTATAAATGACATAATATTTGTTGTTTATTATTTTTTTCAACAATATTTATTGTTTATTAATCTTTGTGTTTTTATCCAAAAACTCTTATAGGACATGGAGTACCATTTAAATATCTATAACATCGTGATAAACCATATTTTAAGTTTAATTATACATTTCATCTTAACGCATAGCACTAAATATTTTATATCAAGCACAATTAATAAATCATATCAAGTCTATATCTTAGTAAGAATTGAAAATACAAATAAAAATTAACAAAATATAATTCGCAATAAAACTGAATCAACATATTTAAGATATATTTGTTATGTTGTTATCTCATAAGTACTAATTTTAACTCATTTCATAATCAATTTTAAATAAGTGAAAGTTATAAAATAAAAACATATATAAAGATATATAGACATTAGCATCAAATTAGTGAAGATTCATTCCTATAAATTATAATATATTTCGTATTATCTTATGTTTTAACATATGCATTACAAAAATACATGTGTTCAAATTATAAAATCAAACATAAAAAATATGAATAATATTCTTGAATCAATTTTTTAAAAATGATACATATTAATATTTGAAATTTTTTTAATCTAAAATAAATTTCATCGTTAGACATTCAGTTTAGTAATCACATTTAACTATATATTTCATCGTAAAACCATAATTCACTTCTTCATGTATTAGAGTTAAATTTTTAATTAAAAAACTAATATGAACATCATATGAGATAATATGTATATTGGTTAGTATTTTAAATTTAACAATAAAAAATCAGTAAAAAAATCGGTTAACATCCACAAAAAATTTGGAAATCCAAATTCTAACGTCCACACATTGTCTCTTTGATGTTCATGATTTTCTACCGTATTCAAGGTTTTGATTTGATATGGGATACCACTTAGTATATATCTTTATATAATAAGACATATGCTTAATTTCCTTGTAGTGATAGGTAAATTATTCCTCTTTGTTTTTGATAAATGGTAAATATTTTTAAAACTTTTTTTGTTTCTAGAAAATATGGCCAATATCACATAGAATAGTAAAAATCAATCTTACAACAAATATTTTGTTTCTAGAAAATGTGGCCAATATCACGTAGAATAGTAAAAATCAATCTTACAACAAATATTCGGTCTCACATAGAATAGTTAAAATTAAATAATTGACATATTCGGTACGTTGATAGTATTCTGTCTAATATTCACGTATGTTTATTTAATTTTGTTAATTTTTGACACATGTCAACATCTGAATGATACAATTGACATGTGTCATGATCTTGTTAATTAGTAATTTTGTCATCAAGGTTTATATAATAAGGTTTATATAATAAAATGGTTCCAAGTTGACGACGAACTCTCTGATAAACAAATCCAATACAATAACAATAGGAGAATAGAGAATATTAATAAAATAACTTTATATTGCAAGTTAAAAATTATAAAAGGTCACCAAAAACACAATAACTTGTAGATTTGATTTTATTAAAGAGGAAAAAGGAGAGTTGCTTATGAATTTCTACTTATGATAAAGTCCATTAGCCCAAATTTTTAACGAGACATTATCTTGAATTTCTTACAGATTCTCTCGGCAGAACCGAACTGGAATCAGAACTAACATCAGTACTCAAATGTTAAAATCTGAGTTATTTCTAAATTGGTAAAAACTACCCCAATTTTTACAAACTACTAAGCTATAAGTTTTGATCCAATTGGACTACTCACATAAGCTTACAGTTTCCCTATCCATATCTCCTAAATTCTTCTTCTCCCTGTTTTTTTTTTTTTTTGGTAAAAAACTCTTCTCCCTGGTTTTTAAGATGGTAACGCGATAAGCTAATTACAAGGCCTACTTCAACCAACTAGCCAACTATATTATAACAGAACCTTGGTTCTTTTTTGTTCCGCACAAGCAGTGGGTGACAAAAACAGAACATACACACAAGAAGAAAAAAAAAGTGACACAAGCGATGACGTCATGGTCCCATGCATTAAAAACAGAACATAACTCCCACGCGGCGTCGTTTTCGCTTTTCACTGCCCCCAAATACGATCATCATCTTTCGGGCGTTGAAATCATAAAGAGACAAAAGTCTCACTTTGACTTCTCCTACAATTGGCAAAAAATATGTGAGCTTTCTTCTTCTTTTCTTTTGACCCAACAACTGAAATCGAAGATTTTTTCAATTTCAACTTCTCTTGATCGTGCCTTCTTTCTCTATCACCAAGAAATCTATTCAAAGAGAAAAGAAAAAAGAAAAAAAAAAAAAACAGAGCAAAAGATCCACAAAGAACCTTACACAAATGCTATCTTGTTCAATTTCAAGAACCTTAAAACACTAAAACCCAGGATGTCAATTCACACTCTTCGTCTTCTTCCTCTTCTTCTTCTCCTTGTGGGTTTGTTTATAAACCCTTCTGTATCAGACTCAAGAGGAGAAACAGTGTCTCAGATATGCAGCAACAGAACATCTCCGCTGCAACAGAGAAGTCTCTTCGTCAGCACTTTCCTCGCCGCCATGGACTCCGTCTCTCCACTTGTTGAAGCTAAAGGTTACGGCCAAGTGGTCAACAGGAACGTCACCGCGAACCAAACCGTCTACGCTTACGGAGAGTGTATGAAGGATCTTAGTAAGAAAGACTGTGACTTGTGTTTCGCTCAGATCAAAGCTAAAGTCCCTCGTTGCTTACCTTTCCAAAAAGGTACTCGTGGTGGTCAAGTTTTCTCAGATGGTTGCTACATCAGGTTTGATTCTCTCTCATACTCGTTTCAACCGCATAAAAATCTAAACTTTATTTTGTTTGATTGATTCTAGTGTATTTGGTTATCCTTGTGTTTAGGTATGATGATTACAATTTCTTTAACGAGACGGTAAGCTTGCGAGACGAGTCAAAATGTGCTCCAAAGGAGATAACCGGAGTTAACCGGACGGTGTTTCGGGATAACGCTGCGGTGCTGGTGAGGAACATGAGAGTGGAGGCGGTGAGAAACGGTGGATTCTATGCTGGTTTTGTGGATAGAGATAACGTGACGGTTCATGGTCTTGCTCAGTGTTGGGAGACTGTTAATCGTAGTGGTTGTGCTCAGTGTTTGAGTAAAGCTTCAGTAGGGATTGGTTCTTGTTTGGTTAATGAAGAAGGTCGATTTCTTAGCGTTGGTTGTTATATGAGGTTTTCTACTCAGAAGTTTTATAACAATTCTGGGAATTCTACATCAGATGGTAATGGTGGTGGTAAGTACAATGACCCTGTGAAATGTGATCATAACTTTAGTATATGTTGTTGTAACAAAATTGTGGCATTGATTCAGCAATTGGTTGATCAGGTCATAACCGTTTGGGTGTGATTTTGGCGGTTACATCATCGGTGGTAGCTTTTGTTCTTTTGGTCTCTGCAGTTGGTTTCTTGTTTAAAAAGAGACACGCCAAGAAGCAAAGAGGTTTGTGACTCTTTGAATGTTTCAAATTTTGAGTCCTATTAGATTTGAGTGATCTTAAAAAAGACATTGTTTTTTTGGTTTGTGTCATGTAATGTAGAGAAGAAGCAACTAGGGTCATTATTCATGCTTGCGAACAAATCTAATCTCTGTTTCTCTTATGAGAATCTCGAGAAGGCCACAGATTATTTTAGTGACAAAAATAAGCTAGGACAAGGAGGATCTGGCTCTGTCTATAAGGTAAGTTGTGTTCTTATCATCCAGTTTCTAGAGTTTCTTCTTTGAATGTTACCTTTACTTCGATTGGTTAATTCTTTACCCTTTGTTATTGTGGAATAGGGTGTGCTTACTAATGGTAAGACTGTTGCAGTAAAGAGACTGTTCTTCAACACAAAGCAATGGGTTGATCATTTCTTTAATGAAGTTAATCTAATAAGCCAAGTTGATCACAAGAACCTTGTTAAGCTCTTGGGATGTAGCATAACTGGACCTGAGAGCCTTCTGGTCTATGAATACATTGCGAATCAAAGCCTCCACGATTATCTCTTTGGTTTGTTTTGGTCATCCTTAACCTTTGTTTTATAGTCACCTTGTCTTCATGGATCTTTATTGATTGGTCTTTACTGATATTTTGGTTTAGTAAGAAAAGATGTTCAACCGTTGAGTTGGGGGAAGAGATTCAAGATTTTACTTGGCACAGCTGAAGGAATGGCGTATCTTCACGAAGAGTCGAATCTTAGAATCATACATAGAGACATTAAGCTGAGTAATATCCTTTTGGAAGATGATTTTACTCCAAGAATTGCTGATTTTGGATTGGCTAGATTGTTCCCAGAGGACAAGACTCATATTAGCACTGCCATCGCCGGGACACTGTAACGTCTCAAACCTGATTTTGTTAACTCTTACATTTTCTACCAACTTTTTTTTTTGTGTTTCTGAAGTTTTACACTTGTGGAAACAGAGGCTACATGGCGCCAGAATATGTGGTAAGAGGAAAACTAACTGAGAAAGCAGACGTTTACAGTTTCGGAGTTCTTATGATTGAAGTTATAACCGGAAAACGTAACAATGCCTTCGTACAAGAAGCTGGTTCGATCCTACAAACGGTAGATGACTCTCTAATAGTAATTAATTAACATTTTCTTGATGATTGGTTTTTAACTTAAAACCCTTTTCTTGAATCTTGAAAATATACTTTTAGGTATGGAGTCTGTACAGAACAAGGAACCTGGAAGAGGCAGTGGATCCAATCTTGGAGGATAACTTCAACAAGATAGAAGCGTCACGTCTACTTCAAATCGGGCTTCTCTGCGTTCAAGCAGCGTTTGATCAGCGGCCAGCGATGTCTGCGGTTGTGAAAATGATGAAAGGCAATTTAGAGATTCACACGCCGACGCAACCGCCGTTTCTGAATCCAGGGAATGTAGTAGAGATGAGAAAGTTTATGATGACTCCCACGACAAACCAGTCTAATTCTTCAGGATCAAGGAGTGACTACATAACCGAGAGTTCAAGTTTCTTCGAACCTAGATGAGAATCTTTTAGTGTGGGTTCTGAATCATCTTGTGTATATGTACAAAAAATTGAGATGACAATTAAATCGTGTGTAACTAACTGAGTGTTACGTATGTGCCACGTCAATGTTATAGAAGCTAGGTGTTAGAGGAGGAGGTCACATGGTGGGGAGTGGGGACAGGTTCTGGTTTAGTCTCGGTTTCGATTGTAGTGATTCGGTTTATGCTTCAGTAGCTTTGTTTATGATACACGGTTATGCAATTGTTTCCTGAGTTTATGATAGTGTTTTTGTAACATTAAACGAATCAACAACTTTTCTACGTTTTCAACTTTTCTAAGTTACAAAAAAATTTCAGGTCAACTAGTAGACCATAAGCTTGTACTAGCCAACTAGATTAACATTTTTAGAATTGATTGTTCAACAACTACTTCTTTGTAATTATCTTGGAAAACTTTGACCATGCCACCATGTAAATGGTACCAGGTCCAGGCCTATTTTGTTTTCTTTTTCTTTTTGACGTCAACCAACTAGCCCTACAAAATCAACTAACAACCTGTTTCTAAAATTTAAAGTAGTCCAACTTTAGTTTATCCATTTGCCATATCTTAATCTTATTTTGTTGAATGTCATGTCGTCGTCGTCGTCGTCGTAACACTACGGGCATGTGACGTTTCCTTCTCTTGAAAATATTCAGAATATTTTGGTTAAATGGATTATCCAAGTAAACCGAACCGGCTCCACTCCAGATGAGCTCAATTATTTATTGGTCCACCGGTTTTTAGGTTTATAAAAGCCGACAAATATTTGAATGAAGACAACGACCTCAACAAGATCGAACTGGTCCGGTCGTCCAAGTGTGAATGCAAGACTTAAACTCCCTCCCTCATTTATGTTCTTCCACTCGCTCTAGAAGAAGAAAAAAAAACCCAAAATATCATATTAAATTTTTACTTTTTTGACTAATCAGTACAACTACACATAGAGATAGATAGATACAGCAAATTGGGTTGACTACTGTATAACAAACCAAAACCAAGTTCATCAAAGTCAAGCTTTTGAAAATTTCCTCTTCAGTTTCATCATTCCCAATTCTCAAATCTCTCTCTGCTTCTTCTTTCTCAATTCCATACCCTGAAACAGAACATAAGGCCAGGCCCTTTGATCTCTTTCAATCAAAAAAATAAAAAGAAGATGAAGAAAGAACAAACTCATCATCCTCTGTACCTTCAATGTCTCTTTATCTTTCTTCTTTCATTACTCCGTCCAATCACAGGAGACGCAAGGGCACGAGCCGTTAAAGTCACTTGCTCACCTCAACTCGAGCACAACGAAACCGCTTACGTCCCCAATTTCGTAACCACCATGGAAAAAATCAGCACACAAGTGCAAACCGCTGGTTTCGGAGTTGCCCTTACCGGTACAGGACCTGACGCTAACTACGGTCTCGCTCAGTGCTACGGAGATCTTCCTTTAAACGACTGTGTCCTCTGTTACGCGGAAGCACGTACGATGCTTCCTCAGTGTTATCCTCAGAACGGTGGTCGGATCTTTCTTGACGGATGTTTCATGAGAGCTGAGAACTATAGTTTTTATAATGAATACAGAGGACCTGAAGATACCGTTTTGTGTGGAAACAAGACGAGAAAGAGTCAAACTTTCGGTGATGCGGTGAGACAAGGGTTGAGTTATGCGGTTGCTGAGGCTTCTGGGACTGGAGGGTACGCTCGTGCGTCTGCGAAGGCGGGTGAATCTGAATCTGAGTCGGCGTTTGTGTTGGCCAATTGCTGGAGAACGTTGAGTCCTGGTTCTTGTAAACAGTGTTTGGAGAACGCGTCTGCGTCTGTGGTTAAAGGTTGTTTGCCATGGTCAGAGGGACGTGCGCTTCACACTGGATGTTTCCTTAGGTACTCTGATCAAGATTTCTTGAACAAGATACCAAGAAACGGAAGATCAAAAGGTAACACAATAAAGGTTTTGTGTTATTCTATAGAGTCCCATAAGCGTTTGATCATATATAGCTAACCATTTTTGTCGATTGATTGATTTTTGCAGGCTCTGTAGTAGTGATTGTGGTGTCAGTGCTTAGCTCTGTGGTTGTCTTCATGATTGGAGTAGCAATAGGTGTTTATATCTGCAAACGTCGGATCATACAGAAGAAGAGAAGAGGTTAGCTTAGTTTCTTATTTGTGTTTGAATTGGTTTAAAGA
Source organism: Camelina sativa (assembly GCF_030686135.1). Classification (NCBI taxonomy): domain Eukaryota; kingdom Viridiplantae; phylum Streptophyta; class Magnoliopsida; order Brassicales; family Brassicaceae; genus Camelina; species Camelina sativa. The sequence continues at coordinate 20,388,773 of NC_141895.1, read as the reverse complement.
AGGATTGAGAGTATTTGAACCAAGCTTTTTTGGTGCTTATCAGGATCAAATGATGTTGAAAAAATGGCGAAAACTCTGAAAGACAGTAACTTGAACTTCAAATACTCAACATTAGAGAAGGCCACAGGTTCATTTGACGAGGCAAACAAGCTTGGACAAGGCGGATTTGGAACTGTCTATAAGGTATGAATAGGTCATGGCTTTCTCTTTTTATCTCTGTGGAACTATCTATCTTCTTGTAAAAGCAAATTAGTGATCTAGTGGAACTATCTATCTTGTTGTATAAGGTATGAATAGGTTATGGCTTTCTCTTTTTATCTCTGTGGAACTATTTATCTTCTTGTAAAAGCAAATTAGTGATCTAGTGGCATCTCTCTTGTTTAGGGGGTTCTTCCAGACGGAAGAGATATCGCTGTGAAGCGGTTGTTCTTCAACAACAGACATAGAGCAGCAGATTTCTACAATGAAGTCAACATGATCAGCACTGTGGAACACAAGAATCTTGTTAGGCTGCTTGGTTGCAGCTGTTCAGGACCAGAGAGTCTCCTTGTCTATGAATACCTTCAGAACAAGAGCCTTGATCGGTTCATCTTCGGTAACTACTTATAATACTATCTGATGAGTTTCATTTGTCTTACCCTGAATGCAAAATCACATTTTATTATTACTTTTACAGACGTGAACAGAGGTAAAACGTTAGACTGGCAGAAAAGATATGCCATTATTGTTGGAACAGCCGAGGGATTGGTGTATCTGCATGAGCAGTCAAGTGTGAAGATTATTCACAGAGATATAAAAGCAAGTAATATTCTGCTAGATTCAAAGCTTCATGCTAAAATCGCTGACTTTGGTCTGGCGAGATCGTTCCAGGATGATAAGAGCCATATCAGCACTGCCATTGCAGGGACATTGTAAGTATATTTAGAAAAAGATGTGTTACTTCAGAAACATAAATGTTTGAACTAATCCAATACTTGTGAATCTGCAGAGGTTATATGGCTCCGGAGTACTTGGCACACGGTCAGCTAACAGAGATGGTAGATGTCTACAGCTTTGGAGTTCTTGTACTAGAGATTGCTACTGGAAAGCAGAACACCAAAAGCAAAATGTCAGATTACTCAGACAGTTTGATAACAGAAGTAAGTTTAGACAGATTTTGTGTTGTGGGGAGTTTGAAATTGTCAGTCAGATTGCACTTCTCATATATACTAATTGTGGTGTTATGTCTTATTTTGGAAGGCATGGAAGCATTTTCAGTCAGGGGAGTTGGAGGAAATATATGATCCAAACCTGAATTGGAAGAATCAGATCGACAGTCACATCATCAAAAAGGACATAGCAAAGGTTGTTCAAATAGGGCTCTTGTGTACTCAAGAGATCCCGTCGCTAAGACCATCAATGTCAAAGTTGTTGCATATGCTAAAGAACAAAGAGGAGATCCTGCCGTTGCCTAGTAATCCTCCGTTTATGGATGAAAGAGTAATGGAACTTCGAGATGGTTCTGATGGAGACTCAGCTGGTTGTGCATCTCTTGCCACTGTCTCACAAAGTTCCTTTTATGGTAGATGAGCTTGAAGAAGTGTATAAGAAGAACAGAATACAAAATTGTTGAGCATTTGTGTATAAATCTGTGAGAGAAAGTAGTTATATATAGTATAGAATATATAGATGTGAAATAGAGTATTTGCAATGGTGATATGGTAAGTCATCTTATGTATTAGTACAAATGACAAGAAAAAGATGTACTCAACGACATCTGCAGATCATTATACTCAATAGTGAAGCATTTGTTCAATTCCAACTAATCTCGTTGTCACTCACCATCACTTGTTCAAAGACAGACATAGAATTTGTAAAAGTATAAGGCTAGAAAAATAACTTGACTAATACTAGCTAGAGCTAACATAGAATACAAGAGCTCTCAAGAAATCTACCCAACCTGATCTGATAAACACCACTAGCATGTCCATGAAAAGTTGTAATAAACTCCCCCGTGATACCATCCCATATCTTGACAGATCTATCAAAAGACGCACTTGCAATCCACTGGCCATTAGGTGAGAAACACACATGGTTTACAACCTGCTGATGACCGTGCAGGTTTACATCCTTCTCATCACCGTCCAAAAGTTCTATATGTTGGTCGCTAACAGATTGTCCCCAAAGAATCATTTTCATGTCATCGGAACCTGAGACTAGTCTTTCCCCGTACTTTCCTTTTGCTTGGTTGTACCTTTTGAGTGCAGCCTAAGCAATAACACGATCAGAAACAGGGTGAATGGACAAGAAGTGAAGGAATAAGAGGAGGGATCTCACCTTTCTAACTTCTTCAGGTGAAGAACATTGTTTTCCGGTGTGGTCAAAAGCTCCTGTCTGGAGAACATAGTCTGTACTTAATGAAAGAGAGTTCACCCAATGTCCATGCCCATAAAGTAACAACATAATATGCAGAGTATTTTTAGACCCCTATGCAGACCATGAGGTCATGAGGAAACAGGGTCCAAAGATGAGCTTTTACCTCCAATTTTGCTGTCAAACATAGATCCCCATCCGGAGTAACTTGCCACATCTTTATTGTACGATCTTGAGAACTGCCAAACACATGACATATATTTTGAATAGCAAGCAACAAGTGATCGAGAGAAATAGTTGACATTGATACAAGTAGTAGTGACATAATTTACAACATAAGAGGATCATCAAAGCATTAGAAATAGAAACATACCCTGTATATATAATTCCCTCTCCACCCCATTTGACACAAGTCACGCCACGTGAATGTCCACTGAGACAAGTTAGAGATCTCCTTAGTGTAATGTCCCAAATCCTTGCATCCCCATCTTTGCTAGAAGTTACAAACCGACGGCATGGGTAATTAAGGTGGACTGCTGCCATTTAGCTGTCCGGTTTCAGGTATCCAACAACAGACTTCACCAGCTAAACCACCACTAACAAGGTGCTTACCATCTGGAGACCATGCGACGGCCAGAACCCATTTCGTGTGCCCTGACAATTAATAAACGCATATCAGAAAACAAGATGAGGATTATTAGAGGAGAGAGACAAAAACTAGAGAACAAAAAGAGATTAGTACCTCTGCATGTAAACATTGGAGTTTGAGTGTTGAGATCCCACAGCCGGACAGTAGTATCACCTGAGCCACTAGCTAACTGCTTACCGTCCGGACAAAATGAAACGCACAGAACATTGCCCGTGTGACCTAAGTCAGCATAAGCACTCTGAAACGGGGGCAGAGAAAAAAGCTGAAAGGAGAGGAAGGAAAATTTGATATTACCAGCAATGGTAGCGGAAACACGGTTAACTGGGCGAGTTCGGAAAACAGCTTGTTGTCGATACACTATCGTCAAAATATTCTCCACGGACACTGAGAATGCACACACAAATTTCCCAGAGTATCATCAATAAGATGATATATTATTATACTACTATATCATAGCGTGCCGAAAAAGAAACAATCAACACATATGCCACAATAAAAAAACCTTGTTCTCTCTGCAAGTAAGTTCCGAGGGGCACAACAAGTTCCACGCCTGATACATAGAAAGCGTAGGGCAATCTCTCCTCCTGAATATTCCATGTAACCATAAACCGAAGTAACTCAAAACTTGGCAGCTTATAGCACTTAGAGCAGGCATAATAAAATTCAATACTTCAAAATGTAAAGAAAAGGAAAAAAAAGAAGTAAAGAACAGAAATAATCACTCCTTTATCATCCTTAAAACCCAAGACAGAGAAAATCTTACATTGTTGAGAAGTGTATTGGTTAGATGGGTAAGCTGCAAAGGCCCTGCTTGGCGAGGGATATACATAGGGTCACCTAAAGGAACTCCTTCAGGATCCATTAACCGACACATCACCATGTTCTCCATCTCCGCCATGTCTGTGTCTCTACGCAAAGAAAACTAGGGGGAGTTGTGAAGAAAAAGAACTAACCCTACCTCTAGCCGCCACCGATAAGAAGACAAGTAAAAAGGAAACAAACTTGTTTTTTAAAAAACCCTTACAACCGGCGCCGGCTAAAGGTGGAGGCAAGTGCCGCCGGGAACAACTAACCCTAACTCTAGGCTTAGGAGAGTTAAGTATTCATATAAGTTCGGGTTTTATTACTATTTCGGTTCGGTTTGGATTTATTTAGAGGTTGATTTTGACTTTCGGTTTATTTCGAATTGAAGAACTTTTACGAATAATAAACTACACTCTTAAATTTGGGGCAATCGTGTGTTGATAGATTATGACAAGAGATTAACCCACTCCTTCAGTGTTCACCCAAAAGTTGATCCGGTTACGGGTAGGTCTTCACTATTTCTTGAGAAACAAGTTATTACAATTTCTGTTGGCATGATGACCCGTCGTCACGGACTCCCTCTTTAGGTGAAATGTTTACATTCGGCTATTCGTATACCGCCACCTTATCTCACATACAAAGTGATCACGACAGATGGCATTATGCATAATCCAGTCACAATATACTATATCAGCGCCTATCATGATGCATGTTTTTGCTATCACCGAGAGACCTATGCAATTCTCAAGGATCTTCCTATGCACATCAAGCCACAAGTATGATACTATCAACTTAATGGTTACACAAGAAATTTTTGCCTCTGAAATACTTTTCGTTGGAAGAATATAAAGCAAATAATAGAAATTGCTTCCAAGGAAATGGTGAAAGAAGATAAAATGGTAAATCTCATTTGATCCCACAAAAACGGCTCGTGTTGGTGTTCTTTCACTGAACTACTAGAAGATATATATTTGACATAATTCTAGTACATTTTGGCGAGCATGATTCATTCCCGATGACGTCCCATGTACTAAAGCTTTTTACTCCTTTTTACTCATATCTTTTTTTTTTTCATTCCTCAGTAAAGAATGTGTCACTAGAATCGTCCATCATTGCGAACGGCATGTTCTCCGAAGGCTTCCAATGACGTTTCCTTTGGTTTATAAACCAATTGTTGATTTGTTTTTGATCCAAACCCGTTTCTTCAGCCAGGGCTATTTTGTCACCTTCCTACATACATTTTGTGATTCGAAATATTATATTAACACACCAGTAGTTCGCCTAGGATTGATATGTCGGAACAAATGAATATCCTGTCTCCAAAAGTGTATGCTACTAAGTTACGGTGAATTCAGAAAGGGGGACTTACAGTGGGGTAAGGCCATCTATAATGAACATTCCACCAATTGAGCAACGCTTGTCTAGCTTCTCTTGGTAGCTTTCCTTTCTTCTTCTTCTTAGAGAACTCGAGTTTCAATGAACTGATATGGCTACCGAATTTACGGAGCAGCTGGTCCTTGAGATCCCGGTCATTACTTCTTTGTTGGCTCTCATGTGCTGCTACGTCATCATCAGCTTCTCTCAGTTCCTCGTCAGATGAAACCGCTCCATCATCTGTTCATACATGAGAATCATGTCATGCTAAAGATTCTCAATAATGCATATATCCCATGTATGTTTGAGCCAAATACGTGTAAAATCGATAAAAATGTACGTACTAGGAGAATGTATGGGAGTAAATACTGTTAAACATAACTAACACTAAATACTTGTAGGCTCAGTTAAATGCTTAAGTGGCTAAAACAAGAAAAAAGAGCCAAAAAGCATAAAGAAGAGAGAACCATAAAACAAGAAAAAAGAGCCAAAAAGCATAAAGAAGAGAGAACCAAAGGTCTAGGGGTAAAAGGGGAAAAATAAGGATAGCTAGAGATTATAGAGAACATCGATGTAACATATTCACAGCAACACTTTCGCAGTGACTGAATAGTTTAGCATTGACCACACTTGTCAGGGGACGACCTGCTCTCTGGGGCTTACCACTGCCCACCTGAGCCACGACACATGTCACCTTTGTGAGACTTTTAAGTGACCCCCGGAAATAACGCTTCCCCAACATTTATAATTTTTTCTGTAATGGCCCATTTTATTTATGTCCAGTCACCATATTGACCAGTGAGTCAGTGACCCCTATGTTGTTCCTACCAAAAGGCTAGCCTTAATACAAGGAGATTCAAGTTTGAATTTAACATATGATTAATGGCCAAATTATTAGCACTACAATTTTCCAACCAGTGATCTCCTAGTAGTGATTAGAGAAAGACACTAATATACCGACAATTACTAAGGCAAAATTAAAGAAGCAATGAGTTTGGACTTGTCAGCAAATAAATATGCAAAACATGAGGGAATATATACAAAGAACATCTTAAATACATAGAACAAATGGATGGGGTTGATGATCCCTAGGCAAATCAGACAAAGATAGTTCACATATATCATCCAGTAACCTTTGCTAGTTAAAGAAGGCATGTGCAACAATGCAAAAGAGAGAGAACACGCACTGATAAAATTACTAGATAGACTTGTACACTTCCCAAAAAAAGGAAGACACGTGGAAATTGCATGACTCAGCAGGGGAACAAACGAACAGAGGTAATGACAACCACTAAGCAACAGTTGAAAAAGATAGGAAGAGAGTGGAGAAGCATTAGTCATAGATGATTGCGCTGTACAGAAGTGAAACTCCATGTCTCTCCCCTATTTTCTTTTCTAACTTTTCCTTTATAATCAAAATCAAATGAACACACAAAAGCTTAAAAGAGAGAGTTGTGATTGGGTCACAGAGGGATCCACCAGCGGAATCCACGGGAGTCCATGTGACACCCGACCACCCCATATGCCCGATATCTCTAGCTATCTCGAACTTCTTCTATTTAAAAATCAAAAGAGGCTAAAAGGTTTCTAATTCAAGCTTATCACGCATTGTTTGTTTTTGGTGTCAAAGTACTATTCTATCTACGAAGGTGGTGATATAACCAAACAGTTTATCAGTATATTAATATACCTGACAAATGCAGATTTTTAGGATCATCTTACTATGTGCAAGACAATACACAAGACTTTTCAAATGACCATCGTGTCTAGAACTGGTGAAGCAACTAATGTGCCATGACATAGTGCTTTGTTCAAAACAACAGGCTTTCGATTTCCAGCCAACTGGTTTCTTAGGAATAGAGATTGTACATGCTAACATGCATGCATAAACTGCAATGAGACCTAAGCTCCCATAGACGGATGCAGTGCACCATGCCATATGGCTATCAATTATCATGGTAATGGAAACAACTAGTGCAGTAATCTAGCTACTAACACCAAATGTTTTTTAAGATATGACAAGATTGGAACAAAAGCCATGACCAAGATTGACCATGCCCACAGCCATGCCTAGAGATATAGAGGCCGGAGGCGGTACTAAAAATATGTCTTCAAAAAAACTAATTTCATTATCTTACAAATAAATACTAAAGTATTACAAATCTAAAATTTCCAACTGATTCTAATCTATAATAACAACCGGTGCATCATTTGTAAATTTTTTAAATAATGTTTTGGTTATCATTATGAAAGAATAATAATACTAGATGAAACCATTTATAGTGAATTGTATACTTATTACTTACCAATTGATTATGCATTTGTTTTTATTAGTTTTTATATAATAAAAACAGAAGGAAGCAAAATGTAAAACTTAAATTACGTATATTTCAATTAAGAAGAGGTGAAGGGATTAATAGTCATCCTAATTTATTTTCCATATTTTTAGCTTAGCTACCATTTTGCAATCCTCATTAATCTCTTACTCTTTTAAAATAAAAATATGCATATGACTGCCTTTAGGTTTCTTACAAAAAATATAAGGCTGGAGGCGAATGTTTCATTTTAATACACATAGGCACGGCTCTGACCATGCCCACAAACATAAGCTTATACCAACTCATCAGGTGTCACAAACAGCATACGGTAAATGAACTAATTGCGAAAAGGGTTAATCACAGTATAGCAAGAACAAAAAAGAAGTACAGTAAATACATTATATCAGTTGACAAGAGCATTTGGTTTATCCCTAAAGCATATTAGCACGAAAAGAAACCAAAACCACGTGACTCTGAAAACTACAGGTGAAACGAATACATCATAGGATTTCTTTTATTAGTTTACGATGAATTCAGTTGAAAAGAAAAGAAAAAAAAATTCTGGAGAGTTAAAAAAAGATAAAGAAGATGTTCAGAACTCACACTCAGAAGGTAATACAGTACTAATATATATCCAATCAAAAAGAATATACACGAGATTACCCAAAAATGGCAAGTTGTACTTCCAACCATTAAAAATAAGATTATACTAAATATTAGTCCACTAATAGAAAATTCAAGCTGAAGATCTGTTTAAAACCTTTTGGACATGATTCCCTATGCAAACTCCAAATTAATTATGTATGCTGATTAGTAGTAACAACTCTTGCTAACAAAGTACAACCGAAGCTACATGGAGAAGATAGAAGCCAATTGGCCATCAAGCATTTTTTATGGCCACATATAACATAATCTATAAATTTGTTTTAGCTTTTCCAGGCTAAAGAAACACAAAATCCAACTATTTGACCTGATCCAAACACTTTTTTTGGTTTACTAAGTCAGATGGGTTCGTACGTGAAAAATAAGCACACCAGTGATTTGTACATGGGATATGAACACACAGGACAAAACAGAATTCAAATGAAAGACTCTTAGGCTAGGTACAATGTATCCAGTAAGAAGGGCTAATGTCTAGTTGATTACCAACTAGACCCTCCGATTCAAAAATAATTATTCATTTTTCATGCATATTAAGAAAACTATTCATTTATACTCATTATACACAATATTTGTTTTCTCTCTCTCTAATAGTATAAACTAAAGTGATAGGGATAAAACTTAAGTCTGACACTTACTGTGAAAAAGTAGCATAAACTTTGGTTCATTCACCAAGAGAAGTTGGAGCAATCAAGAACTAACATTTGTTTTACCCACCCGATATTAATGAAAATGCAAACAGCATAAGCAATAGCTACTCATATGATCTAAACATGAACCAAAGCAACAAGCTGAAGAAAATAAGTGGAACTTATGACTAGGTTTTCTCTCTATCATTGGATTTTCACTAGAAAGAAGCAAATTAAATAAGTGTCAGTACGACACTGAATTGTCAAAATCAGAATCTCTAGCGCAAAAGTTTTTGCTTTCATAGACCCATTTTTCTTCTGACAGAGGAGAAGATAATAATACAACTTACAAGTATATATTATTATAAAGAAACAAAAGAAAAGTAAACCACACCAAAAGATCACTAGAAAAACAAATATCACTACCAGTGAAAATCCTACCTACTCCTTACCCCTAGCACTACTAATCCCACACTGCTCCAACCATATAATTCATGAAAGAAATTAAATGGCACAAAGCTGTGCCAAGGTCATGCACCCATCTAAAGCATGTGTTTTCTATTTTCAAAGATTTTACCAACTATGTAAAGATGTACTGAAGCAATCATGGTTTCCTCCAAAACTAGGGTTTTAGTGTTTTCTTTTGCTCTTTCTAACTTTTTATACCTTGGGTTGTCTAACCGGATCTACTAAGCTCTTTCTGTGTATCAGCTACAACTTATCTTTCTCGTTTATTGTTTATTTGTTAGAACTCAGAAGATGTACATCAATTCCTAAAACCTAAAGGGAAAGTTATGGGGAGAGATTCTCAAATCCGCTCGATTTGTAAGGTGAAAATTAACGCAAGGACACAGATCGAGGATAGTGCACAAAGATCAATGAAAACACTACGAGAGTGAACAAGAAAACAGCAAAAAAGAAATCAAGAGTACATTAAACCTAGATATAGAGAGGGATCATCCAGTGCTGACCTGAAAGGCCTGTAACTGACGCGGGACCAATGCACAGGTTCTGGAGCTGCGTTTCGATCTTGTTCAAAAAAGACGTAGCCTCATCAAACGGCCTCGCGAGATCAGATTTGTATTTAGCCAATATATCACAGTAGGTTTCCTTAAATCGCACCACACAAAAAAAAAATGTATATCAAATAAAAAAAAAAGAAAGAGAAAAAAAAAAGATCAAAGATGAGACAAAAAGGACTAGTTAGAAAGAAACCATGAATTCGTCAAGCTCAGGATCATCTCCAAAGCTAGAAATCAGAGTAACATCTCGCTTCTTGTACATGTACACATCGTTCTCTCTCTGAATCTCTTCCAATATGTATCCTATCTCCATAGGCGCTCCCACCTACGAATCAATAACCAAAAAAACCATCACGATTCACACGCATCAACTTTATATTATCTCCGTAGTATCTTAGGGTAAAAGTGGTTTAGCACTAGAAAAAAAGAAGTAAGAGAAACGAAATTGTAACCAAAATTAGGGAAGACGAGGCAAGCACTGAGTAGTAGGCCGTGTGCATATATGCTTAAGAGAACATGTAAAATCACTGAGGCTAAACCCTAAACACTGATCTTGTATGTTTTAATGGTCATGAGATCACCTTCTGGCAATCGATGTAGGTTTGGAGCAAGCGAGGATACAAAGGATGACAAGCAATCTTCGATTTGATCAAGCCAAGCGAGAAACTATCCTCAGCTTTTCGTATACGCGGAGGAGGGATCCAAGGTGTCTCCGACGACAAAGCGGTAGCGAGTTCGTCGGATCCAAACACGCGATTGTCTCCGGCGGATGAACAGAGCAAAGACTGGTAATCTGACGGCATCATCATCAACGCCGGTTTCTCTGAATAGTCTACCGTCGAACGGAAACCACACATTCTATCCATAAGTATAATACGATCAGTGCTCGTACGTCTCTGCGATCTCCCACCAGCCCCTTGGCTTGGTTACTACTGAACTAGCTCGGAAATTATAAGAAAGTTAAAAGAAAAGATGAAACCGCCGGTTCAACAAACTTTTCCCAAGAGTGGAAGAAAGACAATGAAAATAGACTTGGCCAAGTTGAGTGTTGCTTGAGAGGACAAGGATCGTAAATATTTCAGCCAAAAACCAAAAACGCTAATTTTGTTAGGAAAAGAATTAGGAAATTACGAAACTAGGCGTAAAGGTCTATCTTTGTACAGGTCCTATAGAAATTTGCATTATTCTTCGACAAAACTAAAGTATATTTAAGATAACATTATATTAACTGACTTCATGCAGTTCTGTTCCATCTATTTTATATCGTTATTTACATAAACGAGGACGTCACAGAGTGAAAAAAGGAGAGAAAGAATATCAAGGTTTGCCGTATATGTTAAGGAATACGATTCGGATAAAAAGTTCACCTTACTTGTCTTTTTCTTTGTATTTTCAAAAGTTCACCACTACTTTTTATTGCTCACACACTGAAAGAACAAAAAAATAGACGCATATCATATAAAGCGTTTGTTAACAAAAATAAGTTACAAAAATAGTAATTTGAATCGTGAAACAGTTCCAAGGGAAGAGTTTGCACGTCCGTAGATGACTAATTAATACGCTTTTCTGTTTATAATTACGGTGGCCGACACTCACAATTCTAGTTGTCCAGAGCCGGATCGGTTCATTCAACTTCTCCGAGATTTGTTTCGCTGTATACACGTCTACGGTACCTACGTGCTTCTTGTCGATCACAGCCATCAAAATCTTAGTGAGCAATAATAAATTTTGTTTGATTGCTTTCAGTAATGTGGTAATTAAAATCCCCTTTGGATGTAAGTTTTTTAGTGGCCACTCGACTAATCCCACGTTTTTTTTGTTCACAAGAATCTTATGTAGCTTTAGCGTCTAGTATCAAGTATCAACTGAAAAATGAAAATAGATCATTACCTTATATGGTAATATAGACCCTGTAGTTTATTTTTAATAAGAAAATCATTCTTTTAACCTTTTATTCCAAGAAACCGATATTTTTGCATGTATATACTCCAAAACCCGATCCAATGATCCGTATATTTTTTTTATCCAAAAAAAAACAGAATATTAAAAATATCATAAAGGTCTTTATGTTGATGGACAGGTTGATTGACATATCTATCCGTCGGACTACTTTGGTGTGAAACTGTGAATTTTAACTGACATAAAGGTTCCAGTTTTGTATTATTACCACTTATAAAAAGGACAGAGCTTTGCTTCTCGCATTTCACTTCGTTGGATTGTATTGGATTGAATCCTCACCGTTGGCCTTCGCGACATCTATACATTATCGTCAATTTTCTAGATGATCATTATGACATTATCGTCAAGAAATAATAGCATCAAAACGTTCCGGATTTAATTAAGAAAGTTTTTGGTCTGAATCTCCCATTATGAGTTCATGTCTTGCAGAAAAAATGATAATGACAAAAACAATGACTAAATTATTGGACCATGTTTGCATAATTAGTGATGCTAGTAGTCTAGTACTGTACGTCCACTCAAGTGTGTTTCGTATGGAATTTTTCCCGTGATCTATCTAAGGTTGTTAGGTTTTGATTCATAATATTATTTTGTTGACCAAAACATCTTATAAGACTAATAATTAGTGATGCTAGTACTACTATTTTGTTAACAAATTCTGCTGCTATCTTATTTACTTGTTATGATTTGTTTTTGGAAACTCCTTAGTCTTAATATTCATATGTTATTACTTGTTATGTATCTATTTTTTTGCCTTCGCTTTATGTTTTTTTTATGATCTATGCAAATATTTAACTATTCAACATATTTGACATAGCTAAAATACTGGGGTACTCATTTTTTTAAGTAAGTAACTAAAATATATAAAGATCAAAATGTACATATCTGTAAGAAAAAGTGGACAAATGGTCACCAATAGACTTCTATGCTAGGAAAATAAATAACTGATCACCGAAACCGAACCAATTTGATCCTTTGTTTCTTCGGCAGTCGTCGTTGCGCCAAGGCGTTTATATATATCAAGGAAAGCTTTTATGGACCAAAAAAGTAATTTATGGGTTATTTTAACCTTTATCTTAAGGAATCAATCTTTTGAAAATACAGCTTGAAACAGTGGAGAAGAATAGTTTATTATTGCTTTATTGGGACAACAAATATGAGCATCTATTAATATACATATATATTTTTTGTTTAAGACTATAATCTGTTTTTTGCGTAAGAAAAAAACTGCTGTTGAACCAGAAAAAACAAAACTTATTGTTATATTATATATTTACTGTGTAGCACATTGATGTTATTCCCATGAACTTGGGACGTCGTAGACATGCATTAAGACAAAAACAATATCAAGCATCCTGATGCAAAAGTGTTTATATTCTCCATCTTCAAATGTTTCTTATGAAGTGGTCCTTTTGCGTTTTGTCTGTGGTCCATGACTCCATCAAATGTATATTTTGTCTTTATTTCGTTTATCTTAAAAAATCTCGAAGTTTGCTTCGAACAGAAAGTGTTCTACTATATCTTTCTATTATAGCCACAAAATAGTGATATTGCGGAAATCTATCAAATTAAGTTGTCTCGTTTAATAATTTCTAGGTTACCTTTGGTAGATGTTTTGTTACGATTCTAGTTTGTTTATCCTCGTAAGAATCTTAATATTCTAGTCTGTTTATCCCGGTGAGGATTGAGATCGTCGCTTTGGGAATCAGATAGCTTAGTTAACGATTAGTGGAAGGTAATTGGGCTCCAACTGTACAGGTGAGATCAAAACTCGAAAGATAAATTTATATATGGAGAGTTAGTTCTATAATATTAGCTCATGTTAAAGATCACAAAAGATATTCGTCATTAACGTGGCACCATTTTGTTTATCTTCGAGTTTGACTTCATTTTATCTTCAGTTTAACCTTTTTGGTTATGCGTATGGCGCATTTGACGATGGAAACCTAACTATTATTCCAAAAGTGCAATTACTAGCTAGCTGACTTTTTAATCTTCCATTGGAGAGCTCACAAATCACAACCACCACGTTTGATAAAAAGCTAAAAATCTTATTTTAGTCAATGAATAAACTATAGTAGAAAAGAATTAGAATGATCACACGTATCTATAAATCTAGACTAGTGGTATAGTTTAGTCAAATGCATAAACTAAATTGGTACATTTCGACATCATCTGAACTGGCTATTCGAAACCTAAACTCAGGAGTCACGAGAATAAAAACCCCTAATAGATTAATGTTTTAGGATGTATTTTTGTTTCTAAAAAGTTTATTTTGTATACTAAAAATTAAAGTTTTTTTTTTTATTTTATGTTTTTTCATACATGGCATTTATTCTAATGGTTTATATTTTCTCTTTTTACCAAAGGTAATTAGAAATTAATTTACAAATAATTTTTTTTTCTTAATATGTGTGATAATATCTAAACATCAATATATTAGAACAATTTCATTGGTGATACTGTCATTTGGGTGTCAAAATAAATAAATAATAATATTTTTGTTTTAATTTAATTATTTATTTTTTTTCACCCAGCCAGTCCAATAATGACACATGTAGATTCAGTGTCTTTGTTACTCTCGGGAGAGACACTTTTTTTTCTCTTTCCAATTTTTTTTCTCTTTTTTTTTTTTTTAATTCTTCAGATCCTATGTGAAGTATGCCATGGACATGCCCTTAGACCATCATTAGTGGTAGGTACTCTCTAAGTTACTCTCATATTAAATAATTATATAATTAATACTAAATTAATCAAAACAACTCTAAGAGAACTTAAGCAAAATCACCCTATTACTAAAGAATCCAAAAAATGTTACTCATGCATTTAAATAATAATATGGAAAATGTATTTTGGTTACCATTATTCTTAAACCCAAAAACTGCGGACTCAGTGTGGAAAATGTATTACGCATCATGAACATTACTTTAAAGGGAAGGGAAAAAAAACTAGTTGGTCACAATGACTGTCTTTATGAACTCCAAAACTGTTGTACCTAGTTGACTTAGATGTTTGGTATAACAATGATCAGCTCCTTCCACAATCTCCAGCTTGTGGTTGGGTATGATCTTTGCAAACTCCTTGGCATCTTCCAGGGGTATAACCTCATCCGCGGATCCATGAACCATCAAGACCCTGCAATTAGAATTAATCATAGTCTGTTTATTATATCCAAACATGCGATATGATCATTTAGAGAGAACACTGGATCACATTTAAATAGTTGTGAATGCAAAATACTTGCAATTCTTTAGCAGAGAGGTCAAGTTCTCTACGCACAAGTTCACTACTGCATCACATAAAACTAGAATCCTAATTCAACAAAGGAAACAACCAACAAAATAAAGTACTGAGAAACAGTGAATTACAACAAAAGCAGCGACTTGTAAACACAAACACATATGTTACCTGCAAAACGAACCGGTAGTTGCCAACATTAACAGGCCCTACAAGAACACTCTCGAGAAGCTGATCATAAGTTTAATCTTTTGCGGAGCCTACATAGATCAGTTTCCATTCCAAATCTGTACCAAAAGCAAAGCTGAGGTCTAAGTACTGAACAAACCTAATGTTATCATAGCTTTACACCATACATTACAAACAATCATACAAAAGCACTAATCAAAGGCGAGACCTTTGTGCAAATAGATCAATCCCAACTAATAAGACAACAAGACTTCTACAAGTACACCCAAATTTCCAAAGTTTCAATCTTTAAATTGGTATCACGAATCATAATCAAGCATGAATCTGATATGGGAATAAGGGTAGATCACAATCAGTAAGAAGAATACTAAAACCCTCGATTTACAAAACCAAGCAAAATCATCAATTTTTCAAATTCTGGGGAAGAAAAGGAGAAATCTTTTACCGTCTTTGAGAGAGTTCAGATTGCATCCCATAGCTCCTTAGCTCCTTAGACCAACAAGTCTCCAGTTTTACCGAATCTGTGAGTGAAGAAAAGGAGAAATTTTTTACCGAATTTGTGAGTGAAGATTGCATCCCATAGCTCCTTAGACCAACAAGCCTCCAGTTTTAGCCAGAAAAATCAAAGGATTCGAGGTGAATCATTGATTTTTCCGGTCTCTAGATGAATCGGCTTCGATTCGCCGTTTGGATCGACAGAGAAGAGAGAGATAGGGGGTCAAGGAAGAAAGAAAGAAGAAAATAGATTAAAAAAAAAATTTCTTTTATATTTACGCATAAACGAATCAGAATAAGCCACGTAGCGTTGCTACTGCCGTTCCTTAATTCCTTCCCACAGAATCGATACTCTTCTTAATCGACTGAAAAATAAGTTTTTTATTAAGTTTTTGGGCCCCAATTACAAGAGAAACCATGAGAGTAATTTCCAGTAATCATGCTCTTAGGGACATAGTGAATAGTTTATATCTATATAGCCATATTATACTATTAATCTATGTATTAAGCTAGCTAAGTACATAGACGAGAGGATAAAAGTCCACCTAGAACTTTCTTAATTTCATAATACAATTATTGTTATCATAATCATTTTTAAAAATGTTAAATATATTGATCAACAAAAAGAAGAGCATACATGTACAAATAATTAAGAAAAAATGAATAAGGAAAAACAATGTTTGTTACGGCCACATATTGAAGATAACTTTTTAGATGTGCACATGAAGAAGACACGGTTCAACGCCGAAAGTAATAATGGGCTCTTCGCGGCCCACAAACTCACTGTTATTACTATAATGTATTGTTTTCTGGTTAAACCTGAGAAAATACTATTTTTCGCCATTTTTGGATAAAACTATAAAGCTTTTGTTCCTTTCTATTTTTATCAAACAAGCTTTTGTTCTTCTTACATTGAAACAATGTGTTTAGAATTAAAAATATTTCTCATGGACATGATGCTTCTTTTAAACTTCCGAATTAAAAATTCCGGAAGATATGATTAATTAGTTTATCAGGATAAATATTATTCATCGAATAAAAATTTGGATTTGTGAAACTTATACTCTCCACTCCCACTAAAAATCCGGTCCAACCTTTATGTCTAACAATAAACACAGAAGGACATTTTTTTTCTTCTTTCTAATCTAATACACCTCCCAGCTAAGCTATGGTGTAGACACAGTTGAACATTATGATATCGAATTGTGTATACACCATAGCTTAGCTGGGAGGTGTATTAGATTAGAGAAATAAATGTTCTTAAAAAATTGGTGCCTAGCTTAGCTAAGTGATTATATGTTCCTTCAAAAGGAATTTTGAATGTAATTTACAAAAAAAAAAAAAAAAAAAAAAAATGACACAGAGACAGGACAGAACCTATACGGCTATACCACATGAGACTATGAGAGTCTGTAACTTACTTCTTTAAACTCTCTATTCAAGGCTCATGAGAGACTCTTTTAAAGATTCTGAGTATATATGAATGATATTTGGTTATTATGGTCCTTCTGAGTTCTGAGTACTATCTTGAGAGCCATATGTACTTCAACTTCACGATCAAAGCAAATATTCCAAAGCATGGTATGTGCATAGCCCCAACAGCCGCATACCTGCAAACATCATTTAAAACATTTACTTTGTAGTCTTTAAACCCATTCAAGATCAACAATCATTTTCATTGTCTATATCTCTAGAACCAGAATAATAATCGGATAAGGAACTAGGCGATGAACTTTGTGTAAAGTTACCATAAAGGGGCATAGGGTGATGACAAATCCAAGAAAGGGTAAGGCCACCTGCACAAACAAAGATCATGCACATTGTTTATATTACACATACCTCAATAGCCTAAGCAAGTAAAAGTGTAAAACTAATATGTGCATAGAATAAAGTAAATAAAGATAGAAACATGACTATTACCAGAAGGAGACACAAGCATGAACAATCCATTGGAATAGCACAAATATACTAGTCCATACCACAAAGTATGCAATTCTGAACAACGGGAACCGCTGAATACATATGGAAATCATCATCAAAGGTCATCATCATTATCATCAAAAGGTTATTATTATGTTGAATTAAGCATATCAACTAACCAGAGAATTCAGGAAAGTTTCACCGAGGAGGAAAATAGCATTGACCGAGTGCATAATCACAATGAACTGCAGTATCAATGTTTGGTTACAATTTAGCCTCAGAGACAATCAAAGACTTACAAAGTGTGACAATTTGCTTACAGTTAAAACTTACAAAGTCGAGACTGAAATCTTTGGCTGTGAGGAAAGGGTAGATAATGAACCAAAACACACCATCTGTAAGCAATACAGCTCCTGCACAAGTCTGCAATCCAAAACATGTTAAGACACGTAGAACTTTATGCAGAGAACTGACTCTTACTTCAAAAACTTACTTGAAAAAGAATCTGATGAATGTAACCCAATGTAGTTGCAATCTGACGTGTAGACCTGTTGTCTCTATCATGTCCGTTTGAAGATTTAAACGCATTCGAGTTTTCCCCATGCAGGGGAGGTCTATACGACCCTTGCTCTGCGTCGACTGTACTGACTCCGTTTTCATCATTATCAGCTGACTTAAATCTGTATATGGACACTAATGCTGCAAGCTGCATTACATCAAAGTCCAGTTAAAGGTTCTGAAAAACCGGTTCCACAGAAAATATTGCTCATCTGACCCTTGTAGATTCCACATAGTTACACATGTAATAACTACTAATCTCAGGTAGAGACAGAGATTGGATAAAGCATGTGAAGTACCATGATAAGGTGAAGAAAAGCCATACCCCAAAGTAAACTGTAACCAATGTGAAAGTCCATCTGATAAGAACAAAACAAAACTCATCAGAACTAGTCAGATGTAAAACTCTTTATGTAAATCACCAAGTCTTTACGAAAACTCACTGTGTGTAGAAGATGAAAATGCCGGTACCATCAGCAATAGCATTACCAGAGATAAGTCCAAGAAGAACAATAAAACCAAAAACACGAAAACCTAATAACCAATTCGGATGCATGTCTTTGACACAAGTGTTCCAAGTTTCATCATCATATACAACTCCAGTGAGTTGCTCGAGTTCCAAGCTTTGATCATCATCATCATCATTATCATCACCGTGTTTCTTGCGTTTTCTTGGTCCTTCGTATCTCCAAATCAGAAACGAAGACAGAAACAGAGACGTAGAGACGAAGATAGCACACAGAAAGAATCTCCAGTTAAGCCAGTAACTTGGGATGTTCGTCTCTGAAGACATTGTTGGTTGCCAAGTATGTTCAGTTGAGCCTGTAATGAAACTCGACAAATCAATTCGGCTAAACACATTCTTCACCATTATCAATCAAAGTCTCTGTAACTTTGTGAACTTCTGAACCAAGTTGATTCTTGATCTTCTTTTAATAAGAGTCTAATAAATTCATGTCAAGAAAAGCAAAAAAAAAAGCAGAGAGGCGAGATACTCATGATGAAACATCACGGATCTTGATTTCGTTTTTTTGGTTAGCATTAACAATAGACAATGAAAGAAAGATATAGCATTCAAAGCAAGAGACAGATTCTTTACTTAACCAAAGACAGACAAAGTAAGAAAAGAAAAAAAAAAAAGATTAGACAAGACAAAAGATACCTGTAGTAATGCTTTGCTTCAATTCAGTATCAGATTCTGTGAGTGAGGGAACGATGAGATCTCTCTCTCATCTGTATATATTTTATGTTGGAAAATAGTGGAATCGGATGTTTTTTTTTATATCTTTCTTTTTAGTCGTAGAAGTTTTTGTAGGAGATTTGGATTTGTGTTCTTGTTATACTCTCCACACCTTTATGTATTTTTATTTCGTCATAAACTTGCATTACATTAGAGCCATTTGTTTAAAGAATCAATCAAGACAGAGGTAGAAGATACCTGATGCAGGCTTTTTGTTACTGTTTAATGGGCTTAAGGCCCAGTTTTTAACAATAGTATAAGCCTCATAAGCGTGCTGTGTGATCTGAAACCAACTTGAAGCCCCCGCAAGCGTGCTAATCTGGTTTTCCCATTTGTTTCGGAAATCTAAATTTTGATTTTATTAAATTCTTTAATGAATAATTAACTGGTTATGATTAATGATTAGCTCCCAAATATCAAAAACTGTTAAAAATCTGTAGTCATTTAAGGTTTTATACGTGCTTAAAACTATTTTAAGGTTTTAGAAGAAGTGGATTTATAGAATCCGGGAATAAATTTGGAAAAGTTATGATATGTTTTTGAGAATTTGGTGTTTTATAGAATTTGGTGTTTCGGGTGGGTGGAGAACTTTGTGGATTGTGGTACAAGAAACGGTATTTGATAGTCATAATCTTAAGAGGCCGCTTTTTACGCTTTAAGATTTAAATATCTGAAAATACAGTTTTTTCTCTTCTCCAAACATTAATTAGTGTATGCTCCTCCTGCTTGCTCTTGGCCTTGGCTGCTTATAAAAAGAGCTAAGGGCACAGTGGCACACGATTAAAGCACAAAGAATAAACAAATCAATATATAGCTTGGAAAACATGGTATATGTTTCTCTGCCCAATGACCTTGTTATAGAGATCATGTCCCGAGTTCCAGGCAAATCCCTAGCCAGATTCCGATCAGTCTCAAAGCAATTTAAGTCTCTCCTCTCTGATCATTGCTTCCTCCGCCTCCACCACAACCGCTTACGGGATTCCGTTTTTTCCACAGTCGTCTACCACAAGACTTCACGTGATTACCCTTTTTCCCTCATGGCAAAGTACGAGATCTTTGTGAGCGACAAGGCAAATTGCCTCGTCCACCAGTTTACGGAACTCTTGTGTGATTTAAAGGGAATCAGAATGTTAAGCTCTCACCACCAGCTCTTATGCTTTGTTCGTCAATCTGGGATCTCTCTCTTTGCAACCCCGTGAACAAGGAGTTGAAGAATTTACCTGACCCTCCTTGGTTTCCACGGTGTTTCAACGGATTTCAGGAGTGCGTCTCCTTTGGCTTTGTTGAGGCCACGATGCAATACAAAGTTGTCAAGTGGCTTCACGACTTGGATGAAGACCGTACAAGGAGGTTGCTAAGTGGCCTCATGTTTGAGGTCTTAAATATCGATATCGTGGAAGATGGCCGTCTTAAACTATCCCCCTAGAGAATGCTGCAAAGACCATGTCTACAACTCTCTTCTCAGGTTCACGTCAATGGTATCATCTACTGGACCACTAGTGATTTTAAGATTGTCTCTTTCTCTCTACAAGATGGGACTTTCTCCCTAAGCCCTAAACCCCCGTGCTTCTGCCTTGACACCCAAGGATCCAAAGAATCTCATTTTTTCACTTTATCTGGAAGCCGCGGAAACTTATGGATTCTAGATTACAGTGTCCCATTTGATTTCATGGAGATTTGGAAGATGGAAGAAAGTGAAGGCGGTCTCTGGGACAAGAATCATTAGATCGACCTCGGGGGAGTCTATCCAAACAATATCGATGGTAAAGTTCAGGTTATAGATATTCTACCGGACAAAGTGTTCTTCAGGCTATCACCGTTGCGGTTGTGTCTACTTTACTTTGACGCCAAGAAAAACATCCTCCTGAACTAGGATATAGGGTCTGGAGACTACCAGATATGTCACTCCACCGATGGACTCTTATCTCTACAAAACATGGATATGCCTAATTTTGAACCATGATCCTCTTTTAGCTCTCCCTTTCGTTAGACGGTTAGAGATACAATGTATCGTATATCCTATGAACGTTAAGAGCATAAATCAAATTTCACTAACTGATTAATCATACATTAAGCAAATGCAAAGTATCATAAAAAAAAAGGATCTGTGCTTTTTTTTTGTTTGTCTATACTTGTTTGCGGCTTTTTGATGTTCTCAGAGTTGGATTTGAAGAAATGCCTGAAAGAGCCGTTGCAGTTTTCAGTTTGCTCTTACCCTTTTTTCTCTGTTTCAAGATTTGTAAAAATAGCCTTGTCATGATCGTTGACCGATAGTACTCTATAACTTTTTGCTATATATAATAACATTACATGGAAGTATGGAACAACTACTACTGTTTGTGTTTTGTTTTCCCAAACTATGGCATGTCTAGAAAATAACATTTTGACGTATCAAGCACAGAATCTCATGTTGACCAGGAAAAATCTGTGTAGAGGTTTTGGAGTAAAGCAAAGAAGTGAGATAAGATAAAGCCTTGTGCTTTAAGTTAAGATGTGTTTGAAAATAAGGGCTTCTCTTTATCTACTTTTAAGCCAAGCCAATAAAATCCCCTTAATTACTCTGCTTATATATATATTCAAACTATGTATCATCTCATTACACAAAGAAACTTTTCTATGCATAGAATCTCATATCTTAAAACTATACAATCATAAAAATATTTTTGTTGGAGTTTTTTTTTTTAATAAGCCTCAAATGAATAAGCCCTTCGTTATTTCCCTGCTTGCTCTGTTTATGGTAGTTTCTTATGGAGCTCCAGGAAGCACAATGTACAGGGAACTTGACATTCTTGGGAAGCATGAGAACCTCGATGTCCCTGAGGATGAGATTGACGATAATGTGACCTTCTTTGATTTCTCGTCGTTTACTAGCCAATATTCTGGTAAGAATCTGGTGAATGTGGATAGCTTTGGCGCTGCTGGAGATGGAGTTTCTGATGATACTCAGGTTCGTTATGTTTAAAAATGCATGATAATGCTGGTGGATAATACGAGAAACCTCCATTTTTAGATTTTATTAGCTGATGCGACGTTTTCTTATAACCAGGCATTTATAAGCGCTTGGAACATGGCCTGCTCTGCTCCGAACTCTGTCTTATTGGTTCCACAAGGACGTCAATATTTAGTAAATGCGACGAAATTCGATGGTCCATGTCAAGAAAAATTGATAATTCAGGTTAACTTAATTTTTGTTTTGTTTTGATTGCTATATATATATATATATATATATCTGAAAATAAAAACAACATCATACATATACATGTTATATATACAAATACAATATGGTCTTAAGCATTTTTGAAACTTGATTATTATAGATTGATGGAACCATCGTGGCACCAGATGAGCCTAGCCAATGGGACCCTAAATTTCAAAGGGTTTGGCTCCAATTTTCTAAACTACAAGGAACTGTATTCCAAGGGAATGGAGTTATAGATGGTTCTGGTACCAAATGGTGGGCTGCTTCTTGCAAAAAGAACAAGTCTAACGTAAGATCTTCTTTAACGTAAATTGAACTTTCTCTTCTAATTCTAAAGTAAAAGTCTGACACATCTTTCTTGTTTTTTTTCTCTTGTAGCCTTGCGTAGGCGCACCAACGGTCTGAAATATTTCCCTTTTGTGTTCATCGACCATTAGACTTATCATTTTTATGTTTGGTTTTGCTTTTAATAAAGTCTTTTATTTATAAAACAGGCACTAACTATATATTCAAGTTCAAATGTTTATGTGAGAGGCATAACAATCCGGAACAGCCAACAAATGCATTTGATCATAGCTCGATCAAACACAGTTCGAATCTCTAGAGTTATGGTCACATCTCCAGGGGATAGTCCCAACACCGATGGAATTCATATAACCGCATCTACTGATGTTGTAGTCCAAGACAGTAAAATCAGCACAGGTTGTTAACCAAAAACATTATTCTGGTACTACAAATATTAAACTCAAAATGTTATAGCTGATGACACTTAAACTTGATAACAGGAGATGATTGTGTCTCAATTGTAAATGGAAGCTCGAAGATAAAGATGAAGAGAATCTATTGTGGACCAGGACATGGTATCAGGTATAAAACCATCTCTAACCTTGTCAAAGAAAAAGAAAAACACTTACAATTTCTTTCTCTGCAGCATTGGAAGCCTTGGACAAGGACATTCGACAGGAACCGTCTCTGCAGTTGTGTTGGACACTGCGTATCTAAAGAACACAACTAATGGTCTAAGAATCAAGACATGGCAGGTGAAATCTCAATCTCTTGATCCTTGTTTTTCATACTTTCCTTCCAAAGAACTTCTGGATGTTGAATGAAAGATGAAATCTTTAAAAACAGGGTGGTAATGGTTACGTAAAGGGTGTACGTTTCGAGAACGTAAAAATGCAGGACGTTGCAAATCCGATTATAATCGATCAATTCTACTGCGATTCTCCATCAACTTGTCAAAACCAGGTTTCTTTCACATAACCATTAACTCATCAAGAAACCTCAAGAAATAACTTAATCTGTTGATTCATATTTCTTTGTAGACATCGGCGGTTCACATAAGCGAGATAATGTACAGGAACATAACCGGAACCACAAAAAGCTCGAAAGCCATCAAATTCGCATGCAGTGACGCAGTCCCTTGTAATCACATTGTTCTCAACAACGTCAATTTGGAAGGCAATGATGGAAAAGTAGAAGCATATTGTAACTCTGCTGAAGGGTTTGGTTATGGCGTGGTTCATCCTTCTGCTGATTGTCTGTATTCTCACGACGACAAGGACTTAGACCAAACTCATAAGCATTTCGCAGAAGAAACTGATCAAAATGCTCACGACGAGCTTTAAGGGACATATTTTGACGGTCGTTGATAGTGAGGGATGTACACGTATACGTTATATGTAGTTGTAATTCATCTTAGCAACTGACCTATATATATATAGCTTGTAAACGAAGCAAAAATACAATGAGATTGAAAAGCATTGTGTAGTGTTTAAAAACTAATTATACGGTAAAGAATATTGTAATCGTTTTGTATATATACTAGGATTTAACCCGCGGTGTACCGCGGGACAATATTTTTAATTTTAAAAATTTTAAATTTATATTGTATTTATTTGTTATTTTATTATTGTTTTTATTGATTTAAAAAATATAAAATTTTACAAGTATTTGATATTCAAAGTATAGGATTTTTGTGGTGTTTTCAAGGTTTTAACATGTGTAGTATATATATAGTCTAGTAATACATTTATCTCCTGGTACACATCTAAAAGTGTTTTAAAAAAAACAATTCCACTTAACTCCCTATATAAGATTAATGCCAACCCGTCTCACCAAAATCAAAATAAATTTTTGCGTAAAAAAAAATAATCAAAATAAGTTTTTTTATCAAGTTTAATTATGTTAATTGTTTTACCAAATTAGCATACTTATATAGATTATAATTTTTTCATGTCAATATATATAGTTTATAATAATTAATAGAATTTTAATTTTTTTGGTAATTCCTCAGAAAATAAAAAAATAAACCAAATTATATGGGAGTTTTCAACATATTTAATGTGACATTTTATAATTAGATTTTCAGTTTAGGAAATTTATTAATGTTAATATAATTATGGATATTGTAAACTTTTGTTATGGAAAATCTGTTGTATATCATTTAAATTTGAGAGATTTTAGCATCCATAAAAATAGTTTTGGAGATTTAATGGGTTAAAACTTTAATGGGTAGAGTTGTTTTTGGAAAAATCGGAATGTATAGATGTTGTTAAGATTTTATGGCAATAAATGTAACAAATGTTGGTCAATTTAATAAAGTTTAGTGTTTGAGTTTTTCTGCAATGTTATTTATGGAATTGTTTTAGGGGTTAATGTTGTAAAAATTAAATTAAATAATTAAAACTTAAAGGGCATAAACCAAAATATACTTCAAAAATGTTAATATAGATAAAAAAAAGAATGATTACTTTATAGGTTGAAGCAATTGTTCATCTAATCTATGTTTCTATTATGAACTTATCATATAGTTTTTTTTTTATGTATAAATTTCTAGAATTTAACCAGTGAGCGTTGTTAAGGTTGGCAACAAAACCATAACCAAAACAACAAATCGAACCCAATTATTTGATTTTAAATATAATTACACTGAACCATCATTATTTACATAATTGATTAGTTTGAGAATTTTTTTTTTTTTGGAATTTTAACCTAAAGTTAATCAAAGAAAATAAACTAAAATTCATAATTATATGTATATAAAAATTATTAAAAGATGTAGATATGTAATCATATGAGTACCCTAATCATATTACAATAAAAAAAATTATACTCATAACTACAAAAATTATAATTATAAGTTATCAAGTCTTAACATATGCAATGACATTTCCATTTTCTGATTGGGTCAGACAGCATCAACATATATATAACTTAAGAAAAGAGCTAATTGTGATTTTTTAATTTTTTTTTTGGAAGCTAATGTCCACGATGTCATATTTTTATTGGTTAGATTGCAGGATCCACTGACGAGCACCCAGGGCACCTGGTCATCGAAGATTCCAAAAGGGTATTTGCGTAAACTCAAAATGGGCAATTTCGTTAATTGGCGTGTAAAACGACATATAAACCGGTACCCCTCTCCTCCTTATAAAAAATTCCTCTCCTCACTTGCCAATTTCACCGTCGTCGTCGCGTTTCTCTTAAGCTTCTCTCTCTCTCTCTTTTTAAAATTTCTTTGGGTCTCTGTCTCAGATCTCTCTCTCGGGTACGTTCTTCGTAGGTAAGCTTTGAATCTTCTAGATCTCAGCTTTGCTCATACATTCTCAATTTAGATCATCAGGTTCTGCGTAGATCTGTATTGGATTTCATATGCATTGCGTTTTTGTGTTTGTTGTGAATTTTTGATGGATTTGAATTGTCGTGATCGATTCTGTTGAGGTTGATATTGCTCATATATGGATAATGCGCTTAGATTTCACAAGATATGTGTATATATGTCGACGATTCTGATTACGATCTGACACTGTGGATCTGTTTCGATTCTATTCGATTCCTTTTTATTTTTCAATCGTTGTGATTGTTTCTGATAATAGCCTCTGAGAAGCTTTGAAGATCTGATCAGAGAGATCATGAAGTTTAGGAACGTTTCAATTCTCTGTTTGGATCTGGCTGATCTAGTGACCTTTTTTGATATTGATCAGGTTCTTAGAGGATATAAGAATCGAATTTGGAATTGTAGATGCACAATATGAGATCGAATTCGCGTAATATAGAATGTGGATGAGGTTTTTGATATTGATCAGGTTCTTTTTTTTTTGTGTTTGTGCAGTGAAGCAAAGATGGGGTTGAGTTTCGCCAAGCTGTTTAGCAGGCTTTTTGCCAAGAAGGAGATGCGAATTCTGATGGTTGGTCTCGATGCTGCTGGTAAGACCACAATCTTGTACAAGCTCAAGCTTGGAGAGATTGTCACCACCATCCCTACTATTGGTAATGCTTCACATCATAAGACCTGGTTTCTAATTGTGTTGATGAGTTTAAACTTTTAGGATTGAATGATTGATTAGTGATGAAACTACAACCTATCAACAGGTTTCAATGTGGAAACTGTGGAATACAAGAACATCAGTTTCACCGTGTGGGATGTCGGGGGTCAGGACAAGGTACCCTATCTAGTTATTTCTGCATTTACAGTCTGATTTGTTTTTGTCTTCCTCAAGTGTTGAAAGTAAATTTCTCTTGTTTTCTTCTTTTTCAGATCCGTCCATTGTGGAGGCACTACTTCCAGAACACTCAGGGTCTCATCTTTGTTGTTGATAGCAACGACAGAGACAGAGTTGTTGAGGCTAGAGATGAACTCCACAGGATGCTGAATGAGGTTTGTAACCAGTGCTACAGAAAGATAAATTACTTTTCATACTTCTGTTTAAAATCCTGTACTTAGCAACTTTTTTGATTGCAGGACGAGCTGCGTGATGCTGTGTTGCTTGTGTTTGCTAACAAGCAAGATCTTCCAAATGCGATGAACGCTGCTGAAATCACAGATAAGCTTGGCCTGCACTCCCTCCGTCAGCGCCATTGGTAAATAAACATCCCAACAAGTTCAAAAAATCGAAACCTTTCGTTTGTTCAATATATTTATGTGTGTGTTTTTTTGCTTTCTACAGGTACATTCAGAGCACCTGCGCCACTTCAGGTGAAGGGCTGTACGAAGGTCTGGACTGGCTCTCCAACAACATCGCCGGCAAGGTAACATAAGTTTCAAAACACACAATTCTAACGAATTGGTTTATTTGTATTCTGTGGTACTTACATCTTTTCTTCGTGTGGCTCTTGCACAGGCATGATGAGGGAGAGATATTGTGCATTGCATCGAAATGATTCTGTCTGCTGTGTTGGGATCTCTCTGGATGCAAGAAGAGATTATAAATATTATCTGAAACCTTTTTTGCTATTGGGGTATGTGAATGCTTCTGATCGTGCAAGTAGATGTCTTGTACCTAAAATTTACTAGAAGAACCCTTTTAAATAGTTTTTTTATGATTGATTTTTTTGCTTTCTTATTCATGTCTTCATCTTTTTCATCGCATAGATAATTCCTTTACAAAAAATAAATGAATTAAGTTATTTCTTTCGAAATGTTGAGTAAATTTCACATCAGTATTGGTAACAGTAAACTCTTCAACAAGGAATATAGATATCAACATTGATATGCATTCTGTTGCTGCGTGTTTCAAAAATACTCGATATCATTTTGTTTTCCAAAATCATGGACTTGAGACTTAAGACTTAAGACAAGTCATTCCGGCGTCTCCTTGATGTTCTTCTATGTGTTGCCCATCTTTCCTTTATACCCCCAGATGTCCCAATCCGTTGCTCATCCGGTGAGTGACCATCCTCCATTTCTCCAGCTGCACGGATCCTGGTGGTCTCAGCCAATAAGTCATAGATGAGCATCTCTGTCGTCTTGGCCGTGATTCCTCTGAGATACCAAGAAATAGGTGGAGGTGGAACAATCGCTGGTTGTATTAGCTGGTCTAGTGTCACTTTAGATCCGATCCTCCCTTTGCATCCAGTGCACCGGTTATACTCATCCAACGTTTTCGGTTTCAAACGATCACACATATGTTCGTCCACAAACAAAGGCTTAACTTGCCAGCTTCCTTCAAATCTCTTCATGAATCCACTCTTCACTTGCTTGAATTTCATCTGCAACACATCCACCAATTTCACGAACCATTCAAGAAACTTAAAAAGACTTTTGTTGTAATCAGAGAGGGTCTTACAGAGTGATCTGCCCGGTTCTGATCCACCAAGACATGAACTGAGATCGTCCCTGACCACCAGAGAAATCTCCACAAAGCTGCTTGTTCTACTTCCACCACTTGCCTGAACCCTTCATCTACCAATACTTTCCGCGACATAACCTCCTGTGATTTCGAGGCCAATGAATCACAGGAGCTTAAATCTTACAGAGAACAAGATACATATAAAACAACATACATACCTTGATATTCTTGAAGACTCTTCTGTTGTCAGGGTCAATCACAATGTTATAGACTGCATCAGGAGGTAAACCAACATTCACCTCGGCTTTGAGATTGCAAAGCGACCCTTTTGGAATACTCACCTGCAAAGAATCTTGTTATTATCTCTCATTCTCATATAACAAGTTCTCACTGGCTCTGATAAGAGACCATGTTATGGAGTGAAGTCTCTTGTTCACCTTAATGACTGGTATCTGATCAGTCCACGAAGGGTTTTCTCTCCAAATACCTAACTGTTTCTCCAAATCAATTTGCATCGAGCTCGATGAGCTTTCTTTATCTTGCCTCCATGAAGAACCAATCCCATGCTTATCAGCTTTCAAATTCTTCAGCTGGGACTGTGAAAAATATACCAAAAAATGTTTTTTTTTTTGTCAGCTCCTCTAATAGATAAACAAACATCACAGGCATGTGTGAAATCAATCATAGTATATCACCTTAAGACAGGTTTGGAGCTTCTGAGAAAACCCAACGAATCTAGAGATTGCAGGATCAAACACACTTGTGACCACATTATTCTTGTTTCTCTCGGTGTCTGGACCTGGATTGCCCATTTATTCCCTGCACAATGTATATATAAAGCAATCAACATCCAAAAGGTTCATGTCTGGATCAGAAAAAACAACAACAACACTGAACATTCTGAAATTGGTCATACTCATACACATAAACAAAGAATTAAACTTTCACTTAAAAGTATAAAGCTTCCACAACAAATACAATATACATCAAAAACCCAGACTTTAATGACGCAGTTGAAGCTTTTACTCCAAAGTTAAGATTTTTAAGATTATCTTAACTGTAAGCAAAAAGCTTTTATCTAATTGAAGAAACACAGCTCAGAAAAAAAGCTGTAAAAAATTCACAATCAGATCCGAAGCAGAGACTCAATTTATGCGAGGCATTAAAGTGAGAGATGGGTCTTCTTTTTCCCCGACAACACTCACCGAAATCGAGGACCCAGACCAGATCTTACAACAACAGTGATCGACAAAAGTCTAAAAATGACAGATTTTTTTTTTTTCTTCCCCAAGGGTCTAAATCGTATGGAAGCTTTATGTTGGTTTTGTGTTACACAAAGCCACCATGTGATGTACACGCCTAAACACGTTATTCCAAGGAAGAAGATGACGAAATTATCATCGCGATGCGATGGATTCGAGAGTGTTGGCACATTTGTCTCTCTTTTTTTTTTTGTGTAGCAGACAAAAGAGACCATTGAGGAACAGAATTGCCACGTGTCATTTTTTAGCTGGACTTAGCGCGGAAGAAAAAAGAAGAAAAGCTAACGTTTATCAAACTGCGCTCACCCCGCTAGAAAAAAACGTCAATCACTTGATGGCTCTTTTTGCTCTATGGTGTAGTTGAAAATTTACTTTATTTTGTTTGGACAATATTTTTTTTGAATTCACCTACTAGATTGGACCAAAGTTCTTGATTTAATTTTCTCTAGTAATTGTTAAATATGAGTCTAAAAGATTGTATTGAGTGCACAATATGGTAGCAATGGAAGAGTGTTCATTGTCTAAGCTCATGAGTGATGAGTATCAAAAATGGCGTGATAGGAATTCATTAATATGTTCTACTTTTTGACTTCATGAAATTATGGATTTCAAACCTTTTGTTTAGCAAAAAAAAAAAAAAAAAAGAGAGAGAGAGAGAGTTCTTGGATATTATCGGTCCCAACAATAGATTGAAACCAATCTGCTATGGCATAAATAATTAAATCGAATTTAAACACAATCTAAAATGTTGTACAAGTAATTATTCATACTTTTATCATGAATTTTCAATACAGAATAAATATATTGGGCTAAAAAAATAGAGAATAAATATATCACTAAGAAGAATAATTAGAAGATTTTAAACTATTACAATGTGAGTCTTCTCATCCATTAAAGGTTTATAGGTTTTTACACAATGACAATTTCGAGTTATTGATCAAGTGGTTTGAAATATATAAATTTTATGTGTTTAGACTTATGCATACAACTTATGTTTTCACTGCCGTTAGAATCCATCACGTTGAGTATCATGTGGGCAAGTAAATGAGATCACCAATAATGAAATAATTTTTGAATCATAACACATTCTTAGTAGCAGCTTTTTTCTTCATTACTAGCAAACTTAAACCTAACCTTATATAAAACTAATCATACTCCAAATACTCCATTGAAAACCAATTTAGATATCACTTCTAGAATCTTTCTATATAATAAATTTACATAACATCTTTCAAAAATTGTGGCTATATAGCAAATCTAACAACAAGTTTTTGAAAGAAAAAAATCATTTTTGTATCGGTAAAGTTTAATTTGTTCCAATTTTTAAATCTATTTACAATGGGTATATTAATTTATATAATCGATAACACAATATAATCGTGGCAACAGAATGGATGTATTTTTAAAGATTCATGCAATATTCAGCGGAACAGATTTTTTGTTTTGCCCTCAAAGGCTTCAAAGATAGTTATGATTATTGAAGGGTTGTTTTTTCTTTCCGGAGGAAAAATAAAGGGAAGAAAATAAAGAATTATAAGTTTTAAATCTAAAGGTGGTATAGATAATATAATCCGATGCCATTGCAATTTATAAGAAGAAAATAACATTGTGAACACACACTTTCAGCATTTTCTGAGAAAGAAAAAGATATTCAAGGAGACAAAAAGTTTGAAAGAAATTGAAAAAGAAAATAGAAAAAGAATATTAGTGTGAAAGAACGAATATAAAATATGTTTTACACTAATCCCTATGTTGAAAAAACAAATATCATTCCATTCTCACTTGTTGGAACCCCACTCTCAAAGACACTAAACCTACAAAACTAAAGTGAAAAAGTAAACCTCCGCTTGGAAACTCACATGAAGAGTTAACGCTCGACACTAAAAAAAGACTGATGGTGTATTTTGTAGAATGAGTGGATCCATTTCCTAATTTTATTTGAAAAACTCGAAAATCATCATTCTGCTCTCCTGGTATTTAGCCCAACTTTATATATAGAATACACAAGATACATTCAAGCACTACGGAATTGAAATATGGAGAAGGAAGAGTGAAGAGTATAGAGAAAAAAAAAAAATGTGTATAAATTAATTGGGAATCGCCTAAAGAGTAGAGTCAATGATTGGTAAAGCATCCGCCCACTCATCAAATCTTTAAATTTATCTTTCTTGGAAACAATGAATTGTGTCTCATCTTTAAAACACTTAACCAAAATCCCACTTTCTCTTCATACAAAGCAATCAGAAATTGCTCTAAAGTGCATCTCTTATAAACAAACCCACATTGTCGAAACCAAAAGAAAAGAAAAAAGCAACTACAGTATATTTCTTTATTTAAAAAAAAAACAGCAATCTGTTAATTTCCACAAAATTAAGCTATATGTAACTTTATTTCAAAAATAATAAAAAAACCTATGTCTCACATGAACTTTATTTACAAAAAAAAATGATCATGGACAGGAGTGCTAGTACTATTAATACAATGAAGTACTCTTCATTATCACAGACCTCCTAAAGCATTATATCTCACCAACACAAGAATCAAAACCAAACCCACCAAAAAAAAATGGGAGATCAACCACAAGAGATTCAGCAGCCTCTTTATGTGTATCCGTCTTCTTCTTCTTCATCTTCTTCCTCTTATACCCCGTCCCCGCCTACACCCTCTAGTACTTCACGTGGCTCGTTCGGTACAGTGTTCATTGTTCTAGCAGCGATCCTTATCTTAGCAGCACTGGCTTGTGTGTTTGGAAGGCTATGCAACCGCGGTGGAAAGCAACAGAAAGACAAAAACAACAACAAAAATTCCAAGCATGAGAAACCGTCGTCAAAGAAGAGCCGTGAGATCAGACCTGTGGAGCGTGAACCGAGAGAAAGAGGTGATGTGGAGTTTGGGTTCGAAATGAAGCGGCCTGGTCCAATGGGGAAACCCTCTGGTCGAAACGGAGGGGACATTGAGTTTGGGTTTGATAACAAGAGAGGAGGAGGTGGAGGAGGAGGAGGAGGAGGAAAAGGAGGGAAAAGACCACCTCCAGTTATATATTAAACATGGAGTACGGTTCAAGTTACCGGAGAAAGGAGATCACCATGTTCAAGGCCACTTCAGACACGGTGGTTCCGACTTCAAACTCCGGTCAGAACAGTCTTATAAGACAAAGAGACTTTTCATCATGCTTGCTTGCTTTATCGTAGTATTCTTGTTTGTTTGATTTTTGTCTTTTTTGGGTCGTTTGGTTTTGTTTCATATTGGTATGGAACTTAGATTATAAATGAAAGCAAGCAAGAACAAAAAAAAATTAATTGACAAGTAACAATTACAAGCTCAAATATGTAAAAAAAATAAGAAGATGGAGTTCTTCATTTATGTTATCACACTCAACAAAAATCCGAAACTCATGAACATAGAGAAACAAGCAAAAGCAAACAAGATTCAAATCACTCTTTCAGAACTATTGTGACTTCTCTTTTTCTCTTTTTGCTGTTGCTTTTTTATGTTCTCACCTATGATAAGTCTTTTGAGGCAAATGGCCACCATTATGGAGCAAAACTAAAGGTAGCTAGCAAGAAACGAATCTCACACACACAAAAAAAAAAAAAAAAAAATATACAAAAGAGCGTATTAATGCTGTACAGAGAGCTCAAGCATATGATGGGACAATAAGGCAAAGACCCCAAAAGAAGAAGAGGTATAAGTTGTTGACCTATTTTTGGATCAGAACCGTCGGTTATTGAAGTTTCGGTTCTCGGATTCAGTCCTTGTGAACTCAGAGGAGGCTCCGTTGGATCCTTTCCGGGAGCCTTGGACAGAGTAGTCTCCACTGTACATGCCGGAATCTGAGCTGTCGTCAAAACCAAACGCCATTTTCCTGAACTTCATAGTATCATGGTTATACTGACCAGAGTCATAAGCACTGCTTTGTCCCACTTTGATTCCGTTGCTGATATCTCCCATGTCTCCTTCACTATCCAGTGCTCTCACAACCTTATTTTAAACAAGTTTTGTCCAAGTTTTCAAATTAGATAAACTATAGAACATGATATGTATAGATTTGTTGCTATATATGTGAGATTTGATTAGTCATAGATAATGTTACTAGAAAGGTACCTGAACCATGCGTGGACGTTTTGGACCAGAATGCCTAACACAAGCAGCAGCCGTTTCAATCATTCTGAAAACTTCATTCTCCACGTAATGCTTTTCGAGCCGTCTATCAACTAGTTCGCTGAAATCGCCGGTCTCAATGGCTTTGTGAAGCAGTGGGCGAGCCTGTGAGTTCATCATAGATTATGTCATTTAAATTACTAGAGCCAAGTCCAACCATATATTGAGACATGTCAAGACAGATTAGTAAATTTACCCATTCAACCAAGCTCTCTTCTCCCAGAGGCTGGTACTGGTCAACTGGTTTGCGTCCTGTTATAAGCTCTAAGAGAACAACCCCAAACGAGAAAACATCTGATCTATCAGTCAGCTTTCCGCTTTGTGCATATTCTGGTGCCAGGTACCTGAAAACAAAAGTCAATAACATTGAGCCTTATGTACTTTACAAGCAAACTAGTTCATCAAACTTACAAGTGTAAACACCTGATACTACTATGAACTTTTTTCTCCCTTAGATGAAGATACTATAATTGGTTTAACTGTTAATGGAGTAGAGTCTTTGGTCAAGCTTACCCAAAGGTTCCCATAACACGAGTTGATACATGGGTTTGTGTTGAATCATTGAGTTTGGCAAGCCCAAAGTCAGCAACCTAAACACCAAGAAACAGAAAGGTAAGAACAAATAAATGTCTCATCAACTAAAAACTTCAGAGCCAAAGCTCCAAACAGAGGAAATGTTTTTTTTTTTTAAGATGGTTTGCTTTATTGCCTGAGCTTCAAACTCATCGTCCAGCAAGATGTTTGCAGACTTTATGTCCCTGTGAATGATTTTTGGGTGACCTGCAAAACAAAGTCGCCATGATTCAGCTTATGTTTGAACTTTGAAGGACCTAAAACATTGCCATCACATGCAAATAAGTACTTACAGTCTTCATGCAAATAGGCCAAACCTTTGGCAGAACCTATAGCGATTCTGACTCTCCTAGCCCATTCAAGAACTGGCCTTCCCTTCCCTGTCAAGAACAGAACCCATGTAAGTCAATTACTCCATAAGAAAATCTTGTCTGATGAAGAAAGTGCTAAAAAGAACCTCACCATGCAAATGATGCTCCAAGGTTTGGTTAGGAACATACTCATAGATAAGCAATCTCTCTGAATCCGAAATGCAGTAACCAACCAGAGAAACCAAATGGCGATGATGAACACGGCTAATGATCTCAACCTCTGCTTTAAACTCACGATCACCTTGTCCACTACCAACCTTAAGCTGCTTAACAGCAACTAGTTTCCCATCATTTAGTTTACCTTTGTAGACACAACCAAAACCTCCTTCTCCAAGTATGTTCTGCTTAGCAAATCCTTCAGTTATGTCCATTAGTTCTTCATAAGTGAAATGCGTTTGACCACTTCCCATCACAGCTGAATCAGGTGCACTCCCTGACCGTGTATAACCTCCACCTCCTCCTCCTCTTTGGCTGCCAAAGCTGTTCCCGGAACTGGATTGTTGTTGTGTATTGTAACCACCAGGACCAGAGTATCCCTTTGTAGGGTTTTGACCGTATAAGAATCCATCTAAGTTAAAGCAAAAGCAAAAGAAGAAAGCTTGAACATTTGAATCTTAAAGACCAACAAAGAAGATGAGAGAGATGGATTAAGATTATACCTGACTTGATGGAGAAGTTTGAAGGAGGCAAGTACTGTGAGTCACTGTAAGCATCAATGTTTCGCTTCTTCTTTCTTCTGACTAAAAACACAACTGCCATCAAGGCAATGACTGCGAAACCGGCTACTGCAAAACCGACCATAGTCTTCCCTTGATAGCCGCCGCCACCGCTATTTGGAGGTGGCGGGACAGAGATTCCGCTGCTGGGGACTCCACGCGGTCCACCAGCAGCGGTAGACTTAGGTGGTAATGCGTGAGAGGAGGTATTACGCGGTGGAGCGTTAGGAGGAGCAGGAGGCGATATGGCAGGTGCTGAAGGAGATTTGGGAGGTGCTGAAGGAGACTTTGTAGGTGCTGAAGGAGATTTGGGAGGTGCTGAAGGAGACTTTGTAGGTGTTGAAGGAGACTGTTTAGGTCCCGGTGAGTGTTTTTTAGGTTTCTTGGGTCCGCCCTTCGGTGATGACGCTGGAGGAGGTACTTGTTCAGGAGGCGGAGGAGCAGGGGGGCTGTCTTCTTCATTAGGCGGAGGCGGTGGTGATTCAAACACTTCCGGAGGTGGAGGGGACTCCGGCGGCGGTGAGTCTTTCGGTGGAGGTGGAGAGAACACGGTGGGAAGAGGCGGCGGAGCATCTGTCGGTGGGGGTGGAGGTGGAGAACTTGGCGGAGGAGATGGATCAGCCGGCGGAGGAGATGTATCAGCCGGCGGCGGAGGAGAAGGAGAAGTATCGGCCGGCGGAGGGGATGAAACAGCTGGAGGCGGAGATGAATCAGCCGGCGGACTAGGAGGTGGTGCTGAATCAGCAGGTGGCGGGGCGGATCCGCCGGTTGAGTTATCCGGAGGAGGAGCGGAATCAGCAGACGGTGCAGGTGGAGAAGAAGACGGCGAGTCCGACATTTTCTTCTTCTTCTTCTTTAATTGTGTAACACTCAAATCCGTAAAAAACCCAGAAACCTCTCTGTTTTAGCGAATACTCTGCTTCTGAAAATCCAAAAATCATTCAACAGAAGCAGAGTTATCGTCTCTCTCTCCAAGAAACCCACAAAAATGAAAACTATACCTTAAAATTCATCCATTGATTAAAACAAGATCCGTAATAAACTATGTTTTTTTTCTAATCACCAAAAAAAAAAAAAAAAAAGTTTATAAATCGAAGAAGACCTGGAAAAAGCTGGAGAAATGCGTACCATTACGGAGTTATAAATTTTGAAGATGTCAAAATTAATACAAACGTAACAGCTCCACATGATCTTTTTTTTTTTTTTTGAAATTTAGTTTAGTGATTGATGAATGATGATGATGATACAAACTTCATTGGAGGCACGTCGTTGTGTCTTCTGTAAGCCCCCGTTTGATCCAAAACTACGTCGTTCGGAATATTCCCGTGTTACCGCGCAAACTTTCAAATTCCCTGATCCGACCCGTTCAGACCAACCCGACCCGTTATAAATCTTCCGTGTTGGATTCATTAGGAAAAAGAGGAACAGACACTATGACGTGTTTTCTAATTCCAACCTACTGTGGCTTTTTAAAGCCCAAAACACATTGGGCCTCTTGATTTTTCTCCTGTTTTTCAAATTCCAAATATCTATAGAAATACAGTATTCTTTCTTTTTTTTGGTCATAATATCATTTTGATTTTGTTTTTTTTTTGTTTTGTTTTTTCCTGTAATCACATGAAAAATGTTATCTCAAAAAATAATTTATTGAATATTTCTTCCTTTAAAAAATAATATCATTATCGTATATCTGAATAATATTTGTCAAAACTTGAGAATTATGTAATGTGGAAGGAGACTAAATGGAGGAATATTCAATTTCACAAATCACAAGTTAACTATTAATATACCAATATTTTTTTCTATTCACAAGTAAAAATAAAAATAGAAGAGAATTCGTACACACTATTATGTAACCGACATCGAAATATCTACACATAAACACATTACACGCATTTTTTGGTTTAAGATTCTACTCTATTTGGTATTCCCACAAGTCACATCACATGCATTCCAGTTAAGTAATCTTGTTATAACTTTTAATACCCATTCTACCCCTTTCCCGTATTCAAAGAACATGAAAGTTATTGACTCGTAGCTAACCAGCCTAACCACATGTTTTCAAATCCTAATCTGTAATTACCTAAATAACACGACATAAATCTTAAGATTTCACAATTTCTAATTATAGTCTAAAAGGGTAAAATAGTAATTGAAAAATATAGAAGTACAAACTTGCTGGCCAAGTTTTCGCTTTTTAAACGCTCTCTCTCTCTCCTACCTATAATTGTAAATCCCTAAAACCGCCATTGAAAACAAACCTTTCTCCCATTTCTCTTTTTCCCCAAGAAATCTTCTTCTTCTTCTTCTTCTCTCTTATCTCTTCTCTCTCTTCTTTCTAATGGCGGCACAAGTGGAGATCGAGGATCAAGAATCCGTAACGAAATCAGATAACGACGGCGAAATCTTCAACCCCGTCGTCTCCGATTCTAGACCATCATCAACACCTAACTTCTCCGGCGGGGATAATAATGATTCAACGATCCTTCTACGTGAAGACACCTTAGAGCACGATCTGATCAAGAACTGTTTCATCTCAGGAATGGGTTCTTTCTCCAACGAAACAACGATCGTCTCCGTGCGCAAGAACTCGACAGAGAGGAGAATCACAACGAAAGCCAAGTTCTCCGTGTTCAAAGTTTTCACCGAAGCTGTGACTAGGAAGAACGAAGGTGACGCGAACGTTAAGTACGGATGGTACTCTGGTTCTAAAGAAGAGATCGATCGTATCGTTGCGTATGGGTTTAGTAATAAAGAGATCGACAAGTTTGATAACGACGCTGGGTCTCACGGTGTTGGGATTCATCTTGTTCATCATAGATACTCTCTTGTTGCGTAAGTTTTTTTAATTTTTCTTCAGATCTGAGTTTTGGTTTTTTTTCTGAGAAGTTGCTTTAGTCTCTTTTGATGATGGTTCTTTCTGCAGGGCTTTAGTTGGTGAAGGTGATGAAGAAGGTGTAAAGCATGTTCTATTATGCCGTGTGATTCTTGGTAAACCTGAGGTGATTGTGGCTGGTTCTAAGCAGTCTTGCCCAAGTTCGTACCAGTTTGATTCTGGTGTTGATAATCTTGAGAATCCGAGGAAGTATGTGATTTGGAGCTCTACTATGAATTCTTACATTCTTCCGTCTTATATCGTTAGTTTCAAGTCTCCTCGCCTGAGAGGTAATAATTACACAAACTTATTCAAGATTCTTTGTGTTGTTTTGGTTAGAGAGAGTGAAATTAATGCTTTTGTATTGTTTCAGGTCTAACTGGAAGAGCAAGGTCACCGTGTGTTAGCTTCTCTGTTCTTATGTCTATACTTTCAAAGTCACTAGACCAACCAAGAATGAACTTGATCTTGACAACTTATGATGATTTTAGGGTATGTAAGTTAAATTTCAATTTCATTCGATTCAAACCCATGAGTCTGGTTTCTGAAATGTGATTCTGTTTCTTGTTTTTTCTTTTGTGTAGAAACGGAAGCTGGGAAGAGAGCAGCTGGTTAAAAAGATGAGGGAAGTGGTTGGAGACCATCTTCTTTTCAAGATTCTCAAGAATCAGAGGCGTTAGAAGAAAAAAAGTAGTAGGGGTAAGTCTCTACTACTAACACATATATTCCAATGTTCAGTATCTGAATAATAAATGTTTTTGCTTATGGAGCAAGGTCTCTATTACTTTTCTTAATAGGTTTGTGAAAAAAAAAAGCATCTTTTTACCTTTATTTCGTAAGAGTAAGTCAGATGAGAGAGTACTGATGATCATCCCTCTTTTGTTTTTTTGCTTGGCAGAGGAGAAATTGACGTTACAGATTTTACTTGAAGTAGCCAAAGTGAAACAGCAGCTTATGAATGATGATGATGCGTAAAGGAGTAGGTTTGAAACCAGAAGAAACATATTCACACATAGTAGTATATGTAGAAATATATAGATTGCAGTAATGACTAAAGAAACACTCTTATATCAGAAAAGAAAAAAAGTGTAGTCTTTCTTTTGTTACCCTTTTTGTTTGTTTGTCTACGCGTTAGTTGTATCTAGAACCAGATTTTTTACATTACTAATACAAAGACATTTGGTAAAAATACCAATCATGCCCATTGTTTGGTTTTGTGACTTAATCCTATGACACTAGAGTCTAGAGAAGGATGACTAATGGATTTATGTGAAAGAATAGAAAAAAAGAGAGAGTAATTTGACATTATTATATATATATATATATATATATAAATATATTGAATTACATAAAAGAATCATCTATTCTCCGATAAGCTTTTAAGGAATGCTGTTGCTGTTGCTGTTTATTAGAGAGCTGATCTGTTGTTCTAGCTGCAAAAACGTATTCATATATTAGTTAGATACTCTCATATATATGATCTCTAATACATTTGGTATAAGTAGCCTTTTTTACCTGACTATTTATTTCTTTTCTTCTCTGAACTTCATCTACGAGCTTCTCAACACTGAAAACACATGAAACAATACTATTATCTCAACATTCTAATCAAATAAAGAATGAAGAAGAAGTAGTCATGACATTTTTACCTTTGCTCCAAAAACTGAACCTGAGATTGCAGATCTTTCTCCTTTGATGGATATATCTGCACTCGTTCGGTTTTGGGGATTGGATTTCCAGTTTCTGTACAAATTATGACGAGAGGGTTATATCTATCAAGACCTATATATTACTTGAAAGAAGAAACATAATCTGCTACAGATAAAACTCATCATTACCTGCACTTCCATCAAAATATCTAATTAATCTGATTACTTTCTCCTGCCAAGAAAACAAAACAAAATGTGAATTCTCACAAAGACATATCCAAAATAAACCATTTTATTCCACCCAGAAGCCAGACAACACACTCTCTGAATGTCATTCTGAACCAGGAGACTCTTTAACAATGGGAGGATTTCCGTTGCTGCGCAAGGTGTTATGTTCACAGGACTAACAGTGTATCCATTTTTTGGTTTCTCCTGATAAAAGAACATTGTTTTCCAAATTTGACAACTATTATTACGATAAGGTTTCACAATCTCGAGAAACACATGACATTGTAATTGAAAATTACCGGCTCAAGTCCTGTTTTTTTCACTTGCTTTGTAGTATCCGCTAATGGTTCTAGTAGATGTGCCTCTTCAGAAACGAGCTTCTCCGCAGTTCCTAACTGTACATTATAATGCACCGGTTGAGAGGTTAACTGTAATGCAAAATAGGCATGGAGAGATATATATGCCTTCATAGAACGAAATGAAACTTGCCGTTTCTGAGAAATATTCCAAAGGCATAGTCTGTGACCTTTGTACCACTGTGTTTCCTTTTGGTACATCAAGCCGGACATCCCCATTCGTGTTCAGTTCCTGAATCTCTGAATCGCACATTTCATCATTTGGAATCTGATAGCAGAGCACTGAAGCATTGAGAGAGTGCGAATGAAAACTAGTTTTTTACGTTTACTTTAAGACAAATGACCTTACTTACAAGTGATGCTTGCCTCTTCAAGTCTTCGAGATCAAAATTCCAAGCACTAATTCCTCGCATATACTCATGCTGTAAGAAAGCAATATATAGGATTCTAAATTTGGCATCTCCACATACAGATTATAGCTTAGTTCCAAAAGGGGTAAGAGATGTTAGATTGTTAGTTATCTTTGTACGTGAAACTGCAAAGATCGAGTTATACCTGGGATAACTGTTCTTTGTCACCGTTTAAGCCTTTAAACAACTCAGCCTCTGCCTCCTGTAGAGCCAACATAAGAGAAATGTTCACAGCTTAAATCACAGCTACTAATATATAAAAGGTAAGTAATGAAGGTTCTAAATTCCAACAGATAAGGAAACTCTTAAACTCATCACCTTGAGCTTTTTAAAACGTTCACCAAGAGAAGAAAGACCATTAAGAATTTTACGAGACAAGTAATCTGTAGACCGAGCATGTTTGAAGAAAGGGTGTTTCAGAAGTTTAGCTGAGGTTGGACGCTTTTTTGGATCTTTAACTAAGCAAGCTGCGATTAACTCTCTAAATGACTGCGAGATGATGAACACAGTTAGTTCCTTTTCTAAGTGAAAGAAATGGAAATATACCTTTATAAGTTGTGTACATCATTAATTTCCACTTACCTTTGAGAATTTCTTATCTCTTTCATAGTCAAGACGAGGAGGAGCATTTTGTAAAGTCATCAATAACACCTGAAAAATAGTTGAGAGAATCAGCAGAGTAAGATTGCAGTAAAAACCACAATGGAAAATAACAGTAGAGGTGAACTTTTACACAGTTAAGACTCACCTTCATAGGTGGATATTTGGAAAATGGAGCATGACCATGAGCAAGCTCCAATGCAGTTATGCCAAACGACCATATGTCCGCTCTGTTATACCAAGCAGACAAAATGTGAAAAACCAATAACCTACTTGTGATTTCTATGCATACAGAGACTAGTAAAATCGCATACATACTTGAAATCATAACCGTTTACTTGCTGCATAACCTCAGGTGCCATCCTGTAGAGCCAAATGATTCAATTGCTTAAAACAAGAAAACATTTAAGAAACTTGGTTGTAGTCAGAGAAGTAAGTAAGAACTCACCAACAAGGAGTTCCAACAAATGTATTCCTTGTACGCATCCTATCCCCACTATCAAACATACATGCTGAAACTCCAAAATCTCCAAGTTTCACTACACCTCTTGAGTGAATCAATATGTTCCCAGCCTAAATAAACAACAAAACTAATGATCTCTATCCAAAACTCAAGATCAAAAAACAAAGAAAAGACAGAGACTTTTTTTCTATATACCTTAACATCTCTATGGATATGACCTTGTCGATGAAGATAAACAAGCGCTTTAAGCACTTCCCTAAGCAAAGTAGCAATGATAGGTTGCTCAAGACCTTCCGGAAAAACAGATTTCATCAAATGAAAACAAGAACCACCAGACATATAAGGCATCACAATCCACAAACTACTACTGTCTATAAACGAACAATGCGCTTTCAACAAATTCGGATGATCAATCAAGTTCATTATATGAACTTCCTTGCGTATTGTTTCCTACATGAATAATAAAACAAAGCAAAAAATGTAAAGCTTCACGGTAACAACAACACAACAAACAAATTCAAAAAGAGATTTGAGGAGAAAGAAAACGAACCAAATCGTTTCTGCATTTTTCGAGATCTAATATCTTAACAGCAACAATCTCGTTAAGAGCAATGCAACGAGCTCTGAAGACAGTAGCACTAACACCTTCGCCTACTTCTTCAAACAACTCGTAATCTTTAGCGTAAAGAGGAAACCTCTTCGTTGATGATGATGATAAACCAGCCATATATTCCTCTCTAATTCTCCCTACAGTAACCATTGATAATCTCAGGAGATTTTTTTTTTTATCAAATTCGCATTGTTAAAGAAATCAGAAACACTAACCTGAAGATGATGAAAATGCAGGGGAGAAGAAGAACAATCTCAAGATGATTCGGTTCGGGTTTAAGGAGGAGGATACGAGAAAGAGGTAGAAGAAAGAGGAGGAACGAGACGAGAAGCTCGTGAGGAAGAAAAGAGTAAAGATTCGAATCTAAAGAGACACATAAAAAAAAAAAAAAAAGTTTTGGAGAGTGCAATCTTAATGGTAATGTTAATGATTATGGTGGAAGAGATCAAACTTTTTGTGTTTTGCTTTTTTGGTGATTTTGACCAGACAATGTCTTAATTTAGTAAAAATCTAATCCGATATTTAATTGGATCCTCTCTTTTCGTCTTCTTTGTGATTTTCTTCTTTTTTTATGAGTTACCCAACCAAAAAAAAAAAAAAAGTAAAAGTTCTACGATTTGGTTTTTAATTTTTGTCTAAATATAAACATGTATTAATCTTTTGATTTCATATGTTTAAGATTTATATTAATTTACCCATTCAATGATGATGACCACTTTATCAAATTATTATTTTTGTTTTCCACTTCTGATTGATGAAAAAGTATTTTTATGTTCTTCCATATAATCCAAGGGACAAAAAGCCTATGAACTTTTTCCCGGTATTTATTGATGTTTTCATAGATAAATAGCGTTATAATAAGAACAAAATGTATTTGTGTGGAGAAAGAGTGGCAGAGTGCCATTGGCTATTGTCAAAAAAAATAAAAAAAAATAAGAGTGTCATTGGCTAAACAAATGGTTGGTGATGTTTTGAGCCTCGCCGATCATAATCTATTAGTCATTTCCACTTTGAGATTTTTTTCACATGAATGTTTGAATCTTCGCCAAAAGGTATTAAATATCATCTAGACATAGTTGAGAGAAAGCATATTGATAGTTATGTATCAGTTTCTCATATATATGCTCGTTTTTAATGATTTTCCAACAATATGTATTATTTTGTAATTTATGTTGTAGCCTCCTGACAAAACGGTGTAAATTGGGTTAGGTCTTTTTCGAACAACTTATTTACCATGGACAGATCTTGTTTTTGCTTAAAATAAATTTTCATTCTTGGAGTTGTTACACCCACCAAGAGAAGACATTTCAAGAGTCTCCTCTCCAAGCTTGTTGACCCACAACCACAATAGCTTGGCCGAAGCATGTAAAATCCCGAAACTCAACGCCTTCTTTCTACTTATACG
The DNA here is from genome assembly GCF_030686135.1 of Camelina sativa. Lineage (NCBI taxonomy): Eukaryota > Viridiplantae > Streptophyta > Magnoliopsida > Brassicales > Brassicaceae > Camelina > Camelina sativa. The sequence goes on along the minus strand of NC_141895.1, from coordinate 20,344,418 downwards.
AGCTTAAGATATCCTATCCCTGCCACCTAGTGAATTTTATTTCTATGTTCTCAATAATGTTCCACTCAATAGCCCATCAATGCTATTTGTAAGTTTTCTTGCATAAAATCTTTTGATACTTCGAATAGGCTTCCTATATCGTGAATCTAAAGGAAAAAAACAAAAATCTTTGACCTACAATATTTTTATAAAATTTTAAGTTTTGAAGACGTGAATGTATAACGTACAAGCTTTTTTTAACTCTCTAAGCCTAATAGTGTGCAAAAATGTCCAAATGCTCAAAGAAATTGCAGAGGTAGATTCTGACTCAAATAAAATTGATTAGGCTAAGTACGAGCAAATGGTTTGTATATATATTACTGCTTGATTTTTCACGCATATAAAGTCGTTGATAGAAAATGTCAAAGCTTTCTTAGAATAGATCCTATTAAAAAGAAAAATCATTCGTTAAAAGTTGTTGTGATATCTCTTATCCGAAGTTGTACAAACCAAATGCCTAAAAAAACACCGTAACAAAAAAAAAAAAAAAAAAAATTCCGAAGACATGTTCTCAAGCCTTATTATGCATTTGCGGCGGCTATGGCCTTTCAGCAACCAAATTATATCTCGTTTCAATTCAACCGAATTACTAACAAACAAAACAAATTATTGTATATAAAGATCTGTCGGATTATGGACTTTATGTATGTGGTGGACAGCTTCTCTCGATTTGTCATTTTAATTTCGGATAAAGATTAGCCACCAAATTTCGTGATATGATGTATTATGCTATCATTTAATTAATTAAGATCTATAGTCTACTCTAGAAAATGATATGTCTTAATGGCTTGATGATATCTAGGAACCATATTAACCAAGAGTATTTAACTAAAAGATATATCAGTATCCAACCAGTAGAACCTACAAAGATATATGATTAAGTCATTAAACTATTTTCTTTTGATTGGGACGTTAACTTTTATTCGTATACACGTTAACTCATTTGTTGTATGCAACTCAACATTTATCATCTAGGACCACAAAATCCGATAAACGCGTGAATAGTTTAATACGGACGATATTGACATTATATCCTTGATGTCCACGTTCTAACTATCTTCTCGATCATCAAGTAATCATTTCTGAATTTAGGCACAAGCATTAATTCTTCTCCCATATTCAAGATTTAAGCTAAGAGCTCTTATATATCACATTCTTTCCGTTTATGTGAACACAAGTACATATATCATCATTCTTCGTTTAATTGCTTGCTAATCATATTCACTTGCTTCTTTTTTTTTGTGAAGTTCTCTTGTCATCCACAAGTAATTCACACCGGTTATAAAGAGAAAATAGATGTGTACATGAAAATTAAGATACACTTTAATTATTGATGAGTAATCAAAATGGAGTAATATTTTTTTTTTTTTTTTTTTTTTTGTGGTTGGCATAGGATACTAATGTTTTCACCTAATGGTAAATTAAACGTCCCTTTTAGCCAATTACGAAACACCTTTCTGGCAATAATGGATTCCATTTTCTACGAATAGTAGTAATACACTATATTATGCGATTCTTCGAAATTTTATATGTTTTAATATTAACTAGTACAGTGCACAATTGAGAGTGAGTCACCAACGAACCAACAGCAACCAATTCCATTTATGCCACACCATAAATGGAACTATACACTGTCTAACACTATTTGCCACTTCATTCTCACAACTCTTGGTCGGTCTGTTCGTTAAGTATGTGGATACTTAATGACCACACATGTGGCATATTGATCAGAGGATAATATTATGAAATTTGCTCCACACTCCCCAAACCATATATTACAATAAATATACAACTATGTTTTCACCAACCGAAATAGTAAACTGTTTATCTATTTTGTTTTTTCCCTATTGCATAGTCTCTCCATTCTAAAATCAATATCGTTTTAGGCAACCTCAAATAGTGGACATCAAGGATATAATTATAATGTCAATATCGTTCTAAATGGAACGATACACTGTCTAACACTATTTCAGTTTCAATTTTGTCATCTCCATAAAAGAAAATATTAAAGAATAAAAAAAAGTAAAATCTTCATTAGAAAATAAGTATTGTTATAAATAAATTATGTGTACTAAGTATTAACTATCACAGAATGGAATAAGATAGTGGAAGCCAAATCACAAAGGAGCCTCAAGGAGAACTCGCTTCTCATATCAAGCTAAAGGCATGCATATCACATATTCACATTTAAGTAATTAACACAAACATCTACAACTAAAGATCACCGCATATCACTTCATATGGGTAAATTCTCTCTAAGCCTAAACTTTTCGAAGTTAGTTTATGACTTTAAGTAACTGACATTAATGTTGTATAAAACTAAAATGTAATTAGTTAGGTTTAAAAAAAAACTAGTATTGAATCTGTTAGTTGACTTGTTTCGATTCCATTAGGTTCAATATTTAAATACAACAATCGATATTTAAAAGTAACGTACGCTTTAGTAGATCTACGGTATACCACATATATTATCACAACTAGACTTTGAACCCGACAAAACCGATGTGGACCGAAATTCCAAAGCCTAAGAAATATCCCAAAGATATCCAAAAAAAAAAGCATAATCGAAAGTTTCAAGAAAAATATCTACGAAGGAATATCTAAAACAATTTGAGAACCGTATAAAAAAGGTTATAAAACTTTTAACATAAATCGTATAATGAGTTCATGACCCGGGCCGTTATAAACGCTGCTTATCGCGTTGACCATTAGCCACATTGGTCAAGATTCACCAAAGGCATACTACAACGTTGTTGTAGGTCAACTTCTCAAACACAAGAAAAACCAAGTGAGAGCTTCTCGAAGATTTCAAACTTTTTTCCTGCAAGGTCAACACGTGGACCTCAAGCCACCTTCCACGTCAGCAAACATGTCAGGACATTGAACAAGTCCGGGTTCGGGTCGAACAAGGTGGTTCTGTAACAAGATAACTACGATTCTACCCCTCTGTTATTATATCGACCGTCAGCTTCTTCTCATGTTCATTTGCCCATCACGCCATGACGCGCTTTTACTTCCAATCAGCAAAAAGGGAGATAAGAGGAAAAAATGCATTAGAAAATTCTTATATTTTTTTTTTTCTCTTTATCAATTGGTGAAATGTTTTAAAAATAATTTGGAGAGAATAAAAGAATCTAACTTGTATGTGTTTTGTATGATTTTTGATTGGAGGAAAGTCTTTTTTATTCAGATTTTTGTTCAGCTAAAACCCAAAGTTTTCTTTTCTCTATGTATTTTTATTTTTATTTTTTTGGTGAAAGGGTTTATATGCTAACCCATCTTTTAGATTATCTACTTTGTAATTTATCTATGAAGGTAAGGTTGATTCTAATTACAAGAAAGCCTTCAATTAGTTTAGTTGTTCTAGAATCTCAATTCATATTCAACGCAACAAAAGAAAAATATTTAGATTTGTTTTGTTAGATATGGATAAAAATTCATTTTTGTTGTAGACCAATTTTATCAAGTGAACTTTGACCGGAGATAAACGACGATATTTGACCATATTATTTTAAGTTTTTAACAGTCTCGTCATTAATAAAAAAAAAAAAAGAGAAAATAATATTTAATACATAAAATAGGAAAAAAAAAAAAAAAGGAGAGGTGTTAAGATTTGGGAGCTAATTAATAATAATATCCCAAACCATATATATAAAAGAGAGAGCAAAGGCTTCACCTATTTTTATCAAATCTCAACAATACTCTTCTCTTATTTTCAGACAAAACAAAAGAGAAAAAAAAAACTTTTGTGTTTTGAGATCTGATTGATAAAAAAAAAAGATGCAAGTTGTTTCTCCTTCATCGCCGGCGCAACAATTCGCCGGAAAAGAGAGGTTTTCAGAAGTTTACGGTAAATTAAACAACGATTTTGGCTCCAAACTAAAGATTGGTTCTACAACAGAGCAAGAACACAGAGATCATCATAATCTTGAGAAATCACGGTTGAATCAGAACGAGACCAAAGCAGAATCTGATGAGGAAGAGGAAGGAGAAGAGTTCTCATTCGCAAGTGTAAACGCAGAGAATTCACCAATAACCGCAGAAGAAGCGTTTAAAGACGGTCAGATCCGACCGGTTTATCCTCTGTTTAACCGGAATTTTTTCTTCGACGATCCAAAGGAAGAAACTTTACGTTCACCTCTCAAGAAACTCTTCGTTGAAGCCACCACCACCACCGCGGAGGACGAAGATGAAGAAGAGCCGATGGGTCCTTATTGTTCATGGAAAGGTCGTACGGTGGTTGAAGCATCACCGGAGACTTGTCGGAAAAGTAACTCGACAGGGTTTTCGAAGCTATGGAGGTTTAAAGATCTTGTTTTGAGAAGTAACAGCGATGGTAGAGACGCGTTTGTGTTTCTTAGCAACGGGAGAGATGGTGACAAGAACCAACCAACTCCGTCTTCGTCGTCGGTGAAATCAAAGAGATCGGAGAAAGAGAAAGAGAAAACGAAAACGGAGAAGAAGAAGAAGATGAGAACGAAGTCGGCACATGAGAAATTGTATACGAGAAACAGAGCAATGAGAGAAGAAGGTAAACGAAGATCGTATCTTCCGTACAAACATGTTGGTTTCTTTACTAATGTCAATGGTTTAACCAGAAATGTTAATCCTTTCTGATTAAACCGATCCGTATCAAATTATCACTCTACCGACAAATCTTATGCCTTTTGTGTATATAAATATCTAACCTTTTTTTTTTTGGTGTACCTTTTGTATTATAAAACGGACCTTCTTTTTTTTGTTAAGTAAAAAAAAGTGAAATTTACTTATTAAATTTCTCAATGTATCCATTTGATTTGATATTGTGGATAAAGAATGAGATTCACCGATCCTTTTATGTTGTTGGCATCTAAAAAGATCCCAAAAGATTACCCTCAATCTTTCGTTAAAAATGAAAGAATGTTTTTTGACCAAAAAAAAAAAAAAAATGAAAGAATGTTTTTACTCATTTCATCCAATTTCAGAAATGTATAATAGAAAGTAGTAGTTTTTCAGTAATAGATCAATGGATTTATTGATTTTGATGACACGTTTTGATAGACCAAATCATATATACGAACAAATATTTTTAGTATCAGTTTGTACAAAATGTTATAGATCCACAAGAATATTTTTAAAAGATGCTAGAATAATAAGTACGGTATTATATCTCTATCTAATTTGATTGACGAAGGCCGCAGACTACATGTAAAAAAACATTTTAGAGGTGGGCTACAAATTAGTCGCATTTATTTTTGATAGCTTAGTTTCACAAATTCTGTTTACCGACAAAATTAACTGTTTAGATTGTCGTTGAAGTACAAACCACACTATTGGAACTTTGTAGTGACGAGTGACAACACATCTGATAACCAAACTCAATGTCTACTCCGGAATACAAGATTACAACAACTAATATAGCTTTATATGTACGAGGCCCATATAAATAGTTGGGCCGAAAAGAAGAATCATAGGCATGAGTAATCCATGGTCCAAGCTGACGAACACCATTCAAAAATAGATATTTCATATTCTTGTAGATAGATTCATCAAGCCCAATAATTTTCTGGTTTAGAATTCAAAAAGTAGATTAATAGTAGTATTGTTGACACAAAACGAACTTATAACTTGTATAATTAAAAAAAATTTCAATAATAAATAATCAATACAATAAAACTTTGTATATTTTTCACCAGAATATGACACATCAGCTTTAATATTCAAGCTAGTATTGACACATCAGTTAAAATCAATAGCCAATATAAACATTTGAATTAATACAACGAAGATTTCTAGACCAATTAAAAAACTAGGTAGGAAAAAAACATGGTCACTATAGAAAAAGGTCATTGAGTCATTATTGTAAAGGCCTATATGTGCAATAAAAATATTACAATAATAGACCATAAAAATGTGTAATAAAAATATTTTTCGTTAGTCAAAAAACTTATAGTTGAAACAACCATTGCAAATGTCATCAAAATTTCGAACGGTAGATCATTCACCACCTTCGGTTTGAGTTAGAAGCATATTATGATGTCGATATTGCATGACACTCAACTTTAGAACGACATAATGACAATTTAGTTGGCAATAGATAAAATAATATACTAAATTTAACTAGATAAATAAATAAGAAAATAAGAATTCAAGAAGTAAAAATTATAAGTAAAGATAACTCATCAAATTCTAAAATAAATTATATGTTTTACAAATTATATCTATTCTAAAAAATATTCAAAATAGTATCCCACTGTTTGTCATATTTTACATGTAAGAATGTAAAAATTTGTTGTCAAAAAATATATATAAAAATTTGATTTGTTTTTCTATTTTTTCTTTTAAGATGTTGCTAGATTAACATATATAGTTTGAAGAACTTAATCATAAGCTTGTCAAGTGACTGATAAGCTTCCAACATGATCCTAAGCTTTTCAAGTGATTAAATGGGTTTGTTTAGTTTAGGTGTTAGGTTATAAGATAAAAACAAGTATAAATATGTTGTAATGTTGTAAGAGATAAATTAAGATTTAGGAGACATCAAGAAAATTTACAATGTAGACATCAAAAAATAATCTCTCTTATGTTCTAGAGGGATTGTGAGTGAGATACAAATAAAGAAATAATGGTTTGTAATCCTAAATTTATTTGGTAATATATTTAAAATATATTCAAAAACTAAATGTATGAAATAAAAAACTCAAGTATCATATAAGGATGTAAATAAGGATAACAAAAAAATACTATTGAAATTATCAAAAACTTATGAATTGATTCTAAATAACATATTAAATTATGAAATCGAAAAAGAAAAACAAATATAACAAAAATAAAATAAAAAACCAATCCTGCAGTGTAGGGCGGATACCAACCTAATTTGATTTAATTTCTGTTAGATTAATGAATTTCAGAATATTTACGTGAAAGCATATATATAGAAGATAATTATCTGATTTATCTTCTACCATTATTTTTAGTGTTTTCTCATGATATCAATAACTATATATTAAACATACAGAGATCTCTTATATCTGGTTGTGATTTTTACTAAATAAATAACAGAACCAAATAAAGAAGAATTTTTTTAAAAGAACAAATGGAAGAAGAAGTCCTGCTTCACTCACCTTTCGCTTTCTCTATCCCCTTAACAGAGCTCCCCCACATTGCTCGAACGGTCGTCATAAATTCCTTGTTACCTCGAAAATCCAAAATCCCATATCTCCAATCTTCTATCCAAAATAAACATATAAATTAAGATTTTTTTTTTTGGGGGGGGGGGGGGGGTTTAATATAATTATTTAATTTCGATTCCCCAAAAAAACTTTGCCTCATCATCTTCGAACTGTTCCCACGTCCATAGAGTTTTTCGAGGAGCTAGAGAAAGAGCGTTACCCAAGTGCTTCGTCTTCATTCTCTTAACACTTAGGTACTTTTTATCTTTTCTTATCTCAATTTCTTTGAACAAAACCGAATCCATTTTTTTCCACCAATTAAAAAAGAAAACACAAGAACTTCGTTTCACGTTCATGTTTGAAAAAGGAAAAAAAGACGAATATATACAGTATAATATAATGATATTTGTTTGAATTGTGGTTTCTTGACAATGAGCCTATTTGTTTTCCAAAAATAGGTTAAGAACTTAATAGTATAATAGAAAATAAACACTTCGTGGCAACGAATACAGTCATATACAATAATGATTAATGGAAATGAAATTGGACCTTCGGTCCTAATGAAAAGCCAGCTTGCGTTTCTTGAGCATTTTAAGCCAAAAAGAAAAAAGTTTGAAAATTTCTATGCATATTATACAATTGGAACTAAAAGAGTCAGAGAACCATTCCGGATTTAGATTAATTATCTATTTTTAATATTTGTGCTGCATTATTTGATCTCTAAATATAATAAAATTACAAATCTGTTATGAATATGCCGACGTGAGAGTAATCAATAATGTAGTCGATTTGTAAGTTACAGTGTGACGTTTTCTCAGAAGTTTATTTAGATGTATTTTTTTAAAAAAAGATAGGTGTTGGACTGGACAGGTCGCAAGGAGAAGCAGAAAAGAGATCAGGTTCATGGCTCCTGCATTTGGCAAATGTTTCATGTTCTGCTGTGCTAAGACCTCCCCGGTATGTCCGAGCTATTCATTTGTCCATTTATTTACAATTGGGTAACGTAATGGATTTTTGATTACTTTTAGTTGATAGTGCTAGCTAGTGTTTTTGCACCAAATTATATTATACTTTTTGGTGCAAGCACCAAAATATATAAAAGCGACGAAACTGATATCGAAAAAGTAATGAACTAATGCTAATTAAAAAAAAATGCTGACGCGTAGATGCCAACTGGCGAGTCGGTTATAAAAACATGACCGCGTCAGCTCGTAGGCTTGCCTTGATTGACTTATCCTTCTATGCCATTGGCCACCGGCCCATCGGAAAAGACGCAGACCAAATTTGCTTTATAGTAGCCTTTAAGGAAAGAAAAAAAAAAAAAAAATTGATCAATTTAGCTACGCTGCGTTTTGTTTACTTTCGAGATCAGTTTTATGGTCAAACTATAGTATAACAAAAGTTAATTTAGTAGTAAAATGACTTATCAGTATAATCAAGAAGATCAACATATACAAAAACACATATACATGTAGTGGTAGCATGTCATGTAAAGTTGACTTTATACATATATATTATGATGAAAATTAATTTCTGATGATGAGGGGCATCTTGGCGCTGGTGATGGCATGTTAAACTCATGCTTTCTCTAATTTTTTGTTTTTTTTTTTGTTTTGTTTTTAATCCCATGTTTATACCATATGCTTGATGATTTCTAATTACTATTCGTATGAAAAAAAGTTGTTCTCCCAAACAAAAAAAATGGTTAATGTTAAAGCACATGCTTATTCTCTCCTCCTCAGTCAACATATTCATCCCCACACTATTAAAAATAGTTTTCTTAATCATTTTTAAAAATTTTATTTTAATATAATCTTCCCATTTTTGTGGAGTTACTTTTTTCCCTTGGAAACTTTTTATATTGGTAAAAGAGTTTATAACAGTCACACACACACCAAATGGGCATAAGAGAGAGAGAGAAATCACAGGTCTATAAATACCCTACTAGCCCAAGACTAATCCCATCACACAATTCACAAAAAAAGCATCCTCTTCTTTACTGCATTTAACTGATTTTCACATTCTTCGATACGGATTTCTTAAAACTTCTCTCCCCTCTGCTTTTGTGTAAAAACCTTCAAAGGTCTCTTTCTCAAATCATCATCAGATCCCAAATTCATGAAATTCATTACTTTTTTTTTTTTGTTTTGTTCTTCGATTTCATCCAATTAAAAAAACTACCTTTTTTTGTTTTGTTACTATTTAGGAAGGAGACGAAATGGACACAGACTCGTACGAAGCCGCCATTAAAGGACTCAAGGATCTTCTCAGGTACACACACTCTCTCTCTCTGACTCAAAAAGGACAATTATTTTATCAACGTGTCGGTCATATCCACTGTTCAATTATTTTTTCTTTTTCTTCCAACTATCTCGCGAATTCATCATCATCATCATCGTGCTTAAACGGCAAAATCAACGCCATCATCAGAGCATAAAATTCCTTTTTGTTGAATCGGAAAAATAAAATGTTGCGTTTGTTTTGATTTCCGCGTTTTTTTTTTTTGGTTTTGATCAAAGAAAAGTTTAAGTAGGGATGTCATACACGTGGATTAATCATAGCCGTTGATCATTGGATCCTACTTCTTTGCCTTGGGGATAAAGTTTTTTTTTTCCACAATTTAATTATCTGTGTTTGTGTTTTGGTTAATTGGGTATAGTAAAAAAGCGGATCTTGGAAACGTAGCGGCCGCGAAGATCATAGCGTTGACGGAAGAGCTGAAGGAGATTGATTCAGACAACTCAGACGCGATTTCACGAATCAAGTCTGGTTTTACCCATTTCAAAACTGAGATATACTTGTGAGTTCCCTTTTTCTTCCTTAACTTTTTGTTTTGTAAAAATTTAGTTTTGTGACTTGTGTGAGTATACTTTATAATGAGTTCTTTAAGGAAAAGGAATAAAAAAAAATTAATTCGTTTTGTTCTTCTGTAAAGAATTTTTCATGACGGTGAAATGGAATCAATTGGTCCATATCCTTTTGTCTATATGTGCTTTGAATAAAGCAAAACATATGAATGATAGGAATAGTAGGTTAGTGCTCTATCTCTATTTTTTTTTTTGTTTTTTTTTTTGTTTGGGGGTATCCTTCTTTGTGTATTACAGTTTTTTTCATCGGATAGTGCTAAAAAAAAAAGTTATTAATTAAAAAGGTGCTTAAAAAAAGCTTATTAATTTAGTCGGATCGTGCTTAGTATTCATAAAGGGCTATAATGGGATTCAATTAGTATATGCAGTAACAGATACATATACACTATGAATTTTATAAGGTTGATTTCATTATTATTATTTTTTTTTTGATGAATGTTTTTACTACAGGAAGAATGATGCTCTGTTTAATGATCTTGCCAAGGGTCAGAGCCCAAAGGTTTTAACTCTCTCTCTCTCTCTCTCTTCAGTTACTTTTTTTCTTTCTTCTTTGACTAAATAATACCTAAGAAAGACTAAGAGAAATTTGTTTAATAATACGAACAAAAGAGTATGAATGCTTTAATCCAACGTCTGATCTTGACTTTATCAATACTAAGCTAACGCAATTATTAAGATGGACCCCGGTCCACCTTTCTTCTTTCATAGATTAAGAGTTTGATTTTTTGTTTAATAAACTAAACAATTATAGAAATGTTGAATCTTTTTTCTAATGACTTTGTTTTGCAGTTTCTGGTATTTGCTTGTTCGGATTCTCGAGTTTGCCCATCTCACATCTTGAATTTCAAACCTGGTGAGGCCTTTGTTGTCCGAAACATTGCTAATATGGTTCCACCTTTTGACCAGGTTCCATACCCTAAACCCATTTCACAATTCTTCTTCTTTATCATATTACATCACACAAGAATTGTCTTCCTCAACTTATTATAAATAACAACAACACATTTGGCTTTGTCAATAATATTTTCAGAAAAGACACTCTGGAGTTGGTGCCGCCGTCGAATACGCAGTTGTACATCTCAAGGTATTTTTTAAGGATAGACACTTAGATTAAAATTAAATAAGCTATAAACTTTGTTTCTTTCTAGTCAGTTAATCACCCAAAGTTTGGCTCTTTTTTGATTGTGCTCATTATTTTATAAGTCGTTGGTTATGCCATTTTTGCTTGCACATGGTTCATTTAGTTAGTCACTGTGTTATTTGGACCCATCTCGCTCATCCACCAAACCCTGTTCTCCTTTTTTTTGGCCACTAGGATTATCCTTTTTAAAGTAAAGTTGAATCATTTTTGGATAATGTTTGAGAATTGAAATGGGTCTTAATGCATCAAGTTGCAGCTACTTTTTTATTCTGAGTCAACAGTTGTATTAATATTGTTAATGTATTTGTAGGTGGAGAACATTCTGGTGATAGGCCATAGCTGCTGTGGTGGCATTAAGGGACTCATGTCCATTGAAGATGATGCTGCCCCTACTCAAAGGTAATTTGGAGAAATGATTGATCTTGACTTGTCCTGAGTTATGAATCAAGATCACTAACGCGATGCAAAAATCCTCTAAAAATGACAGTGACTTCATAGAAAACTGGGTGAAGATAGGTGCAGCAGCGAGGAACAAGATCAAGGAAGAACATAAAGACTTGAGCTATGATGATCAATGCAACAAGTGTGAGAAGGTAATAAATAACAATAACTCTTTACTGTTTAATGTTCTTGATAAGAGAGACAAATGCTTATTAAACGAATGTGTGTGTTATCTTGTGCAGGAAGCTGTGAATGTGTCGCTTGGAAACTTGCTTTCGTACCCATTCGTGAGAGCGGCAGTGGTGAAGAACACACTCGCAATCAGAGGAGGTCACTACAATTTCGTGAAAGGAACATTTGATCTCTGGGAGCTCGATTTCAAGACCACTCCTGCTTTTGCCTTCTCTTAAAAAGAAAGAAATATATATATATATATATATATATATATATAACTCTATAGAGATAAAAGACACTTTGACTCATCTTTCTTCTTCTCTCCATGTTGATGATTGTTTCTTTTCCTTTTTGTTAATTCAACTTTTGCTGCTTATATTTCAAAAGCTCAAACAATAAAAGCTGTAACCAAGCGTTTGAAACTTTCTATATTTCGTGTAACTGATGTTCGAACAAAGATTTGAACTTTTTGGTTCTTTTTATTTACAGATCATATATCTCTTATGTGTATGCAGAAGCCCATTTACGAAGTTAAATGCTAAAGGACCAACCTAAAGTGGCCCGACTTTAGTGATTTATCTATAAATTAGGGTTTTGCCGAGTTAATCATCATGGCATGGACATGGGCGTGCTTAGTGACCCGCCTTAATCACGATGATCTCGATAGTGTTTCAAAGCTACAAAGAAGTCAGAGATATGCTCTGATATAATGAAGAAAGTGGAAGAGGTTCTTGAGAAATGAACTGTATGAGAAGATGATCATGGTTGATATTGAGGATGAGATAGTCGTCGACTACAAATTTATCCGTGACAAGTACACAGACCTAATTAGTTTCGAGAACTTGAGTTGCTGGTTCATCACCCAATCGATTATGGTCGTGTTGTGAAAAGAATTGGCAACGAGATGGATTTAACACTTGATGATCTACAAGACCTTCTTCCATCTGTTATTATCATGGTTATTTCAGTTACTGCTTTGACCACTAAAGGGAAAGCATTTCCGGAGGGTGTCCTGCGAAAGACGATAGACGCTTGTGATCGATCGAGCTGTAGATCTTGATTCTGGACGGGAGAAGGTCCTTAGCTTTGTTGAAAGTAAGATGGGATCTATATAGCACCAAATTTTACTATAGAAGCAATGTAGATAGATATGTAGAGAATACTCAGCTTACTTGTTTTTTTTCTTTTTCTTTTTTGTGTGTGGCAAATAAAGAGTTTATATCAACATCAATTTTATAGCACTAATAAAAAGTTTAAATCAGTTTCAATTCTTTTTTTAAAAATGAAAAAGTCATATTTTGAAATAAGTTTCATGGGAGGAAAGATCATAACAGGTATCTTGAAGAAGTTGACAAATGCTCTAAACCTGGCTCTGTATTCCTCAAACAGGTTGTTGAATATGCTTGTCTATGTAAATGTTTGTCACACCAAAATAGAACCTATAAGTGTCATACTAAATTCACCTTGTTAATTGTTGCATTGTGAAACATTTTAAAACTTGATATGCTTCTTGGTCTACTGATACTGATAGCCATCTCGTAAACACCTTCCTCTGCATCTGGATCGAAGTCCCTGGACATGATGTAACGTCAAAAGCTGCTTCAAGGAGGACAAAGGGTTCTTCTTTAAGTTCTATTTTTAAAACCAATGTAGGTGCCAAGAGGTAGTATACATTCTTTCGAAACAGATATAATGTAACTCTGTTTATCTTTCTCTTTACTTAATTACCTATTGGTTCTGTGATAGCCTAAAGAAATTAAGACCTATTGTGTTTCAACCTCAAACAAAACTCCTATTGATACAAACAAATTCAAATACAAAGACCACTCTAGTACCAATTCTGCTAAGCTGGAGATGAGTACTGGTTCTCTTAAAAACGATGACATTTTTCACCAGTCTATATGAAACTTGAGGAAAAAATACTTGAAGAAAACAGAAACAAACCAGGTTCTGGCCAAAACACAAGTATCATACGCACCTTCTTGTCTAAAATGGTCGGTACTACCAGAAAACAGAGTGCGGCTAAAGATTTGGATTTGGAATTGCTACGTTGCCTTCTGTTGCAATCAATCTTTATCCTCTGCTTTTGTTCCTTTACTGTTTGGCTGAGCTTTGTAACACTGTGAAGTTAAGTTACTATAAGTCTATAACCAATAATAACACTCAGACTAGTGAAGTATACTTAAATGTAGTTAATAATAATAACATTACATCATATATTATTAAATTTTAAATCATAACATTCCTCAACGAGTAGATTAAAACATAAAGAAATTTAATGGAATTGGCAAGTAAGTTTTTATGCGTGTAAACCTCCCTTTGAACAATTGTGTACCAAGAATTAAAGTGAAAATTGAAAATCTTTAAAAGGGTTAACGACATTTATTCTTCTTGCAATTGTGTACAAAACAAATTAAAGTGAGAACCTTATTTTTTTTAAATGATAACTTGATTATTAATATTTTGATGTGTGATTCAATTGTATTCAAAGAACTAAACAACTAAAACCGTGTAGGATGAAACAAACTCTGTAAAAATCATGCTTAGTATCAATAATCTCTATTCTAATTGGCTAATAATTTTAGTAAGACTTTAACGTGTGGAACTACTAATACTTCTCTTTATTTTGTTTTTAGATGTAAAGCAATGAAATCAAACTTAAACAACAAGTTAAACTAAAGTCACCCTCTCACAACGTTGGTAACAAAGTCTTGATCAAAATCATTCCTCTATAAATACATCACATACATCTGTGTTTTTCGTCACCAAACACATTTTATCATTAGAGAGAAGAAGAGAGAAAAATGGAGAATGTTCAAAACAAAAGAGGAGAAATGGCTGTGATTGAGACAAGTTTCGAAGCACTTCCTTTAGCGATACAAACGGAGATACTGTCACGTTTGCCTCTGAAAACCTTGATGAAATGCATCTGCACCTCAAAGAAATGGGCTTCTCTTATCAGCACAAAAGAATTCATAAAGCTTTACTTGAGCCGATCGACGACAAAGCCTCGATTGTTCTTCGCGGTCTATCAATATAATATAACCAGGACGTCCAGGAGCATAACTGAGGTGTTGTTTCTTTTGTTTTAGCAAGAAAGATCAAATCACAAGTATGTTTAAAAGAATAACTCTCTTTATTAGCTTAAAGAAAAATAACTCAAAAACTTCAAGCTCACACAATCTCTCAATGTTAATCTCTCTCACCAAAACTCTAAGTAATTCTGAAGACCCTAAGTCCCCTTTTATATAAAACACTAAAACCAATTCCTAATAGGAAATACATTGTGTCTAGATAACTCCTAGACATACATAATCCTTATTTCCTAAACATAACTCGATTAGGAAATATTCTTGTATAATTCAAGCTTATCCAACATTCTCCCCCAGAAGCTTGAAACTCTTCTTCGACACACCATGAACTCCAATTTGATCCCTCATTTCTCAGAACCTGTTTTTGTCAAGTGCTTTCGTCAGGATATCAACTCTTTGTATGATACCTGGAACATGTTCCACATTGACATGTCCATTCTCGACGCATTCCCGAATGAAGTGATATCTTCGATGGATATGTTTAGACCTTCCGTGAAAGACATGATTTTTAGTCAGTGCGATTGCAGACTTATTGTCAACACGAATGGTCACTCCTTCACTATCACTTCCGACTATTTCAGCAAACAGATCTTGAAGCCAGATGGCCTGCTTAGCTGCTTTCGTAGCAGCCATGAATTCGGCTTCACAAGAAGATAGAGCCACAACTTGTTGTTTTTGAGAACACCAAGTGATTGGACACTCATTGAGATAGAAAACATGACCTTCAATGCTTTTTCCATCGTCCAAATCGACACTATGACTGCTATCACTATATCCTATCAAACCAGTCCTGTTCCCCTGTTTAAACTGTAGACCGTACGAAAGTGTACCACGAAGATATCTTAAAATTTGCTTGAGTGCCACACCATGTGATTCCTTCGGCTCCTGCAAGTATCTACTCAAAACGCCAACAGGAAAAGCAAGATCCGGCCGAGTGTGGATCAAATATCTCAAGCATCCAGTAATCCTTCTAAACCTCTTTGCTTCAATGCTTCTCTCATGCTCAGATTTGGATAACTCCAGACCAAATTCCATCGGTAGAAGAACCGAGTTGCACTCACTCATGCCAGCTTCTTCCAAGATCTTTCTAGCATACCGCTCTTGGTTTAAATCTATGTCTCCTTTATTTTGAAACACTTCAATGCCAAGATAATAGGTAAGCTTCCCCAAATCACTCATTTCAAACTTCCCTGCCATTTCTTTCTTGAAATCTAGTATAAGCTTTACACTAGAACCTGTGACTAACAAGTCGTCAACATAGACAGCCACAATAAGTGGATGCTCCTGTTCTTGTTTTCTATAGAGAGAAGGTTCTTTAGAACATTTCTCAAAATTGAGATCGACAAGAATTCTATTCAGCTTCGTGTTCCATGTCCGAGGTGCTTGTTTAAGCCCATACAGCGCCTTGTGTAGTTTATAAACCTTCTTCTCACTACCTTCAGTCACAAAACCATCAGGCTGACTAACATACACATCTTCCTTTAATTCCCCATGTAGGAACGCAGTCTTTACATCCAAATGATGTATTTCCCAACCACTAGAGGCTGCTAACGCAATGATGAATATGATTGTCTCAAGACGAGCCACTGGGGCAAATACCTCATCAAAATCAATACCATGTCTTTGTACATACCCCTTAGCCACAAGCCTTGCTTTATATTTGTTCACGCTATTATCAGAATTGCGTTTCACCTTAAACACCCATTTTAAACCAATTGGCTTGCAACTAATAGGAAGATCAACGAAACTCCATGTCTTGTTCTTAACAATTGATGCTATCTCTTCTTCACAAGCATCTCTCCACACTTTTGCCTTGCTCGCCTCACTGTAATCCCAAGGTTCTTCATTAATAGTAAGCAACAAATGTTCTCCTTCAATCTCTGCGAGCATCACAAAGTCCTTTAGGTAACTCGGTTTTGTAGTCACCCTCTCTAATCTTCTTAAAACTGGTATTGGCTGAGCTTGTTGTCCATGTTGTTCAACATGTTGTTCTTCATTATGGTCCTCTCCATTCTCTGAATCATCACTCGATTCTTCTGCAACTGCATCATTAGTATCAAAATTCTCTCTGTTTTGCTCTGTCTCAGCAAAAATTTCCCTGATTCCATTATTTCCATACTCTCCAATACTAAGAGTGAACATTCCTGAATCTGTAGTAATATCTTATGAATCCTTCCACTTCCAGCTTTTGCTCTCGTCGAAAACAACATCTCGACTTACTATGATTTTCCGAGTTGCTGGATTAAGAAGCCGATAAGCCTTGGTACCGGGTTCTGTTCCAAGATTCACAAGCATTCTCGATCGATCATCAAGTTTCCCGAGATTTGCAGCTTCGGTCTTAGCATAACAAACACATCCAAACACCCAAAGATGTTCTACATTCGGCTTCTTCCCTTTGTATGCTTCATAAGGTGTTTGATCTTCTAGCACCCTTGTTCCTAATATGTTAATGAGATAGGTTGCGTGTCTAACAGCCTCTCCCCACAAATAGTTTGGCATGTTCATGTGTTTCAAGATACTGCGAGTCATACCTAGCAAAGTTCTATTCCTTCTTTCAACCACTC
The DNA here is from genome assembly GCF_030686135.1 of Camelina sativa. Lineage (NCBI taxonomy): Eukaryota > Viridiplantae > Streptophyta > Magnoliopsida > Brassicales > Brassicaceae > Camelina > Camelina sativa. The sequence continues at coordinate 20,326,949 of NC_141895.1, read as the reverse complement.
CGTTTTGCTGAGGTGTGTAGGGTGCATTTAGATGTCTAATAATCCCTTCTTTCTCACAAAAAAAGCTGAAACTCTTGAGATAAGAACTCACCTCCTCTGTCTGTACGAAATTTTTTGATAGTGGTTCCAGTTTCTTGCTCAACCAATGCTTTGAACACTTTAAACTTTTCAAATGCCTCGCTTTTCTCTCTCAGAAGAATGGTCCACATATAGCGAGAGTAGTCATCAATTAACACAAACACATATCTCTTTTGTGCAGCTGTAGATGGTGAGATAGGTCCACAGAGATCCCCATGGATAAGTTCAAGTGGTTGTGAAGCTCGATAGGTCGTTGATTTAGGGAATACTCGCCTTGCTTGTTTACCAAACAGACATGATGAACATGTTTCTGTATCCCTCGGAACACTCGGTATTCCAATGACTAGTTCCTTAGTCACCATCTTCTTAATATTTTCAAAGCCAACATGTCCTAGTCGAGCATGCCATATTGTTGAGTCGTTTGAAGCAGCAGCCTGTAGACACTTTGTGTTGTTTTCAACTTCTAAGTCCACCTTATATAATCTGTTTCTTGATCGATTTCTCTCACCAACAAATTTCCATCTCGGTCGTGTAAGGTTAGATAATCTTGTTTCATTCTCACATCACACCCAGATTCAGTCGCCTGTCCAAGACTGATGATGTTGCTTTTAAGATCTGGTATATAGTAGACCTCTGCTAGTATCTTCTTTCTCCCATCCTTAGTTAGAAACAGAATTGAACCCTTTCCTTTTATGTCCACACGCGAATCATCACCAAACCGCACCTTACCTGTGACCGTTGTATCAATATTGTAGAACCAAGCTCTATTCCCTGTCATATGATTGCTGGCACCATTATCCAGATACCAAACTTTATCGGAGCATGTCTCAAAATCTTTTGGCTTCACTTTCCTCTCGTTAAGATATACAACCTCATGCATCATGAGTGATTCAGCCTCATAAGTATCTTCTTCTTCTTTCTCTTGTGATTCTTGAAGCTTAATCAGCTTGAGCAAACGATCCGGACAATTTGAGGCATAGTGTCCAAGTTTGTCACAGCGATAACATATGATTTTGGTTTTGTCCCTCTGTTGATAGCCATACTCCTTTTGTTGATATCCAAACCGTCCACCATTAGACCGGCCATGCCCTCTACCGCGACCAAGAACTGAACCTCTTCCTCTGCTTCCTTCATATGAGAATTCTTGCGGCTGTAGAGTTGAGATAGTAAACATGAGTTTACTTTGAGTGTCCTGTGAGCTTTCCTCCTCACTGATACGCTCTTCGTAAGTTTTCAATCTACCGACAATGTCTTCAAAGGTCGTTGTGTTGAGATCAAGAACTTGTTCCAGGGCTGCTATTATTTGTATATATCTTGCTTTTGGTAAACTTGAGAGAAACTTCTTAACGATCTTAGGTTCTTCAATAGTTGCACCTAAAGATGCTGATTTTGTAGAAATTTCTGAGAGTTTACCAACGAAATCATCTATGGTGTCATTCTCTTTCATCTTCATCCTATCGAACTCAGCCATCAGTGTCTGCAGTCGTGCCTCTTTTACCCTTTCAGCACCAAGATTCCTTGATTTAATAGCTTCCCAAAAAGCTTTGGAGGTTTCTTGATCGCCAACTTGTAGAATCAATGATTCTGGTATGGACTGAAACAACAAATCCCTGGCAAGATCATTTTGTTCTACATCATCGGAGCCTGGATCAATAGTCTCCCAAACCTTGTGTACTCGTAGCGTAACAATCATTCTCATACACCAAACAGTGTAATTGGAACTGTTTAGCATCAGACATTGTATTGATAAAGGACCTCCTTCCTTCGGTTTGTTGGTGATTGCAGACAATTCACTCATGACTTTGAATAAACTTTTGCTTGATTTTGTCGATAACCTAGAAGCTATGATACCAACTTTTGTTTTAGCAAGAAAGATCAAATCACAAGTATGTTTAAAAGAATAACTCTCTTTATTAGCTTAAAGAAAAATAACTCAAAAACTTCAAGCTCACACAATCTCTCAATGTTAATATCTCTCACCAAAACTCTAAGTAATTATGCAGACCCTAAGTCCCCTTTTATGTAAAACACTAAAACCAATTCCTAATAGGAAATACATTGTGTCTAGATAACTCCTAGACATACGTAATCCTTATTTCCTAAACATAACTAGATTAGGAAATCTTCTTGTATAATTCAAGCTTATCCAACAGTTTCAGTCTGTTTATCAAGAAGAGGAACCATTGTTGTCTTCTGGTCAACAATAGGTGCTTCTTTCTCCAGACCTAGGATATGAGGCTTCTTCCCCAGTCCGAGGTTTGATATGTCATCGTTTAAACACAGAGTTTATGATCTTCAATCCGGGTGCGAACAAGTCTCAACATTTAGCTGAGATCCCAGTGCCTAACAAAAGCGCACCCCTAAGGTTTTTCTTCGGATACGATGAACTCACGGATGTGTACAAGGTGTTATGCTTAGCAGAAGTCACCAAGGAAGAACAACATGTTTTCACGATAGGAATGAACGAGGCAGCTTGGAGACGGATCACATGTGAGCATCAACATTCTCCAACTCCTACTGCGCAAGGACTATGTCGAGAAGGAGTTTTGTACTATCGAGCTAGGTCCAGTACTGGCAGAGGTCTGGTAATGATGTTCAACGTGAGGTCTGAAGAGTTTAGTGTCATTGAGTTACATGCGGACATGAACATTGAGAATGGTTGGGATGTGTCGGATTGCGGAGATGATCGTGGTTGGGAACTGGTGAATTACAATGGTGCGGTTGCCTTAGTGGATGACTCTCAATTCTCATATATGGAATTGGAATTTAAGTACGAGTGGAATTGGAATAAAGTCTTTCATATATGGGTTAGAAATGAAGTCGCAGGAACCTGGTCAAGAAACCGCATTGAGATCCCTTTTTATAAAATAATAGTTGATGAGCCTACGCTGTATTTTTTAAGAGGTACCACCAGAACAGGAAAACTTGTTTTCTCAATGAAGCGCTATTTGCCATATCAATATGCCAAAATATCACTCTATGTTTACTATTACGATCCAAAGACAAAAGATCTCAGAGGATTTAAGATTCAAGGAGTAGAGAAGGGTCATTGTCTTCGATGCTACTTGGATAATGTTGATACTCCTATGCTTATCTAAAGGAACAAGAGAGTCGGTGGTCGGGTAGTCCGTTGAGTATCCGAAACTGGTTTGTTTGGTGCTAAATAATAATTTTAGTCTCTCACTAATAATACTATAATCTTAATAAGATTGTTCGTTTTCATGTCTATTGTCGTTTGATCTTTATTTGTGCTAAATAATAAATTAATAATGTTTGTTTAATTCATATTTAAACAGTAAGCATTACGTTAGTGATGTTTCTATACTCTGTTTCTCTGGCCATTGTGAGCGTTTTGATGAAATAAAAGTTTGTTTATATAACACATTTGGGTATAGCCGGACGTATAGCCCTATTATTAATTTGTAAGCTACGTATACGAATGAATCCACCAAAACACGCATAGAAAACTGTGTCCAAGGTTCATACTACGAAGGCCATAGATGCTGTGGTGGCATTAAGTGACTCATGTCCATTGAAGATGATGCTGCCTCTACTCAAAGGCAATTTAAAAAACTGATTAATCCTGAGTTATGAATCAAGATCACTAACGCAATGCCAAAAATCCTCTAAAAATGACTTCATAAAAAAAATTGGGTGAAGATAGGTGCAGCAGGTACGTAGGAACAAGATCAAGGAAGAACATAAAGACTTGAGCTATGATGATCAATGCAACAAGTGTGAGAAGGTAATAATAATGATAACAATTCTTTGCTCTCTGTTATTGTAATGTTCTTGGTAAGAGAGACAAATGTGCCTTATTAAACGAATGTGTGTGTTATCATTAATCCTCTAAAAATGACAGTGACTTCATAGAAAACTGGGTGAAGATAGGTGCAGCAGCGAGGAACAAGATCAAGGAAGAACATAAAGACTTGAGCTATGATGATCAATGCAACAAGTGTGAGAAGGTAATAAATAACAATAACTCTTTACTGTTTAATGTTCTTGATAAGAGAGACAAATGCTTATTAAACGAATGTGTGTGTTATCTTGTGCAGGAAGCTGTGAATGTGTCGCTTGGAAACTTGCTTTCGTACCCATTCGTGAGAGCGGCAGTGGTGAAGAACACACTTGCAATCAGAGAAGGTCACTACAATTTCGTGAAAGGAACATTGATCTCTGGGAGCTCGATTTCAAGACCACTCATGCTTTTGCCTTCTATTAAAAGAAAGAAAAATCTTATATAATATCTTATATAATATGAAAATATTTTTCTCAGCTTTTACTAACGAAATGACATTTGGCATATTATCTATCTAACACTTGTCCTCTTTTGTTGTTTGAGTTTAATTAATTAAATTTATTTGTACTTTGGATCTAAGTAATTAGAGGCCCATAAAACAAACAAAAAAACTCTTAACATTTCCTTTTCCCCTTCTTCAATAAGAACCAATTATAGATCCCTTCTAATTTAAAGCCACCATTTATCAGTTTGTAGTTTCATCATAGGAAAAAAACGGATTATAGTTTATTTACAAATTCTAAATATGGGTTTCAGTCTTATGTATAATTCAAGACAAAGCCGGATTCTAAATTACGTTATTATATAATATGAGCAGGTTTTTCTCATCTTTTGCTAAAAATATGATACTTGACATGTTCTCTATCTAACATCTAGGCCTAGGCAAAATACCCGAACCCAATCAGGTACCCGAACCCGATCGGATATTATCCGATATCCGAATGGGTACCCGAATTAATCCGAACATGTATAAATATAGTGCAAAAATAGTCATTAGTGAGATTTGAACCCATGACCTAAAGCATTTTAAGGGTGCATTCTAACCATTTTGCCACTTTAATATCTTTGATTAATTCTAAAACCTCTAGTATTTATATATTAATATGTACAACTTTCATCAACCCACTAATTCATGATTATTGAATGAAATTGAGTTTGGTTTACTTAATTTAGGATTGAATTCGGGTACCCGAACCCGATCCGAACCTGATGGGTGTTTACAACCCGACCCGAATACTAAAAATACCCAAATGGGTCTAGAACCCCTTTACCGAAATACCCGAAAATCCGAAATACCGACCCGAACCCGAACGGGTACCCGAATGCCCAGGGAACATCTATCCTCTTTTGTTGTTTGGACCTAATTAATTAAATTCATTGTACTTTAGACCTAAGTAATTAGAGGCCCATAAAACAAACAAACAAAATCTTAACATTTCATTTTTTCCTTCCTCAATAAGAACCAATTGTAGACCCTTTCTGATCTAAAGCCATCATTTATCACTTTGTGGTTTCATCCTAGGAAAAATAATAATTATAGTTTATTTTGAAATTCTAAATATGTGTTTCAGTCTTATGTATGATTCAGGACAAAGCCGGATTCTAAATTATGTATAACATTTATTTCTAGGTTTCAATCTTATAAATAATTCATCATGGGCACGAAAGGATTCTAGATTATGTTAGACTGAGGGATGTTTATGTGTTCTCAAAATTCTCTTATAAATTCGTAAAAATTTGGATTCTCATTTCTGCTTAGTTTATGGCCTTTAATCTTATATAATCTAATGGTGGGATGTTTTCCGTAATTAACTTGATAATTGCATAGTCATTTATTTCCCAATAGATCTTACCAATTTTTTTTCCATAAAAGTAGATTCATTTCGTTTTCCAAGAAATTAGAATTTAATCCCTAATTACTCTCCTTTTAAAACAAATTTTCAGCTATTATTATTTAATTTCAGTCATTAGGTTCCTATAAAGAATTATATTATTTTTATATATCTTTCCAAATTTCAAGAGGTATTCAGTATTCTTGAATAATTTTAAAAAATTATTTTTGCATGTTATCATGTTAGTTGTTCACATTAATACTACATAGAAAAAATTATGTGAGAATGTTTGACAAATTTATTTATTCATTAGAGTGTTTATGTATGTTTTTCTTACTCTCCATGAGCCGGTCCGACAATTTTGGATGTCATACGCTAATATTTTTTTAAAACCCATTTTTATTATTGTAAAAATAATATAAAATATAGTAATATAAAAATTATTTTCATGATTTTCATATTGTAGTTCATTTTTTGCTTGCTCACATTTTTCTTTTTCTTTTCAATGTTTTCATGTTCATTTAAATATTCATACGAAAATAAATATTATATTGCCAAATAGCTCATTATTCTTTTAAAACTTTTCAAATATGAAAACTTTTTATTAGATTTAATAACTGAACTTATAATTTTAATTTTGATTTTTTTCCTACATAAAAAACCTAAAACTTTTGGCCTAAAATATGCCCAAAAAATTGATGCCCTAATCTTTAACTTCACTTGCTTGACCTATGGGTAGAGCCTTGAACCATGTTTTATTTTTACTTCAGGGTTTTCGTGTTTATTGGTTGTTATGTTAATATTACTACGTCATGAGAAAAATGAACTATATCATGATTCAATACGTTGGGCATGCTAGGTTTTGTTTTTTTCTTATATTTTAGAAATTTTTGTTTTTTTTCCTTTTGGACATTTATGTAGTAAAGCAGGATAAACTTCTTCTATTTGACGATGGATATGAGTTTCTCCATTTATTACAAGAAAACACGCCTATTGCGATGGAAGAATTCATAGCAAATCCCTCGCAAATAGGCAAAAACGAGGAAATTGCGAGAAACACACTTTCCTCGCAAATCGCTTCTCGCAAATTGGTCAACGTCGCAAATCATCGCAACTTTTGCAAGGAAAAAAATGTCCTCGCAAAAACAACGCAAATTGCGAGGGACAATATCAGTAGCAGATTCCTTGCAACTTAATTCAAGCAATTCCCTCGCAAACTTTGCGATGGCTTTGCAACTTTTATTTCCGTCGCAACAGTTGAGGTTTGTATGATGAATTATACATTTTGTAATTATGATTATTTTCAAATTATGCAAATTAATTCTGATTAATTTCTAATTATGCAAACTAAAATTCATAATTAGCAAAAAAAACTTTTAATTAAAACTGAAAATAAACTTGTAAATTACAAAATGTTGTTAAAATTACATAAACATAAGTTCAAAACATAAATTGAAACACAACTACAAGTTCAAGTTCAAGAGACTATCAAACAGAAGTAAAGTTCAAGAACAAGAGACCCTACGCTGGTCTCGTGGTATCTCCTGCTCCGGTATCAATGGTGGCATCAGTCTCAGGTCGGGGAAATCTTGCAGCAAATTCAGGGTCCTTCTCAGATAGATAATCGAAGTAGGCATCATAACAATGCATCTTCTGAGTATTTTGTTGCAACTTCAATGCATAATCTTCTAAATGAGTAGACTAACTCGCAAGAACAGCTTCGGCCTGAGAAAACTTCTCAGCTAGAATGATTGGATCTTCAGTCGAAGTAGGCGTGAGAACAACATGAGGTGAAGATGCTTCAGTTTGCATATTACCCACTCCATACATTCTGTTTTTCTTCTTCACACCGTCGGGGGTGACGGTCTTGGTGGCAACAAGGACGTTGCGATCTGTTAGTGGAGGTGAATTGAGACACCCCGGTTTCAGGGACATGTAGAGAGGTTTAAAAGAATTGATTTTGCCACATTTGTCACCAAAGTGCACTTATATTTCCGGTCAAAGGCCCTGAGAGAACTCCACAGTTAAGCGTGCTTATGCTAGAGTAGTCTCAGGATGGGTGATCTTCCGGGAAGGGACTGTTGGAACTGTGCGAGTGATGACAAAATACAAGGAAAGATGGATGGGCTCATTGGCCTAGTGAAAAGACATAAGACCCATTAAAAAAGGTGGGTTCATAAACTGGGACTCGACATAAAGCCTACTAAAAAGTACCGGATGTGGTGTTACAGGCTGAAATTTTGAGAAACTTATCACAAACTTGCTTTCTCTTAACATTTTCAGACGGAGCCATCTAAAATCACACTATCCAGACCATGACTCACGACAGAAAACAGAAAATGGTCGGTACCAAAAAACAGAGTGCGGCTAAAGATTTGGATTTGCAATTGCTACGTTGCTTTCTGTTGCAATCAATCTTTATCCTCTGCTTTTGTTTATTGTTCTTTTACTGTTTGGCTGAGCTTTGTAATATTGTGAAGTTAAGTTACTATAAGTCTCTATGACTATAACCAATAATAATAACACTCAGACTAGTGATCACTGATTAGTATACTTAATAGTTAATAAAAACAACATTACATCATATTATTAAATTTTAAATCATAACATTCCTCAACGAGTAGAATAAAAAATAAAGAAATTTAATGGAATTGGCAATTAAGTTTTTATGCGTGTAAACCTCCGTTTGAACAATTGTGTACCAAGAATTAAAATGAAAATTGAAAATCTTTAAAAGGGTTAAAACGTGTTTTCTATAATTTTAATTGATTTTAAAATGTACGATGAAAGAAAATCTTTCAAGTCATGCTTAACACCAAAACATCTCTTGTTAATTTAGTCATAAAAATGAGTAAGTTTTGAGTTGTGACAACATTTATTTTTCTTGCAATTGTGTACAAAACAAATTAAAGTGAAAACTTTTTTTTAAAGGATAATTAACTTGATTATTAATGTTTTGACGTGTGATTCAATTGTATTCAAAGAACTAAACAACTAAAACCGTGTAGGATGAAATAAACTCTGTAGAAATAATGCTTGGTATCCAATAATCTCTATTCTAATTGGCTAATAATTTTAGTAAGACTTTAACATGTGGAACTACTAATATATACTTCTCTTTTTTTTTGTTTTTAGATGTAAAGCAATGAAATCAAACTTAATCAACAAGTTAAACTATAGTCACCCTCTCACAACGTTGGTAACAAAGTCTTGATCAGAATCCTCTATAAATACATCACATACATGTGTCTTTTTTTGTCACCAGACACATCTATCATTAGAGACTAGAGAAAAAGAGAGAAATGGAGCATTTTGGTCAAAACAAAAGAAGAGAAATGGCTGTGATTGAGACAAGTTTCGAAGCAATTCCTTTAGCGATACAAACGGAGACACTGTCACGTTTGCCTCTGAAAACCTTGATGAAATGCATCTGCACCTCAAAGAAATGGGCTTCTCTTATCCGCACAAAAGAATTCATAAAGCTTTACTTGAGCCGATCGACGACAAAGCCTCGATTGTTCTTCGCGGTCGATCAATATCAAATAACATCGAGATACTTAATTGAGGAACCATTGTTGTTTCAGTCTGCTTATCAAGAAGAGGAATCATTGATGTCTTCTGGTCAGCAACAAGTGCTTCTTTCTCCAGACCCAGGATACGTGGCTTCTTCACCCGTCCGAGGTTTGATATGTCTTCGTTTAAACACAGAGTTTATAATTTTCAATCCGGGTACGAACAAACGTAAGCATTTAGCTGAGATCCCACTGCCTAACAAAAGCGCACTCCTAATGTTTTTCTTTGGATACGATGAACTCACGGATGTGTACAAGGTGTTATGCATAGCAGAAGTAACCGAGGAAGAACAACATATTTCACGATAGGAACGAACGAAGCAGCTTGGAGACGGATCACATGTGAGCATCAGCATTCTCCAACTCCTACTGCGCAAGGACTATGCAAAGATGGAGTTTTGTAATATCGAGCTAGGTCCAGTACTGGCAGAGGTCTGGTAATGATGTTTAACGTGAGGTCTGAAGAGTTTAGTGTCACTGAGTTACCTGAGGACATGAACATTGAGAATGGTTGGGATGTGTCGGATTGCGGAGATGATCGTGGTTGGGAACTGGTGAATACAATGGTGCGGTTGCCTTAGTGGATGACTCTCAATTTCCACGTGACGTTTTGTACGAGTGGAATTGGAATAAAGTCTTTCACATATGGGTTAGAAAGAAGTCGCAGGAACCTGGTCAAGAAAACGCATTGAGATCCTTCTTTATAAAATAAAAGTTGATGAGTCTACGCTGTATTTTTTCAGAGGTACCACCAAAAGAGGAAAACTTGTTTTCTCAATGAAGCACTATTCGCAAATTTTTAATGGCAAAAGATCAATCTGTGTTTACTATTACAATCCAAAGACAGACGATCTCAGACAATTTAAGATGCAAGGAGGGGGGCTGTGTTATTGTCTTCGATGCTACTTGGATCATGTTGATACTCCTATGCTTATCTAACGGAACAATAGAGTCGGTGGTCGGGTCGTCCGTTGAGTATCCGAAACTGGTTTGTTTGGTGCTAAATAATAATTTTAGTCTCTCGACTAATAATACTATAATTTCACGTCTGTTGTCTCGTTAAATTTTAATTTATGCTAAATAATAATGTTTGTTCAGTTCCTGATGTAACGTTACGTTAGTGACGTTTTTATACTCTGTTTCTGGCCGTTGTGAGCCTTTCGATGAAATAAAAGTTTGTTTATATAACACATTTTGGTATAGCCCCTATTATTTTTGTTTAGCTACATAGACGAATGGATTGACCAAAACACGCAAAGAAATCTTTGTCCATAAGGTTCATACTACGAAGGCTTTGATTCGGCCCATATGATTTTTGGGTAGAACTAGCCTTAACTCAAGCTTTTGAATCATATATTTTGTTTTCATTATTATTATTTTCTCACCTATTCACTCATTTTTTTTAAGTATAAATTATCTGTGATAAGATTTACATAATGTTTGATGTTTGCAAAAAAGAAAAGAGTTATAATGGTTTTATGTACTGGATATATGTATAAAGTAAAAGTGGCAAGACAAGGCAAGGGCAATCACATATATTGGAAAATTATGCATCAAAATAATATTTGCAATAATGAAAAGACTGACCAAAATAAAAAAGACTTGTACCATTATCTCCCACTACTAAAAAAGTATTTTCTACATGGGTTAAACATTTTAGAACAAGAAAACATGATAATGATAAAAGTTCGTAAAAATCAAAACAATTAAATCAAATAGAAATGAGTTATCAATAATTTCGCTTACTATGTGCAATCAACTTGAGAACTCACGGCTCTTCCATTCCCACCACGGATCAATTTCGCTCCCACCAATAATAAACAATTAAATCAAATACAAATTTTAATCCCATCACCATCAAACCTTTAGCCGCTGAACTTTCTCCGACGTCATCTTAACCTTTTTTCTATTTCCGGTGACGCCACTTTCTTCTTCCACCAGGCCCCAACTTACCGCTATCCATATAAAATAAAGCGGCAAGCCAATAGACTTTGCGTGGTGGTATCCTACCTACAACGACAAAAGAAAAAAGAAGAAAAACTATAAGCCATTTGAAGAACACATATCATCAAGTTAATTAATTAAGCCCATACATATTTGATATATCATATATGCAACAAAGGTCACAAACTAAGAAACATAACACAAGCCAACATTAATGTAGTACTATTATTGATTTACGATGCATCGACGACGTGACATCACCTTATTTACATCTTATTTTCATATACGTACATTACATACATAGATTGGCATGCCTCAACTTCTTATTACATTTTTAGAAGCAGCATGTTACTGTACAACATATCAATTACGACATGAACTGTTTCATATAATATTACCTAACAATGGGAAAAAGAAGGAATTATTTATTTCACGGTTCTTCTTAGTTTTTTTTAATAGTATTTAGTTATTATAATTAGGAACTTAGTTATTATAATTAGGAATTTTTTTTTTTGGAATTGCCTCTCTCTTCTCTCCCCCGAATTCGCTTTAGCCGTCGTCCAGAAAATAAAATCTTTGTTTGTCCTCTCCGATGATCGATGCTCCTCGCCGTAGCTGTGAGAGGGGCCCGTTGCTCTGTTTTTAGTCGTTTCCTGCCTTCGTTTGTGTTGTCTCGGTTGGATCTGGTGGATGGATGGGATGGTTAGAGACTCAGCGAATGATATGGTCTTCACAGTGAGGGTTGCTCGACGGTCTTTGAGCGTTTTGTTTCGTCCTCCCCCGACGGTTTTTGGAGAAGCCTCGTTTGCCTTTGTCAGATCCGGCGGTGTCTTGATCTCTTAGGTGCTGCTTCTCGGTTCTGTGGCCATGGGTTCTTGTTGTCTCCTGTTTGAGTAAGCTGTCTTTCCCGTCCTTCACCTGTTCCTTTAAGATAGGTCTAAGTGTGTAGTGTTGTAGAAGTGGTTAAAGTTTGGCCCTTGATTGGGGAATCTTGTGGTTTGGTTAAAGTTTCGATCTTAGGTTTTGTCTTTGCGGTAGGAACGGTCTTTGTTGGGTTGTGGTTGCAAGTGGTTTGTTTTAATTCCGGAGCTAGCAGCTCCACGGTACGACTCGAAGAATAATATATCTCTTGACCATTTCATTCCTTTGTTGTCGTTCATGTGCTTCTCATTGTTTGAAGCCGCTTGGTTTGTTTGGTTACGATTGCGTTTTATCCGCCCAACCATTGTCTCGACCATCACCCTTGGTCTACTTTTCCAGTCTTTGTTTCCCTTAAGGTTGTTTCCTTTCTAAGTTTAGGCTTCGGTTTGTTTAGAAGTTATGCTAGTCTTAGTTGTTTGCAGTGGGCTCTTCTCTGGTTTATCTGTTCGTTGTGGTTGATAGCTTCTTCGTTCCATCTTCGTGCTTTTGAGTTCGGTTGTATCGAGAGGTTAGGCTGCGCTCCTTGTACTTGCTTTGCAGATCTGGTGAGATCTGACTGCATTTTTGTAAGGCTTCTACACAGACGATTCTGGACGCCATTGTTGTCATCGTCGCATTCGGAAGCGTTTCGAGTCTTTGCTTGCCGGGTTATGAAGTCTTTGGTTCTGCTACAAGAGATTGGTTCTCTTCGTGATAGGAGGCGGTTGTTCTTAGCCTGGGATTGGCCGTGGGCATCCTTGGTAGTTCTCATCCAAGTGTTTGAAGAGAAAGGTTTTTCTTGCATCCTAAAACTAGTGTATCATGTGAGGGTTTATGCCTTGTTGCCTATTACTTTGTTTTAAGGGTTCATCCTCTGTTTTGGGTTTAACTTCACTACTTTGTAATTTTTACCTTGGTTTCGCTCTATGTCTCCAGGAATTTCTGTTTGTTCTCCAGCTTAGTTTCCCTCTTTTGGGCTTTAGACTCCGAAGATATTCTTATTTTCCGTCGGCTAAGTTGTAATTCATCATATATCCTTCTAATTTATATAATATCAGTTGACAAAAAAAATCAGGAACATTGACTTGTAACAAAATGGGGGAGATGCAGAAAAAATGAAAAGAAGAAGCTACAATTTGAGGTAAAGAAAGTCTTTGGGGGACATAATAAACTCATTATAATACTTTGGGACAAACCACGTTTGCGAAGGGGTCCTTCATCATTTCATGTACTATATATTCACTCATATATAGAAATTCTAATGTATTAAGGGACGTTTACATTATCCATGTAATAATAAATAATGTAAGAGACTTTGATTTTTAGAGACAGTAGCATTCAAGTTCATTGGGCTTTAAGCCTTTTAATAACATCTAATGATGTCTTTAATCTGGTGTTTTAATTGTAAAAATATTAATTTAAAAACCTGTTAAGAAAAAAGAAGAAAAAAACAATAATTCGGTTTGTTACTCTAGTTTTATTTCCTCTATCTTTAACACCAAAAAGACCCCTCATCTCATAATTTGCCCTTGAATTATGTATTTTCCACTATGAGGAATATTAACCCCACATTGATATAATTGTACTGCCAAATATTGATAATATCAAGTGATGATGATGTAACATATAGTTATATATATAAAACATGATTTTTTTTTCACGAAATACCACCTTAGATGAATCTCAATTTTAAAAATACCATGAGATAATATAATCTATCTAGCTAATAAAATATCATACTCTGCCACATCTAATTAGTGAAACACTAAATCACAAAAGTTAATTACTTTTACTGAGATTTTTGTTTTCAACGTAGTTTTTATAACTTTTATCCAAAAATAGTTAAAGATAATTTTGGGGATTCATATCTTATCCAACACACAGTATTCAGTTCAGGACAAGCTGGAGTTGTGTGTTGCTACTTGCTAGTGTGATTGATTAAATAGTTGGATCGCATGTGAACATTTATTTAATAATTAAGTTTTTTTGTTGTTGGCAACTAATCACGATTATATATACTTTTTTTTTTTTTGTCAACTTACTCTATTTTATTAAATTGCCGTTTCACCTTATAGCGTTTATATATATTTCACCCAAAAATCACAATAATGGCTAGTAAAAACCTTAATAAGATATGTATATATCAACAAATGGTAATTCATATAAACTATTATAGAATTGGCAGTTAAAAAGAAGAATATTATGGTCAAGCCAATGCAAAATCATTATACATTTGCCAAGAATAAAGTGTTTATTTCATCAGTCCAAACTTTTTTACTTTAAAGTTTCACATATAAAGCATTATATGGAGGGGCCGATCTACGTTACAAAGAGGTGGGGCACGTGTCCCACACTAATTTTTAAAGTTTTGCTTCTAACACCACCATCCTGTTAGAATCTTTAGCTCAGTTGGTAGTTTTACCCAAGATAAAACATTAGGTCACGAGTTCGATTAGCACCTAGTACTTGGTATATTGTTTTTTTTCTTCTTCTTTAAGTATTTTAATACGTGAGGCATTTTCTTATCCCATTTTTCCTTAAATAAAACTATATGCATTTAGTTCTATTTTTTTCTTTCTATTTTCACTTTAACTTTTAACAATTTTAATTCATGTTTCCTTTATTGCAAAGTAAATATATATCGTAATTTAATAAAATACAAGTAATAAACTAGTAAATTAGTAATATTAAACAATATTATATTTTTTTGTAGTTTTTTTTTGGGGGCAAAATCTCTTTTTGTAGTTAATTTATTATTTTTAAACTCTAAATTTGTGTGATTTAATAAGATAAGTAATTTAAATATATTAAACATATTTATATTTTAAAATGAATTATAAGTTCGTATCTAATTAAGCATCATCATGAACCAGTATAAACAATACTTTAAAAAAGTTTGGCTCATTTTTTGGACTTCAAACAATCAAACCTTATAATATATTTAAAAATACAAAATATTTACTTTAATATAAACAAAAAAAATATTTTATTAACTATATTATTAATTATAAGTGCCCCAGATAAAATTTTGTTCTGGATCCGCCACTGATCATATGTAATTTGAAAGGAAATTTTATGAAATTCACGTAATCTAAAGTGTGACACAACTAGAGGTGTCAAGCGGGCCTCATACCCGCGGGCCTAGCCCATTTAGTATCATGGTGGGGCGGGCTTGGACATCATTTTTTGTGTCCATGAAATAGTGGGCCTAGCGGATTAGTCCATCACGGGTCGCGGGTTGGAGCGGGCTAACCCATTGCGGATTGCGGGTCGACCCGTCAAAGTCTGAAACCTTTCTTTGAACTTTGAACCTTTTGTTTCACTTAGAGTTTGTAAAGGTTTTAGAATAAAACTTATAATCGAAAACCCTAAATTAAGAGTGTTTTCATTGTTTAACAAGGAAACTGAAAAGTCTTTTTATTTTTTACGACTAACGACTCAAAGACTCAAACATAGAGGTGAGAATTTTCGTTTGTGAATTGTGAGTATCATTGGAGGCTTAGAAGCTGAAGCCATACACATCTGAACATATCTGTAATGGTAATGTTTCATACTTATCTTTTACCTTTGATTGCATTATGTTTTGAACTTTTGATTTTTCATTTTAGTGTTCTAAGTTGCAGGTTTATGCAGGTTTAGTGTTCTAAGTTGCAGATTTATGCAGGTTTAGTGTTTTGAACTTTTGATTTTTCAGTTTAGTGTTATAAGTTGCAGGTTTATGTATCCTTGACCTTTGATTGCATTCTGTTTTGAACTTTTGATTTTTCAGTTTTAGTGTACTAACATTTGATTTTTCAGTTTAGTGTTCTAGTTGCAGTTTTGATCATGTATGATTGATAAACGATTTGTTCATGTTTCAAATTATGTTTTAGTAATAGAATTTTTTATTTTTGTTTTGATAGGAGTCACAAGAGTCGCAGGACTCATATGAAAAGAGATCAGTAGACCTGGAATCTCAGAGATTTATCAATGCTGCAAATGCTGAACATGAGAGCAGAACGTTTAACGGATCAAAAATATCTGCAAAGCAAAGAAAAAAAGTAAGTGCTGCACCAGAAGCATCTAAGAAGCAGAAACAGAAACAGAAAGTGAGTTATGAACCAGAAGCACCTAAAACTCAGAAAACTCAGAAAAGAAAAGTCATTGAGGTTGCTGATGATGATGATCTTGACGAAGATGCTAATGATGATGAGGGATTTATTAATGTTGATGAAGATTCTGACAAGGGAAGGTCATCAGAACCAAAAAAAGAAAGCAGTAATCAGAAGTATGGGATCATTTCTCAGTGATTAAGAAGGTTAACAGCTTGGGTATTAGTGAAGAAAGAGTTGTGTGCAAATATTGCAAAAAGGATTATGCGTTCAATGCACATAAAAATGGTACAAACTCATAGACGCCATTTGGAAAAATATAAGTTTATGCTTAGAGATGGAGATATTGGTAAGATGATGGTTGATTCAGAAGCAAGATTGCAAGCTAGGAAGATTGATCAACATGTTTTCCGGGAAATGGTAGCTAAGTCTATTATCCATCATGACTTCCCATTTTCTTATGTGGAATATGAGAGAGTTAGGGCTGTTTGGAAGTATTTAAATGCGGATGTGAAGTTTTTCTGTCGGAATACAGCTGCAACAGATGTTTACAAGTTTTATGAGAGTGAGATGGGTAACTTGAAGAGTGAGATGCGGACCGTTAACCCGCTGGGTCTTGCGGGGTGGGTCTGGACATATATATTCTGACCGCGGTCCTAAACGGGCCGGTCTGCAGCGGTCCAAAAAAAGATTGTCCATGGCGAGGCAGGCTAGATGGGCGCGGGCTGGCCCATTTGACACCTCTAGACGCAACACAATATTTGGATTAGGCCTGGGCCTTATATCCGAAACCGATTACCCGATCCGACTCCGATCCGAAAAACTCAGATACGGATATAAACCGAAACAGAGATAATAACCGAACGGTTATTGTTTTATAAATCCATCGGTTATAGGATCGGTTCGGATAATAACTGAAATCCGATATACACCCGAACACATCCGAACAATTCCGTTATCTCTCCCGATCCTCCTTGTGATACACCACCTACAACTTCCCTTATCTCTCGCGATGCTCCTTCCGTTTCCCTAATCTCTCGCGATTCAGTTTGATACACGATCTTCCAATTGCCTTATCTCTCTCGATTCTGTACATATAAATAAATGTAGAACCCTAAACTTTCAAGATGGAATCCCTAATAATACCAATTTCGCCACCCCAGTCTCCTCCATCAGAGGCATCAAGAAATCGATCTCGGGTATGTCTATGATTCATATTCAACCTTAGTTATCATCTTCTTCTTCCTTAGTTATTCTAGGATTCTTCTTCTTCCTTGAAACGAATTAAATTATAGTGAAATCTGATTTTTTTTTTGCTGATTTTGTGTTTAATTTGCTTGATTCTTTACTCCTAATGGTTAGATTAGCTAACTTAGCTATGTATTTGATCTTAACCATAAGTTGTTCTCGTTTATAAGAATTATAGTTTAGGATGTGGATAAGGTGTACAGTTTACAATTATAACTTTAGATAGAAACAAAACTTTAGCTTATTAACTTTGCATTATGTTCTGTTTAGATGGATTCCTCACCATTTCCAGACAACATTGACAACGAGAGAGATGTCCCAAATCTGATACCTGCGAGTGGGAACAAAAGGAAAGAAGCTTCGGTTCCGGCAGATGGTCCGACAGATGGTGGAGTTACTTCACAACCAGCCCAGCCAAAAAGAAAACCGAGTACAAGATCTACTGTTTGGGGACACTTCACGAGATTTGATGATAATCATAAGAGATGTAAGTGCAATTACTGCCACAAGTCTTACGGTTGTGATTCAAAATCAGGAACTTCTCACCTGGAGGCTCATATGGAGAGCTGCAAGCATTTTCAAGCATGGAAGCAGAAGCAATCACAGACTGTGATTAACAATCAGGGACAACTTCAGAGTGGAAAAGTTACACAAGAAGTGTTTAGGGAGGCTTCGAATGAGATGATTGTGCTGTCAGAGTTACCACTTGCTTTCATTGAAAGTATCGGTTGGAAACATTTCTGCAACAAAGTCAACCTCTACAAACCACATTCCAGAAGAACAGCTACAAAGGACATTGTTAGAATGTATATGGAGATGAAAGCATCTATGAAAACTTGGATTGTTGCTAGTAAGCCAAGAGTTTCGTTGACAACTGACATTTGGGTTGCTATAGCAACAGGTGATAGTTACATGGTCATAACTACACACTTCATTGATGTATCTTGGCGATTGAGGAAGCTGATAATTGGGTTTAAGTATATTACAGATCACAAAGGAGCAACAATATCACGAGTTCTGCTTGACTGTTTGGCTGAGTGGGGCATAAAGAAGCTTTTAACTGTGACAATTGACAATGCAACTGCAAATACTTCTGCTTTGAAAAAATTTCAGGAGGCATTCAGCTTAAGGAACAGTGAAGCATTTGTTTTAAATGGAGAGTGTATGCATATGAGGTGTTGTGCGCACATACTCAATTTGATTGTTAGGGACGGGTTGCATGAATTGAGTGAGAATGTGACAGCCATACGAAATGCAGTTCAGTATGTGAGGTCTTCTACTTCAAGATGTGATTCATTTGAGCAAAAAGTTGTCTCAGGGAAGATGACTAGAGGGAGTCTACCGTTGGACATCAAAACAATGTGGAATTCTACTTACTTAATGTTGTCAAGAGATATTGATTTTAGATTGACATTCGATAGAATGGAGGCAGAAGACAAGATGTACAATGACTACTTTAATGAGGTTGAGAATGGGAAAAAAAAAGATTGGGCCGCCTACAAGAGCTGATTGGAATGTCGTAGAAAGGTTAGTGAGATTTCTAATCATATTCTACAATTCTACTTTGGTTGTGTCTGCTTCAACTTCAATTGCTTCTTATAAGTGTTATGGAGAGATAGTGACTATAGAGAGGAATTTGATGACACTAAGCAATAGTATTGATAGTGACTTGAAATCAAAGGCGGATGCTATGTTATTGAAGTTTGATAAGTACTGGGATGGAATGAGAAACATCAATGTTTTTCTGATTATTGCAAGTGTGTTTGATCCACGGAAAAAAATGCAATTTGCTAATATGTGCGTTGACAAGCTTTATGGGAAAGATACATCCGATTCTAAGGAGATAAGTGATAGGATCACCACTTTTTTGACATCTCTGTTTAAGGAGTATAGCAATCGGTTTCAGAAAGTATCAAGTGGTCAATCATCACAGTCCACTCAGACATCGACTTCTGTTAGCCAAGGTGAGTCTACTGATTTAATGTCTGATAGTATGGGTTATGAGATAATAGACTTTGCTTATAAGGAGTTGGTTGATGAGATTGGGGTTGACGATGGTAGGGATAAGTTGGATGTCTATTTGAATGAAAAAGTGGAAAATCCTAGAACTATTGTTGGATTAGAGTGGGATGTATTGTCTTGGTGGAGGCTCAATAGTGGTAGGTATCCAGTTTTATCAGAGATAGCTAAGGATGTTCTTGCAATGCAGGTTTCATCAGTTGCATCTGAAAATGCATTCAGTACTAGTGGGAGGGTCATAGAGCCACACAGAAGCTGCTTAACGCATTATATGGTGGAAGCTTTGATATGCATGCAACAATGGATGAAGAACAAGAATCACTTTGGTGAGAAAGCAATTGTTACAAATACACAATTGCTTGTGGACATTGAACTGCTTGATAAACTTGAAAAAGGTATGCCCAAACCTATTTACTTGATTCTTACTTTTTAGTAGTTACTAGTTTTAATAACCGACACTTATCAATTACTATTTTTCTATCTTTTCAGAGTTTGATTGTCGAGACTTAAACTAGAAGACTTACATAGACACATCACTCGGATGTAAGGTAAATGTTTAAAATTTGATGTTTGATTTATGTTAAGGACATGAAGTGAAATGAAAAGCCGATGCTTACACTGGTTTTTAACTAAGAATTTGTTACTTTATTGTATTAGGGACATAAAGAAGTTGAACTATGGGACTAAGAAAAAGCTTGAGGAGGTCGTTGTTGCTGGCTTACATTGAAAGTTGTTATTGCAAGATCATCTTTTATCTTTATATTTATCTTTGTTTTTTAGGATGGTGCTCTACTTTGGTTTTGAAATTTATGAAAACAATATCCGATACATGAAAATCCAATCCGAAGTTTATAAATTATCCCTTAAATTAAGGTTTCATTTTTCAGTATTCCTTTGACGAATCAAACGATCATATATAGAAAAAAAACATTGGATTCAGTATTAAAAACAAAAACAAAAAGCCAAAAGAAAAAACCTCACATTCTCTTGTTTTATCGATCCAAAAATCACCGAATGTGTCATACACTTTCATCACCAAAGATTTCTAAAAGAAAAGAAATCACATGTGTAATATGATTACGTACTTAAATAAATATTACTGTACACATCAACGGTGCCTTTTTGTAATTTAAAGGAAGTAATACTTGGAAAATCCCAAAAAAGTTGTAACATGTGTATACAGGGACATAATACCCTAGATGTCGTGACTTTTTCCTCAGTTTTATTAGTATAGATATGAATTAGACACAGAAAGTCACAGTTCAGTGAGATACGGTCGACTTCGCAAGAAATGCAATAATACGAAACAAAAACTAAGATTATATATGTCATTACTTGCAGGAATCTTTTTAAAAAAATATATATATAATTAAACTATTATTGGTCGACCTTAACAAGTTGCTTCCACATTTAAGAACTTAAAAAAGTTTCACATACACGGATTAAAATGTATATACAGTTGTCACATGATGAACGATGCATGCAACAACACATGGTATCTCTCTTGTATCAGGCTTGTTAATTTGATTACGACGTTGGTTAATGGATAAGTAATGATTATGCTTCTTTTTCATAAACTTTCTATAAGTAGTAAGATAAGGTAATCAATTTTGGTCAGGTGGATTAATACACTAACTTAATTGGTCAGGTCAGGTGGAAGATAGCTTAGAACATTAGTAACCATTTAAAATTAAATGTGGATGGATATTAAAACTAAAAGCTAAAAGAGAATATTAGATACTGTATTAATTTGGGTAGATGAGTTATTCAATATGTTGATCTCGATCGATACCTAATCCTTTCATAACAATGCTCGGATTATATGATTTGGAACGAAGGAGTGATCATCATCTAGACAACAGTTAATGATGGAGGACAAACATTCTCTTTGATCTAAACATCTCATGTTTTGACTGTTTGGTGAATCTAATAAATTGGTTGCTCATTGATACTCCAATACTCGAAGAGAACTCGAGACAACAAATTTTAAAATTCTGACATTAATTAATAGGACTCTTAACTAAATACGTACGGTACTATTTAATGTTTATATATACTGATACTAGTCAAGCGTCGTCATGTGAGATTTGGTATCATTAATGAGATTTGGTAATTATAGTTTAATGTTTTGGTAATTATAGTTAATCTCTAGAGTATCATTAATGAGATTTGGTAATTATAGTTTGCTCATCAACAGTTAAATATATGTATGTTCACAGATCTCATCTTGCATATGAATACATATGCAACTTAGCATGTGCAATATTAATGTTTTTATATATGAATCACGACAAAGTATGTCTGTCGTATAGCATAGAATCTATATTTTCAACGAGTTCAACTTCTGTCTTATTTACTCATTATTATATATATTGTATTTAATACTTCTGCTGCTTCTTAATAATACAAAATTTAATCCGATAATTATAGGCTCTTATAAATATTAAGTTTATAAAGAGGAGAAAAAATCAGGAAAGAGTTGTGGTCCAAAATTATTAAATTGTATTTCTATACTATGTAGGACGTCTTTCATCTACTATATATATGTCTATATGTATATATACTACTGTAATTTAAGTAAGAGATAATATAAAAATATACCACTCAAGCATATTTTCAAACATAAATTTTAATATGCTGATAAGAAGTTATATTGTGTCGTATACGGTAGAATTTGTTTTTAATTTTTGATTAATTTATATTAGATACACATAAGTTTGTTTCTTTATTTCTTTTTCACAATCTCTTTTTTGTTTTTCTTGGTCAACAAAAGAAGAAAATCTTATACTTTATTTTTATCGTCCACACATAATTTTCATGTCAGTAAATTTACCCAAGAAACATGCGCAGGGGAGCATAAATATTATATGAGGCAGTGCCGACAAGGGCCACAGTAATGATTTATGAGTGCGAAAGGCTATAAAACTTCTTTGGCTCATATATAACCAGTAACCACCACGACGACTAAGAATGAGTGGAAATAAAAAAAACATGTTATAAATCGTTAGATTCGTTTTCTTATCACATTGTTAGTTTTATTCATGGTACGTCTTCGATAAAAGAATTTCTAATGATCAATGTACTAAATTATTAACAATTCATTTACACGAACTTATCAATCCTCAAGAAGTTAAACGTGGTTCTAGAAGAGTTTGATCCTTAAGTGTTCTTGATCAGTTTAGTTGTTGTCATGGGCAATTGAATTCCATCGACCCGCGCGCATCTCCCACTAAAAGAAGAGAAAGATCGAAAATAAAGCAAAAGGAGTATAAAAAGAATTAAAGTAGACATCAAGACAGTGTACCAGTGACTAGTGACCACCAACAGAGCCACGCTGTTATATTTTTAAGATTCTCACTATACTATGTTGTTATGAATTGTGTATCATACTTCATACTTGACTTGCAGTTTAGAAAGATAGTGCACGATCGTTTCCATTATTAGATCACTACAAGTGTACTTCTCGTTTGTAATTTTTACTATTATTAAGCATTATTTCAATGCTATGAGCATAATGTTACGATAAAAGACTAATATATGTGGATTATAAGAGTGATGGGTGAATATATTTATCGGCATTGCTTTTCTATTTTGGCATTACAATAAGATATTATTAGTGTAAACCATAAAATACCCATGGCCATATTAATTGGACAAGATGACAAAAACTTACATCCATGTCAATGCCGCTGCGAACTTGCACTTCCAAAAGAATGTACATGTCATCATCACGTCATGCATACATGTTAGACATATACATATCTACATATACACACATTATGATATGTATGTCGGAATTGCATATTTGCATAGATCATCAATCCACTTATGGGTCGTTTAGTGGCCTGACGCCTGTTTAACACTTAGAAAAAAGTATTGGAAGGGGAAGCTATTAGTTTAATTTTTCGTATCCAAAACTAATACTAATAATTAAAGTTAAACCTCCTACATTGGGAGACATTTATACACAATAACAGGGGAATGTGGCACTCTACTTCCAAAAGCTTTGGTATCGAATTAATAATATGAATTACCTCGAAATTGTCACAACCAAAGCCGCAACTCAACAAGTAATGAACAATAGCTTTACAAATAAATTTAAGTCACGAACGTGAACTCATGATGTCGAATACCAAAACGACCCTTATCATATTCCACAGTACTACTGATTTGGCACTCTCACGAGCTTTGTCAATATCCTGCCGCATCGGACAGAGATCGAGAGATAATAATGCTCGAAACTCATTTCCTAATATTAATAATTTATTCAATAATGCGATTTTGCGGTTCACTATTAACGAATCTTTACTCAGTTCCTTCCACTTATTACATCAACACGTACCATTACTTTTTTAGCTGGAGGCCCAAAACGCGTTTCATTGCAACCATTTGGTCCTTGGCGCGTGGCTTAATGTCAGACAAGAAAATTATTGTTTTGGCTTTTTAAAATCGAGTCGATCAGACCGAACCGTGCTTCCGGTTGTCGATCAAGAACATGCCGGACAGTATATAGTGGACATTGAAAAAAAGGTAACGAAGCTACGTTTTAGATTGATAGAGTAGTATAAAATAGTTACTGTACTATCTACATTTTATTTCAATGCTATGAGCATAATATTTCTAACTTTCTAGTCACTAAAATAACGATCAAGGATTCGTCATCAGGTAACCAATGACTACTACACAAAGTTACTATAAATGGATTTCACTGGAGTACTTTCGTAGTAGTTGGTCATCAGTTATACACAGTTACTATACATAGATTCACTCTAGTCCTTAGTAGAGTTGTTGGTCATCAGTTGATGTAGTCTTTCCTTGGTCAAATATGTACAGTAGAACCTCTATAAATTAATACTCGGTAAATTAATAACTTCTATAAATTAATAAATTTTTCTGGTCCCAAGTTGGGACTAGTGTAATTTTGGACACTATTCGATAAAATAATAAATTAATAACTTTTTAAAAAATCCCATGTAAAAATATGGTCCCATCAATATCATAAATTAATAATCAAATAAACTAGTATATATATATATATATATATATATATCTAAGAATATCTAGTGAAATATGAATCTATTGATGTTTGTTTATTCTTGAATTTTCATTCTTGTTGGAGAGCATCTCTAATCTTTCTGATTGCATCAAAAACTTCTGGTGTTGTCTTCTCAAATCGCATCCAAAAATTGTAGAGAGTTCTTGACGCGATAATTGTTTCCTTACGTGTAACTGGTTCTAAAAGTATCGTCGTATCTTCTTCAACTTTATCATCACCTTGAAAAATAGTAGCAGCAATTTCTTCTAAACATTGAATTTCTGATAAAAAATTCTCTTCATAAATTAATATTTTATTAATTTATCGATAAATTAATAATTATTAATTTAATTAATTTATCGATAAATTAATAATTATTAATTTAATTAATTTATCGATAAATTAAAACCTCTATAAATTAATAAAATTTCATGGTCTGACCTTATTAATTTATAGAGGTTCTACTGTAATTCAGAATAGACAGTAAAAAAATTATAGCTTTTGACTATTTGTATTGAGAACTGCAGTAAATTATGATAACATTAATGCGTGAAGCCATGCATTCATATCGTCCGTTCATGAGATTTCATACGTTATTATAAATTTTAGTCGACGACAGATGTTAAAATATTGTATTAGTCATATGCCATTTTTTTATTATTATTCTCACTTCATACACTATCGCGCTGAATAGGGTATATGCGAACCATATCGCTATAATGTTACTTAAGATTTGATGGTTTTAAAACCATGGTTTAATTTGTAATCAAGTATCATTGTATAAACCAGATAACATTACTATTTGATGAAAATTGTTTTAAGTAAAGGTTAGGACTTAGGATACACATATTTGTATGTTGTTGACGTCATATTTAAGCTAGATGCCTTTTACATTTGTTTCTCTTTTTTTTTTGTGATAAAATTATTTGGTAATATAGTTGCATAAGAAAACATGACACGAGGGCTGTATTATGTGATTGAATTGTTTAAGACTGTGTGTAATGCAGAATAGTTTTATTAGTTGTCTTTTTTTTGGGGCAACAAGTTAGTAGATGGTTGTGATTTTATATATATATATATATTTTTTTTTGGTAAGAGTTGTGATTTTATATATATTGTCAATACAACTATTTTAAAAAGTCCATTTTTAATAATTTATTATAAAAGAAACATATATAATAACTTGAAATTGCCCTATAAAATCCACATATATTGATTGTATAAGCAAGCTTTAAAAAGTTGTTAGACAAAATGATATACTATAATAAAACATCAAGAATAGTAATTAACTTTAAAAAGCAGAATCACAAAAAAGAGTTTGATAAATCAATTGGCATCTTCTAATGAGATTTCAGTTCCTCATGGTAGCTGTTTAACAAACAAACATTGTCGAAAAGTTGAAAAATCCCCCATTAAAACTAGAAGACAACAACAACAAAAAAAAAAAAATGAAATTATACACAAGAGTCTTCTTTTTTTTTTTTTTTGGCTCAACATCAACTTATCATTAACCAAAGAATTAAAACCAAATCAAAGGCACATTACATTTACCTCTGACACATTACATTCACCTTTATAGACTTGGACCAAAAACAAATGCAATGGTTGATCAAGTACAACCCTGAAACACTAGGCGGATCCAACGCTACCCAATCGATAACCATTGCATTTTTTAACCACAGTGAGATAGATAACACTCCACGACTCGGAATGAAATCATCTCTTAAACCACCTAAATTAACCTAATGACACGAAAACAAATACTAACACAGAGAAGACCAAAACAAATACTGAAAAATATCAAATCCCAGCTATGAGAACCTCTTGATAGACATGAAGAACTTGTCCCAAAGCTTCAACACCCAAAAGCGCATCAACAGAAGAGCTTGGTGTCTCTTGCTTTCACTGTTCCGGTCCTAAACCTAAAATGGACAATATATCCGATTGAAACCAACTAAGAGTCGTGAAGCAAAACCGGCAAAATAGATGCTTCTCCGAACTAATCATATAATAACCAGAATGCTAATCATCTAAAGATTAAAACTTGAGGCACAAATTAGCATATATACACAAGAGTCTTCTTGTAACTTGAACATTACCATTACAATTTTTTGTCTTGTTATATAACTCAAATAAAATCTCCTAAAAATAGGTACAACTTTCATTGCTCTTTTGTCTTTTGGCCGGTTAAAAAGTTACTAACCGTTAAAAATTTGGTGGTCGGTAACCTCAAACCGGTTTTGAAAACGCGTTACCATACCGGTCCAAAGAAAAAGTCCCACTTCAATTTTGGTTTTTTCTTGCTTCTTCTTCTTCTAAAATAAAAATAAAAACTCTACTCTTGTCACTCTCTTTCTGCTGTCCCTATTTTCACTCCACTCTTTTCAATTTCCCTCTCATTATCCTTTTCTTCTAATATTTTCATCTTATTTTTAAATACCAAATCTAAAAACATCATCATTTTACTTATTTATTCACAATACTATACCAACTATACATAAAATAACTAATAAATTATTAAAAAGTTTGATATCCAAAAATAAAAAAGTTAATAAATGTTAATTGTGTAGGGTTTAGTTTATGGACAAAAAAAACATAATTGTATAAGCAAGCTTTTGGCTTCTATATAGATTACTCATCATATATATATATATATACAACACAATCAGCTCTCAAACCCCATCAAGCCCACCAATCTCATCTTCTCTGCTCCTCTCTTCTCTCTCACTTTAGCAGAAGAAGATAGAGAAACCAAACAACAAAAATGCTCAAACAGTTCCTTCTTCTCCAATCCTTGTCCTTTATCTTCTTCAATGTAAGCTCAATCTTGAACCTACCTATATGTCACACTTTATTATTCCATTGATTGGTTTATATATTATATAGTTTTGATTTTGTTACTGTTGGTTGAATTAGTAAATGTGGATTTTGTTGGCAATGCAGGTTGTTATCGTCGGAGGACGTTTAATCGGCGGCGGTTTCTCGGCGGAGCAGAATCCATTCACACCTAAAGCGTCTCTAGTCCGTTACTGGAACAAAGAGATCCGTAGCGAATCTCCCAGATCGGAGTTTTTAATCTCTAAAGCCTCGCCACTCAACGCCGTCGACTCAGCCACTTTCTCCAAACTCGCCGCCACCAACTCGCTCCCGACTCGGTTTCCCGATTTCTGCTCCGCCGCTAACCTCTTCTGTTTCCCCGATTTAGGAACGAGTCTCGAGAAACACGAAGAAGACGTCAAGTTCTCCACTTACGAACAGAAGAACTTCACTAACTACGGAAGCGGTCGTCCCGGAGGAGGCGACTCGTTCAAGAACTACTCCAAAGACGGCAATGTCGAGACCGACTCTTTCCGGAGATACAGCCGTAACGGAGCCGGACACGACGATAAATTCAGCGTCTACGGCGACAGCAGCAACGTCGTCGAGGAAGGATTCAACTCGTACGGAACATCCGGAACCGGCGGCGCCGGTGAGTTCACCAACTACCAAAACAACGTGAACAACCCGACGAGCAGATTCACGGCGTACTCCGACGGAGCAAACGGTCGAACTCAATCGTTCAAAACCTACACGCAAAACGCCAACGCCGGCCCAGGCCAATCCTTCACGAGCTACGGCAAAAACGGAAACGGGATCCCTAACGAGTTCGCCTCCTACGGCGCCTCCTCCAACGTAGTCGGCTCCGGGTTCTCAAACTACGGCGAGAACGGAAACGCCGCCAACGACACCTTCACAAGCTACGGAACCGACGGGAACGTGCCTCAAAACAATTTCAAAAACTACGGCGCTGCCGGTAACTCCGCCGATGACACATTCTCGAATTACAGAGACAAGGCCAACGTCGGAGACGATTCCTTCTCCTCCTACGCCAAAGACTCGAGCAACGAGAAGGTCAAATTCGTAAATTACGGTCAATCTTTCAATCCCGGTTCGGAAAAATTCACCGGTTATGGCAAAG
This sequence comes from Camelina sativa, assembly GCF_030686135.1. Classification (NCBI taxonomy): domain Eukaryota; kingdom Viridiplantae; phylum Streptophyta; class Magnoliopsida; order Brassicales; family Brassicaceae; genus Camelina; species Camelina sativa. Next base: position 20,298,470 of record NC_141895.1, on the reverse strand, counting down.
GAGCTGAAGACAGCAGGATCAGTTTCAAAACCTACACACCGAACTCAACCTTCAAGGACTACGCCAAAAACGGCGTCGCTTTCTCTAAATACAACGTCTCGACAGCGAACACAGTCGGCGATGGCAAAACCGTGAATAAGTGGATCGAACCGGGCAAATTCTTTAGGGAGTCGTCGCTCAAAGAAGGCACAGTGATTCCCATGCCTGACATCAAAGATAAAATGCCTAAAAGGTCGTTTTTACCCCGGACTATAATTACTAAACTACCCTTCTCCGTTTCGAAGCTCGGAGAGATCAAGAGGATCTTCCACGCCGGTGAGAACTCGACGATGGGAGGCTTAATCACCGACGCGGTGACGGAGTGCGAGAGACCTCCGAGCGTCGGGGAGACGAAGCGGTGCGTCGGATCCGCGGAGGACATGATCGATTTCGCGACTTCGGTTCTTGGTCGGAGCGTGGTGCTGAGGACGACGGACAACGTGGCGGGGTCGAAGCAGAAGGTGGTGATCGGAAAAGTCAACGGGATAAACGGCGGGAAGGTGACGAAAGCGGTGTCGTGTCACCAGAGCTTGTACCCGTACCTGTTGTATTACTGCCACTCCGTGCCTAAGGTTCGGGTGTACGAAGCTGATATCTTGGAGATTGATAGCAAGAAGAAGATTAACCACGGGATTGCCATCTGTCACATGGACACGTCATCATGGGGTGCGACTCATGGAGCTTTCTTAGCTCTCGGGTCTAAACCGGGTCGGATCGAAGTGTGTCACTGGATTTTTGAGAACGACATGAACTGGGCTATCGCTGATTAAACGGACCGGTTCGGTGTGTGTTCGATCATTTCATTTGCGTCGTGGATTTTTTATCTATATGATGATTATGAAGTTTTTACATAGAGAGAATGTTAATTTTCTACCTTATAATTATAATTATGATTATGATATTTTGAAGTTTTTTCAGTAACAATGTAAAGGCTTTGTTACTGATTTGTGGGCGGTACGAATAATTTTATATAAAGATTTTTTGTGAATGTCTGTTTATGGTTTTAATTTTTAATGAATGGTTGGTTGGTTGGAATGGTTGATTGGGATATTTATATTACTGAATTGAGGAAATGGATATATCATATGTTTTTTATGCAAAAAATATAAGGGTGAAAATAACATATAAGAAGATGGGGACAGTGAGTGATATGGTGTTTTCAAATTAAATGTGCTTAGTTATGTCCACAAGATGTAGAGGCGTGTATAGAGATGAGGTGGACTTTATGTGCCACCCCATTTTTTTTTTTTTTTATAATCATGTATGAGAAAAGAAAAAAATAGAGATATAGAGAGAAGAAAAGAAGAAGAGTCACGAGCTGGCTATATCAATGGGACAAATGCGTAATGAGGGTAACACATTTGGCATTGCGAACATTTTTTTATAATGAAGGTTTTTTTCTGTGTTTGTTTTTATTTTGTTGGGGGTTTTCGTGAGCCGACATTAACATCTAATAAAACTTTTTCATTACTTGTCTTGTGAGATTATTTTGTTTGAGTGTGTTCTTGAATTAGTCATCTGTGAGTTACTCTCTCTTTGGCAACTTTCGGTAAGCAAAATAGTTTTTATATCCTGACGATTACATTTTGGCATTTGATTGACACAAAGAAATAGTAAACGCGTTAACGAAAAAGTTTCAGAGAAAAATGAATACGTGTATGGCCATCTTTGCTTATTGTCAATTAGCTGGTTTCAAATTTGTGTAAGTAAAATTATATGCCAAAAGTCTACAATTTCCAATTATAGAATAGGCTTGTCTACATGTTCCCAAAAAAAAAAAGAACCCCGCAAGAACAAAACACACCACAAATTTGGTTAGTATACAACTAAACATTGTAGAGACTCTTTTCACTATTGTCACTAAACATGTGTCATAAATTTGAGGGAATGTGAATTGAATCAAATTTGCAGTTAGACCTACTTCGATTTTAATTATATCCTTATCAGACGTTAATTAATCTACCGAACAAAAGACAAATAATTAAAATCAGCATGTGTAATCAAACTTAATCTTCTCCCTTATTATCGCGCAAATAATGGAAGTTTTTTTCCTAATCATTTAATGAAACAACCTGCTCATAATCATGAAGGGTTTTTTGTTTTGGGTTTTTACAAAGACAAATGTTAACCTAACTCATATTTTAAACATAACATATCATTCTTCTTTTGGGATTTACAAGCGTATTAGCAAACATATTACATATAATTTATAAATATTTATGGGTTCATCTAGTGCATGAAAATGAAACAATCCATCACTTTCAATTACCGACTGAACTATTTGGCATGTTATGTTTGTTGCTTTATTCCCCTTAAATTTAGGACTATTAAAAATTTATATTGAATTTTTATTTACATCTATCACGTGGTTTTGCATTAAGTATTAACCAACAAAAAAAAGAAAGAAGTGAATATGATCTCTATCATCATCGTACGGGTCGAAAGAGAGAGGCCAGTGAGGTGTGAAACTCAGAACTAGAAACGAGGTTTTGTCACAGGAATCACAAACAACACAATAACGTCGTCTTGTTTGGTTAGTGTGATACGTATTTACAAGTTCACGGTTTTTGTAAAAGATGCTATTATCAGTGCCGGCCCAACATTAACCAAGGCCTTACGCAAAATTTGAAAAATGTGTCTTTTTCACCTATGACAAAAGTTATAGGTTTTCTATAAAAGGCCACCACTTAATATTTTAAGACCTTTTACATATTCTACAAATGAAAAAAGGCTTTTTACATGTAAATAAAATTTTTTTTTTATACATATCCTTAAAAAAAAAGCTTTTGTTTAATAGATTTTTAAATAAAAGAGGCTTTTAAAATGTTGGGTCTGAATCTTTGGCTTCACTTGCTTCTCCTGCCCCTGTGGTCTGGCCTGACTACTATGACAATGTAACAGAGATAGAGGAGTAATGGAGTTTGACCTCTCCGTGTGATCAGAAAGACCCACCCATATCTCTCTCTCCAATTGAAGTTTTACCTATCTCAACCAACTTAGTCCAAATCCATTATTGGATAGAGGGATGCTATTTTATGACAATAATAAATTTGTGAAATATCTATGAGAAAAGAGCCTACAAAAGCCATTAAGTGTTGTGTGATAAAATCAAATTCAATAGAGTTTCTGTGTTTGTCCTTCTTTGCAGTCTTTTCACTTCATTCAATTTGAATCCTTTTTACTAAATGTGTTAAATTCTGTTTCTGGTTGGTTGAGAAAAATCATCAAAGGCTAAATGCCAATTCCATGTGAACTTCAGCAACTCATCAATTTCAGTATTACTTTCTTTGCAAAATCCTATTACAAAAAATCTCATTCTTGAGTACTAGAAGAAGAAGAAGAAGAAGTATACTAAGTTTCAAATGCTCTTTACACCACATTCCTAATATCAAAATAGCCTATTTGCAAGATTTGAAAACAAACAACATTCACTCCACCTGACTAACCCGGGGGTCTCTTTTTATGTCACAGCCTTTTTAGTAGTTTCTTACTCCACGACCTAAGATTCCAGGAGGAACCCATGCTCCATGCAAAATACTTTCAATTGCCCTAGCTCTTATCAAGGAGAAATTTCCCTTTCGACTCCAATAACTAGCAAACACCTCCTTCCAGTTAACCACATCATTCCCTTCTGTCACAACATGTTTGCACTCTTCCAAGCATTTCTGCTTCCACAAGTCATTGTCTGAAGCCAGGTCTCGCAGTTCAGGAGTAACACAAGCCAATGCCGCAATGTCCACACCAGGAAGCGAAGCTAGTATCTTGTGTTTTAGCTCTCGAGGTAGACTGATAAAGCAAGGTGGAAGTTCTAAACCAGTTTTGTAGCACAGATTAACCAACAGGGGCGTGACAATACCATCTTTTATCAATCTCCACCACACGAGTACCTCACGATGAGCGCTCAAAGTATCTTGTTCATTGTCAGATTCCAAAGTTTCCATAAGCAAATCAACACTGTGCATATAGCTACCTTTATTAATGCACACCTTATCCACCAAACTATCTTCATCAAGAGACCCATAAACTTCAACATCAACTAAATCCTCAAACTTAACACTCACTACTCCGGTTCCATTAGCACTAATCACAGATGGGAGAGTATACTTAAGCGATACTGAAGTCCCCGCCGAGAAGCTAAAACGCATACCTAAATCAGGATTGAACAGCACAAATCCAGATTCTAACATAACAGCATGAACAGTCATGACTACAGTCGTAAATTCCCAAGTGTCACCAGATTCCTCCATCAATATCTTTTTTAAGAAGAGAGGTTCGCTTAACCTTTTTACACCGGAGAGATTCATGCCGCCGACCTCTTCTGCTCCTCCGTGATTCGTATCGTTGCTCGATCGATTCTGGATGCTCGGAAAAGAACCGGACTTTACCGCTTCCGATTTCTGAACAAACGCGCTACAATCAGAGGAATCGAGAGAGTAATAGATGAGATCACCGGACTTCACGCCAAGTGATCGGAGCGTAGCCTGAGACGAAGCCGCGAGAAGGTCGTCTTTGCGATTGATCGATAAACGAACAGAGGAAGGCTTTGAATCATTGATTTTTAGCAGGAGATCATTGAGCGTAGACTCATCGGAAAACTCGAAAGTTAGGGTTTCGTTCGTCTCGAGGTTTCTCAACTGTATCGTCATCTTCGTAAACAAGAGAGGTGAGAGTGAGAACTGAGAGAAGTAAAAGAAACTGAGAAAAGATAAAGCACAGGTAATAACCGGTTATTAATTCCCGGTTGAACCAGATTTTAACCGGTTACCAGCCTAGTTCTTAATGGGCCGAATTAGGCTTGTGCTAGATCCGTTTCCTTTGAGATCCGACCCGACCCGAATTTAAAACCTCTCACCTTCGTAAATCACAAAAATGTCGCCGCGGAGGAGTTGAGAAGAGAAAAAAGAGTAAACATGGCGGCCAACGGCATGAGAAGAGCTCTTCAGGTATCGTCATCGTCGGCGAAGATACTCTTCGGTCGTTCATCAGCGGCGTCTTCTGGTTCTAAGATCGGAAAATCCGCCGGAATTGCTTTCGGGAATGGATCATCTTCTACTTCTTCTTCAACTCGTCCCTCACTTCGTAGACTCACATTCTCAAGGTTTGACTCTCGAATCCTAGAAATGAGTGTATAAAACGTTATGCCTTAGGGTAGTTTTAGTCTACAGGAGATAAGATATAGTTTCGAAGAATTAGGGTTTATCTCTGAAGTAATGTATAATTGGATTTGGGGATTTGTGTTGAGCAGGGTACCTGTGGAACTGAGTGCAGGGGTTTCACTTGTACCTTTACATAGTGTTACTGCTTCAGCTTTGCTCACTTCGTTGCTATCTCTCAGCAATCAAAACTGGAGTTGCTTATCTGAAGGTATTTTCTTACCTGTGCCAGTGAATTTGATTTACAGCTCTTTCTTTAATCTTGTTACATTGATGTTAATGATTGAGATTGAGAGGAATTGAATCACTACTGTTGATGTATCTTTAGAATTAGAGCTGATTCTGCATTTATGTTTGGAGAGAAGAAGTGAATGTAGTCTCAATTGTAAAATAGGATTCCAGAAATGATCCGATTGATATGCTATTACAAGTAATCAGTTTTGTTCGATATATCAAGTGATCGGCTTTATAGAAAACGTTCTTTATCACGATATTGTTCCACAGACCAATTTGAGGACCTATTACTGTCTAGGCCTATCTTTCCGCACTATCGATATTCTTTTCTTGGGATGTTTTGCCAGTAATCTTTATTTAGTGGTAGTAAAATGATGTGTTGATTCATGATTACCAAGCATTGAACCTTTGGTCTATCTGTGCACTGACTATTTGACTAATTCAAAGTTTGTGTTTGATATATGCAGGATTTGCTTCAACACTATAACATGGCATCCAAGTATTGGTTCCAGTTGGTAGGTTAAAACAAACTTGTTTCATTTCATCGCGGGGTATTTTGCAGTTTGTTTTCTGAGAGGTTGAAGATACCAAAAAGTACCGGAAAGAATGACAGACCGACCCTTGTTTTCTACTAAGGCCTACTTTGTTCTTTTTTGTTCATACAACTATCATCTTCAGTTGATGAGTCACTTGTGCCTGGAAATAAACTAGTCATTTTGCTAAAGTTGTTCGTGTTCCCTTACCAAAACCAATTAAGACATTGTCATAGACGACCTAAAAGTGACTGAAACAGTTCGACTTTCTTGTAACTTTGTAGTCCCAACCCAATCATACTATGCTTATCTGTTACACCAACTATTCACTGTCAACCACCAAATACATTATGTTTAGTGGTATAAGCATATGAATGGTTCCTCAAAATTAGTAAAGTTACCCATCAAACGACCAAACTCAGCATTACAGTGGCTGTTATACAATCAGAAGAGAATAAAAGTGTAAAACCAAATGATCACGGATATAAATTAGAATATAATTACGACACAGATCTACCAGCAATTTCGACCGTTGTAACGTCCCAAAAACAAAGGGCCATGATTCAAAAAAGTTTGCTTTTTTTTTTTTTTTTTTTTTTTTTTTTATATCTTTCCCTTCTTCTTCTACTACTAGTAGTAACCGTTGGCTCTCTAGCAACTGCAAATCCATAAGATCATCTCCTTCTTTTCATCTCAAAGTCATTAGTCTCTTCATCAACCAAAAACCCAGTTCTTGAAATTTTCTGAATTGCTCGTTCTTGATCAATTAGCTCGAGAAAAAATGGCAGCTTTAGCACCTGGAATCCTTCAAAAGCTAATCGACGGTATGAAAACAGGAATCAAACCAACCAGAGAGCACCGGAGCTCTATGTTACAAGTCACAGATATCGTCCCCATCGGTCTCGACGAGAAGTCTCTGGAGCCTAAACAAGGGTTTCTCATCAAAGTCTCTGATTCCTCTAACTCGATCTACGTCTCTCTTCCTTCAGACCAAGACGACGTCGTTCTCAGCAACAAGCTGCAGCTTGGTCAGTTTATCTACGTCGATCGGCTCGAACCCGGATCCCCTGTTCCTGTCATCAAAGGCGCTAAGCCAATCCCTGGTCGACACCCATTGCTCGGGACGCCGGAGCCGTTGATGGGTTTGAAAGGAAAAGCCGAACAAGAGACTGTGTCGAAGCCGAGAAGAGGGTCTTGGGGACAAAACGTCGACGTTTCGTCTCCGTTCGTTGTGAAACCAATGCCATTGGATTTTGAACATTCCACGCCGGCGAAGAGGTCTGTTTCAGCTAGATTCGCGGCGTCTCCGATCAGAAGAGGACGCGGAGTGAGATGCTCTTTCGGCGGAGGGGTTTTGGGGAGAACGGAAGGTGGTGAGAGTCCGGCGACGGCGATGTTGAGGAAGAGTTGTGCTGTTCCGTCGGCTTCGAAGTTTCCGAGAAGTAGAAGTGTCTGTGATAGAGAGGCCAAGAAGAATAATAATACATCAGCTTCTCTTCTTATTAGTCCTTTCAAATTCTCTCTAGGTATTGGATTTTGTGCTCCCTTGCTTTTAACATTCTGATCATATATAGTGTATAGTAATGGTTTGTTCAAGACAGAGCTTGTTTCTTGATTGCAGAGGCTCAAGAAGATGTTGTTGTTCCCTTGTCCACCTCGAAGAGGTCGACTTCTATAAGACAGGAAAAGGTGATAAAACCTGAGAAAGACACCAATCTGCTAGGAAGGCTCAACACACTCAGCAAGGTTGATTTGTTTTCTTGTAGCTCATCTTTCTTGAAAGTTGAAGTTGTTACTCAAAATCTTCTTTGGTGTTACTTTGTTTGATATAGGAAGCAACTCAGCTGCGGGAGACAGCTCAGAAGATAGCTCTTCAGGCATTGCGTGAGGCTACAGCTACGGAAACTGTTGTCCGTCATATCAAGTATATAAAACAATGGCGTACGCTTTTTTTAATGGGATTTGAGTTTGAATGTTATGTGCTGATGAGGTTTTTTCTTTTTGGGACAGGACGTTTGCTAATCTGAGCAAATCAGCCAAAGCTGAATGCCCCACGGCGTGCTTGGAGAAATTCATGCAGTTTCATGAAGAGATGGCACAAACTGTAACCGAAATCACATCCATTGAAGCAGCTGCTTTGGATGCTGAGAACAAGTCGGAGAACATAAACACAAGACCCGAAAAACGGAAACCAAGAGAAGAAGAGTCTTCTTCTATCCTGCATGAAATCGCCTATAATTCGATCGATCAGGAGAAAAGGAGATCAAAGAGGCGGATTATTCTGAAGCAGCAGAGTGAAGGATCATTAAGATCAAATGATGAGAACAAGAACCCAGCTTGTGGAGGGATAGGCAACACGATCAGGTTGGCAAAGGAGATTGAGGACGAAGCTGCAAACTGGTTCATGGACTTCATCGAAATGGCTCTGGAGAAAGGTATGAAGAAATCTAAAGGCCCTGATGATGATGCAGACGTTAAGAAAGTACCAGAATCTCTGATTCTCAGTGTTCTAAACTGGATTGAAGTCGCACAGTCTGATAGCAACAACAACAACAAGAGACGTGCATGCCATCCAAAAGCATCAAAGATCACTAGAAAGCTCAGAATTAAATTGAAGAATCCTTGAACCACTTACACTTGCTTTAATGAATACACGTTGTAGCCTTTTACAGCTTACAAGTCTATTGTGTTCTTGGTGTAAAAAAAAGAATTTTCACATATTACTGAAGTAAAAAGGAATAATTCACATATGATGGTGCACAGATTAATGAAACTGATTTTGTGGAAGGCTCAAAGAATACAACAAGTACAACAAATAACAAGCTTTGGTAGAATCAGATGACCCAGAACCAAGCAATGACAGACCCAGCGGCCAAACCAATAACCAAGAACATCACAGTGACAATACCTGCGGTCTCTGCGTGTTTCAATGGAACCGATTTGGGAGCCAGAATAATCAAGACGCTTGTCAAGTACCCGTTGGTGAGTCCCAATAAGCATGTCAGTATAGTTACCGGAATCTCAGTCCTAAGAAACATCGGACCGTGTAAGCAACCCCAGAAGAGAGGGTAAAACAAGAGCCTGGCAATGCAACCACCAACAGCTATTTTCTCATCCATCAGCATGTAAACAGCGGTGAGAGACTTGCCAACCAAGTCAAACACGTTGTAGGCTGCAATGAGTAGCACAGGGTACCAATCATTAAGAAGCTCCGAATGAACATCCTCCGTAATGTAGCCAGGGAATATCGACAACGTCACCATGTATAGAAGAATGATCCCAAAACCATGAGACTTAATCTTCGTCACGATCTCCCAGAGTGTCTTTCTCCACACTGATCCTGTTAAAGAACCTTTCTCTTGACTCTTCTCTTTGATTAGTTCTTCCTTTTTACGCTCTTCGTGGTACTTGATCACCGGAAGTCTATGAACTATGTTGAACAACACAGCACAGATCACCATAACAACAATCCCCACAGCAAAGTATAGATTCGCACTCTTTCTCAAACCATCAGGGTTTTGAGGGTACACAGCTTTAGTCAAGATCCTCAATAGTGAAACAAGAACACCTACAAATCCATAATTCCCAAACACCTTCTATGTTAATCTAAACCAGAGAGGTCCAGAGCAAACAAATCAAAAGAGAGAGATGAAATATTTACCGGAGCCAGCAGTTCCGGCGACAACAGCTTGCATATACCTCTCAGGCATTTCACCGGCGACGCCGATCAAACCTCCCTGCATAAGTGCATCACCGAGACCGGAAAGCGCAAGGGCTGCGGAGGTAATATCGAATCCGGCGTATAAACCGACCTGTCCTTTGACATAAACCAGATCCAAAACAGGAACCACAAGCAAGGCGATAACGAAAAGCAAGAGGCCGAGATTGATTCTAAAGGTAGCGAGGCTCTTATGAGCATAGAAGACAACGATAACGGAGAGACATACGAGACCAACGAGGAAATAGACAACGGCGAAGATCCGATCGACGGCGGTGGAAGGGTAGAGGTAAGAGAAGTAATCGACGGCGGTGATGAAAGAGTTCCATGGAAGAAGGAAGCCAACACCGAGGGTGAAGTAGATGATGTAAGCGAAGTGGAAGGAATCAGAAGGAGCTTTTCTGATTGATCCTTCGTGTGGATTGAGGAGAAGAGAAGTTTCCGGTCCTGGTTCCGTGTCAGTTGCGATTCCGGCGGATTTATCGGCGGTGGTCATTTTGAAGTTTTGTTAGTTTTTTTTTTTTTTTCTCAATTTTGGGGATTTTTGGGAATTTTGCTGACTTTGGGATTTAGTGGTTAAAACGGTGTGGTTTTTGTCTCTGTGTGTGATTAATATAACGGTGTCGTTTTATTGGCCAAGCAATAATTGGGTTGGAGATAGAGATATGTGTAGCGTAGACGCATTAGTTGGAGTATTTTTCTCTTTTTCTCTCTCTTTATCGTTTTTCTTTTTTTGTTTAGCAAAGGTTCTAAAACGTGCATTTGTTAAATAATACTTTTTATATAATTGTTTTAGATGTTCACTCTTCTCAAATTGTAGTAGTGGTGCATCACCATTATCAAGTTGTATGTATGTAATGATGCTTTGTGTCATCTAAAACAAATATGCAATGCACGCTAGCTAGCTATATGGGTAGAATCAGACAACACAAAAACCAAATCAAGCTAATACAAACCCCTAGATAACCAAGAACATCAAAATGAAAGTACATACATATACGGTCTCTAAGTGTTGCCATGAGAAATATTCATATTAGAAACAAGAATACAGCTTCAGTAATATATACTTCCTCCGTTTCAAAATATAGGATGCTTTAGCTAAAACACGCATATTAAGAAATATTCGCTTTTATAAAGTTTAACCAATCATAAACAAAACTACATAATATATATAAAATATAAAGTTAATCTAAAAGTTGTATAAATATTTAGAAACATTCTATATTATGAAACAAAAATACTTATATAAACATCATATATTATGAAACGGATGGAGTATTAAAATATGGCAGCAAAAAAAATGTAATATATATATATATATATATATATTATAAAATGTGGATTAATCCGCCGATATATGTAATGTAGTATAAGGCAAAAAAAAGAATCTGTAGTATACGGCAAAGTCTGCATATGTTTGTGTTCGGTCTAGCCTGACCCGAAATATTTTCAAATCTATATTTCAAAGCCCAGTCCGGTCAGGGCTACAGGACCTTTTCGGGTTTCCTTACAAAAAAAAAAAAAAATCAAACTTATAAATCTATAACATGTCTTAAAAAGAGAAATTTAAAGGTGCATTATAAAACGAATTTGGTTTACCAATCACCAAAAAATAAGTAAGTATTCATATTGTTTTATTTACAACTATTTTTTTGTTTGTTTGACTATTTTGTTATTTCATTAAGTTTTATTTTCTGTTAAAAAAACTTTTACCATTTCGTGTCACTTTTGAGGTTTTATATGAAAAACTACTAGTTAAATTTCATATATATATATATATATATATATATATATATATATATATATATATTTAAATTGGAAAATATATATTTTTCGAATTTATCTTTAAAAAAAAATATTTTTGAAATTTCTAGTATTATTAGGTAAATAAACAAAGAGCGTATAAGAAAACATTCATATACTGCATATATAAATAAACTGTATATAGAGGAACGAATCGTGGGGAAGAAGACACACACACACACACACACACAAAAAGCCTAGGGGATGTACCAAAGATAGACCAAGAAGAAAGAAGAGAAGACGATCTTTATCGATGTTAGAATCAACATCATCGTCGTCTTTACCCATCGAGCTAACAACAGCGATACTCTTAAAGCTACCTGCGGAATCTGTTGTGAGGTCTCGTTACGTCTCGAAGCACTGGTCATCAATCACCACCGACACTTACTTCACCAATACGTTCAAGACTCGCTCCTCAGCACGGCCATCTCTTCTAATGTTCTTCAAAAACAAGGACAAAGTGTTCGTCTTCTCGTTTCCGCAGCACGATAAGAATACAAAGCCTCATTCGTATTCTTATCATGTGGATAGTTACCATATGAAATACCCCATAGGCTGCAAATTCTCGGTCAGCGAGTCAGTCCACGGCTTGATCTCCTTTCGAAATTTAGCAAAACCCCGTGATTTGGAACCCTAGCACGAGACAGTTTTTAACCTTACCCAAACCCATAGAGGAGTCCCGGTACGGTGTAATAGTCTTTCTAGGATACGATCCAATCGAGGGTAAACACAAAGTTGTGTGCATGCCGTCTAGTGAAGCCTCTGACGAGTGTCGGGTTTTAACATTGGGATCAGCTGAAAAATCATGGAGAACGGTTAAAACCAATTACAAGCATCGTGCTTATTACCGTAGTTCAGGGCGATGCATCAACGGTGTTCTATATTATAATGCCTCCTATCTTGATGAAGATTCGGATATTTTCATAATAATGAGTTTTGACGTCAGAACTGAAAAGTTCGATATGATAAGATTCCCCATTCGAAGATTTTTGGGGTAAGCTGATAACTTATAAGGGAAGGTTAGCTTGTCTTGATAATTATAATCTCATGGAAAACGATGATGGTGTCACAATGTGGATTTTGATGGATGCAGAGCAAAGTCAATGGTCGTGTAAACATTTTCTTACACCTTTTATTCGGAGTTTGAAAAAAGTTTACAAAATCTATTGCGTCACGGATGCTGGTGAGTTTATTTATGTCATACGCACGTTTCTTAAATCGTTTGTTATTTTATATTTTGATCCGGGGAGAAATAGCTTGAGACGAGTCGAGTTTAAAGGAATCGCGGATGAAGACTTTAGGTTTAAGAATGGACTTGGAAACAAACGTCTGTGTACGCTCTTTTCTTTCCCCAATCACGTCAAGACTCTCATGTCTTTGTAACAATCTATTGATTTTTTTTGTCGCTTAGAATAATACTATATAATTTATGCAACTCTATGATTAAATTTATAAGTTTATATCTTGTGTGACAGTTTCTATCTTTCACTTCTGCAAGCTTTTCATAATTTTATCATTCCTTAATATTCATGATACTACAAATCTCATTACCAGATGATCAATATGACCAGATGTATCATTGACAAAACAATCATACGAGGCATTGATCAAGAACGGGATCGGTTTTGTCCATTAACTTGAAAAGAAAAGCAAATGTCTCCGGTTAGCAAATGAAGAATCTGGTATCACCAACTCGGAACGTGCACATGGCATTGCTCCAACAAGTGTCTCAATCTTGTCCTCCTTGCTTCAAGAGTAAATTTCTTCAATAGATTTTACTCAATGATTATTTCGCAAAACAAAAAAATGTTTGCAGCTGGGAAAGAAATTAGATATTAGGGAAAAGTTGCAAAGCACATTTTTAAAACTTAATTAGTAACTTGGTAGATTTACTATTTATAATTTGCACAATAATCACCTTTTACTTTGTCAAAAAAAAAAATCACCTTTCACTATCCACTACTATTTACATTACTTTTTAACCTTTAAAAAAAAATTATTTACAAGTATGCTATTAAAATATTTTTTTTTATTATTTATTACATTACCCCTTGAATCTAAATCCAAAATACTAATCAATCTATATTTGTTTTCAAAAAATTTTAGGTATGAAAATTGTACTCCCTCCGTTTCATAATATATGGTGTTTGAGAGGAATTTTTTAATTTCATAATATAGTATGTTTTCAAATTACTATGCAAATTTTAGTTTAATTTAATATTTTATATTATGCAGTATTGTTTCTGATTGGTTGAACTTTTTAAAAATAAACACACTTTAATCTGCATGCTTTTAGTTAGAACATCTTATATTTTGAAACGGAGGGAGTATATTTTAGCATCTACTATTTGATATCCATTTTGTTTGACGATTTGTTTTTATTATGTAAAATAAATTACATAAATAATTATTTGTACTACTCATTAAAAGTACAGATGTAATTCATACAATTTCTTAAGTGTACGGATGAATAATAATAAATATATGTTAAGTTGTACAACTCATTTAGTGTACATATGTATACTAATATATACATTTTCATCTGTACACCTAATATAAAGTATATTAAATATGAATAAATTAAAAATATTTATATTTTTGTATTTCTGTACACCAGATGAGTACTACAGATGCAACTACCCTTTTGTAATTTCACACACTACACTTTACCCACTTTCTCAATTATCACACAACTCTTCTATTACACAAATAGTAAAACCTACCTATTTCTATAATTATAAATAGTTTATGTACTAAATCCAATTAAGTTTTCAAAATGTACTATTTTGCAAAGAAACCTTAGAAATTATCTTATGAGCTTTCTGGTGATATTCTTTTCCTAAGTCATGTTTTTCTAATAGAATTTACATCTTTAATATATTTAGAAATTGTTTTTATTCTCAAATCATTAAGGTTTTTTAGATGCTTTAATTTTGGTTTAACTAAAGGATGGTATGTATGGAAAATCATGGGGAGTTTTTTTACAAAGACCGGTTTTAGGGGTGGGGGGGGGGGGGGAAAAGTAGATGAAATCTTTGAAGCTGTTAAGGAAAATGATATGTTCCAGCCAAAGTTTTAAAGAGTTTTCTTGGTGTCGCTAAAAGATATGTTGATGAAAATGATATTTACACTAGTTTTAACCAAACAAGTTATTTTCTTGGCATATTAAAAAGAATTTGGACATGGATCATATATAACATAAACCTGTTTTTCAATATAACAATAAATTGGTTTAATGCCTTGATATATCAAAACTATTCACAATGGTCATAATTTTATTTATAATGGTATGACATTTAAAATAACATATGAAAACGAATTGAATATTGTTGGATTGTGGTGTGTTGGTTACAGGAGGACTGCATGTTGGATGTGTATAGAGCCTATTACAAGCTGCATGAGAGATTGAGAGGGAGAAGCACATGTGAGAGATGAAGAGGTTGATGCATCAAGAGATTGTAAGATAAAAACCTTTTGTCCCAAAGTGGAGCTTGGTTGTAGAGACAAGAGAATTGTCAATTGTGTGAAACCTAGTTTAATCTCTTGCTCGAATGAGTACACATATGAGTAATCTCATGGAGTTAGGGAAACAATAAGAACAAGAGATGCAAGAACAAAAAAAGAATTGGAATAACGAGTTGCTCTTAACGGGTAAACGATATGTACAACAAATCCACAAAATCTTAACCTCGATCTCTGTCCACACAATTTGGAAGTTCAAATCCAATTTCCCCATAATTTGAAAGTTCGAATCCTCAGTCCCCCCATAATGTCAAAATCGTGGTTTAGCATTGGTTTGTTGTGATGGAAGATCTATTAACCGCGTGAAAATAAAACTAAACCAAATTAACCCAGAAATAAACTCGAATCAACCCATTTAACAATACCTATTAAGCCTAAAATCCATAAAACATAAAAATCCTCAAATCAAAGGAAAACCTAGAACTCTAGAAACAAAAAATTCCCAATTGATCTAGAGTCGAAGTTTGCAACGATGGGTTCGATTGAGTTGGAGACGAATGTTGTAGTCATTCATTAAGAGGATATTGGGTCTGGTCCGCCAGAGGAAGGAGGATAAGGTCATCCAATACGAGACGATGAACCTGAAGATAAGATCCAAGGGAGCGAGACGCGTTTGAAATCGAGAAATTTGTAATGGAGTTTAGAGACGAACCTTCGATCTTTCACGATGAGTATCCGGACAGTGAGACTGATGAAGATGACGAAGCTGGTCGGGAGAGAAAGTGTAGAAACATCATAAGTGGAGATGGGACTTTGTACAATCACCATAAATTCTTAAACGCCATTGCCTTTAAGGATGTTGTACTCAACCATGCTCTGAAGACTGGATGAAACATCGCATAGTCTAGGTATTCTTAAACGAAGATTGCATTTAGATGTGATGGGAATGGATGTATCGCACAGTCCAGGATGCATGACAGCTCATCTCTCGATCTCATCCAACAATGTTTCGTCAACTCACTTGAAATTGTGGTTCTCATCGATAAGCTATAAAGCACAGAGAATTAGAATCAAGTTTAGTTAGAAACAACCCAAACAAATGAATCACATTACCTTAACTGATGCAGCATAAGCACAACAATAGTAGCAATGGTAAGGATTAGGAGCCGACTGATATATCATGATTTTTAGGTGTTTTTAGCCATGATATAAGTCTTATTTATAGAGTCTTTTTGGTATTTTTAGAGTCTTTTGAGTCTTTATAGGATTTAGCATGGATGAGAGCAAAATGAAGCTAAATAGGAGGATTTGGAGCATAATCAAGCATTGAGGCTTAGCTACTAAGTTGGGAGACCAGTTCAAGAGTAAGCATCGGTCGATACAAGTGATGGTGTCGATCGATGCATCATCCAACAGAAGAATCGGAAGTTTTCCCACAAGTTTTGAAGATTTATAAATCTGCCCCAAAGTTTTCCATATTTGCATCATTAGTCTCTGGACGTGTCTTAGGAATATAAATAGGATTTTTATGGTCATTGTTTAGACCTAAGCTTTATTTTTCGCTGCAACTTTTGAAAGAGAACCCTGAGAGATTTTTAGAGAGCTTTTGGAGAGAATAATCAAGACTCCTTTAGAGAAGATTCAGAACTCCTTTTCTTCTTCCTTTAATCTCTTAATGCTATCTATTTTATTCGTGATTTTTGTTCCTACAATTATGTCTGAGTAGATGTGCTTGTTAGGTTTAGGGTTTCTCATTAGGGATTTCATGGATTATTAGATTAATTAATTGTTTGGATTCATTATCTTTCTTGTTCTTCACCATAGGTTGTTATTAATGCTAGATCTTTGATTAGTCATCTGGATTTAGATCTTAGGATTATTGATTGATATGAGAATATAATTGATTTTCCTGACAAAAACCTTTGGTGAGCAAAATTATTTCTTGCAAAGAGATTTGATTTAGTAATTTTGTGAACTTATCTAAACTTGATTTTAATGCTGATTTTTAACCTAGAATTTTACAACGAGATTTGGATTTTCTGGTTTTAAATTTAGATAATATTTGCAGTGAGAACTGATTTATTTTACAATTGTGTTTAGAGTTCAAGAACGGTGTTTAATTGTTGAATCCTACTTGCTTAATTAATTGATCTGATTTTCCATGATTTCTTGAGAATTTCCCTAAGCCTAGCGTTTCATCCATCTGAATTTACATCTTTTTATTTTCTGTTTAATTTTGCAATTTAATTACAATATTTCTGTTTAGCATAATTAAAAGATTATTAAATCTATTGTGTGAATCTGGAGTGTTTAAGGATTCAATCCCTAAGTACTACAATTGACTTCTTAATTTGAGAGAGTAGCTCTAGGGTTAAATTTGAGCATATCACCGACTTTGAAATCAACGCCACAATACCAGCTCCACACCAACACATCTTTGGCACACCCATAAATCTTCTTCTTTGTTGCACATTTGATGTTCCACTTACAGATCCAGATAAAATTCCTCATATCAAAGCTTAGATGTTGAAAAAAGAAAATCGAATATGATCAAGAGATAAAATCAAAACTAGGGTTCTAAAAATTTTCAATTTGGAGATTCTTCTAACTGGGTATATATTTCGGGTTGTGAATAACTCGAATCAGGTCTCAATTTGGTTTACTTTATTCAATTTTTGGTTTGATCTCAATTTTTTTTTGTTATAAATCGCATTAACCAACCTTTATGGGGGACCAAGGATTCAAACTTTCGAATTAGGAGAAAAATGTATTTCAACTTCCAAATTGCGTGGATAGAGATCTTAGGTTCAGAATATGTGGGTTTGTGGTGCTATATGAAAGTTCTTTTTTATGATATTAGAATATAGTTCTCGACAATATGTAGGAATCACATCAGAAGCCAAACATGCTAAAAAATTCTCTATTATATTTTTTATTTCACATTGAATTGATGAACCGAACCTACCAATGAAACGTATCTACTAGCTAGGTTTTTTTCTTCGATATGACTAAAATTTATAAAATAAAATTAAGATTTTTCTAAGCAAAACATATACCTAGTAATCAAAATAACATTAAAACAACCTTAAAAGCAAAAACTTTTATTATTATTACAAAAAGAAAATAGAAACCAAAAAGATATCACTTAGAAGTTTTATTTTTTCAAATGACGAAAACACAATTACAAATGATTAAATACTTCACTTAGAAGAAAAAAAACCATTCTCTTTTTAAATCTAAGTCACTTGTTGGTGGTGTTAGGAGCACCAACATCAGCAGCGTCGATAGCGAGACCATCAGTTTTTAGGTTGGTGATGGTTCGAGCCCATGGAGTCTTCATCTTCTTCAACATTAGGAATTTGATTCAAATCCAAAATCATATTTTGGTTCGAATTCAGATTCAGATTCAAATCCAGATTCACATTCATATTGAATTGATGAATTTTCTGTGGAATCTTTCGAAAAAGTTCAATAAGAAAATCACTTTGGCGTTGCATCGATTTCTGCTGATCTTGATTTTGATTCATGTGACCATAATCTCCAACTGGGACAGCAACTGCATCTGCAACAACAGAAGGAGGTAAACGAGAAGAAGATTCACCATTCTCCATAAAGTTCTGCATCCTGTAAGTAAGCTTGTCTATATAAGTATCAACAAAAGAACTTAAATCCTGAAGATCCTTCTCACCAAGCTTATGCACATCAATCTCTCCTTTAAGACAACCAAACATAATATTTTGAATCTCAAAATTTTGGCTCTCAGTACGCAATTTTTGCAATTTCGCTTCCTCTTTAGCAATCCTCTTACGCAGAAAACCTTCTTGATCCACCATCCTTTTATTCCGATCGTCCATCGGAACCTCCATAAAATCTGATATCACTTTCTCAGCGCCTTCTCTTGATGGCCAAGCCTCAGGGTCTGGGGTATACGGACTGTAGATAACCGCACACATCTTGACGTCACAGAGAGTCGACAGCTCAGCAAGTTTCTTCATCATCCCTTTTTTCCGTTTGATGAAGCTTCTTTTTCTCGATGCTTCGTTTTCTATAAGCAAATACTTCATTTTTCTTTTCATGTTCACTATCTTTGTTGTGTGTTTTATTTTGTTGGCATGAGGTGTTTATATAGGAAATGAAAGGTACTTCTACCCGTTAGGGATTTATTTCATTGCTTGCTCATTACCTTTAGATTTGGTTGACTCTCAGATATCATATCCGCTTTACTCCTACGTGTAGGCATTTGATTGAATATAAAATGATAACTCTATCATTTTAAAGATAGTTAGTAATCCTATTTAGATATAATACTTTTTATCGGACATGAAGATAGAGATATTGTATTAAAAGTAATTTTTGTACTCACATAAGTATTGTGAGTTGTATTTTTATTTAGGATGTCCACGTTAGTAAAAAGTTACATGAAAATTGATTAAAAATATTTACGATGTATAAATCTAAATTTTTTTCATTTTAAATACTAATTTAAATGGATAAAAGTAAAGTGATAAAAAATTAAGCTATGAAAAGGAAAAGATTTGTGGAAGAGAAAATAATAATATAGATAATGTACTATATTATATGTTATAAATATCAGTTGTAAGACATTTAAACGACCAAAACCATCTACACTCTCACTTTTTGTTCAACTATTATAGTGGCTTATACATCGATTAGTTTATGCGTCTGATTAATTAATTTATGATATTTTATTCAGATAAAAAAAAGTAACGTTAATTTATCCTCCTACTACTTATATTAGTCAATTTGTGTTAAGTGTAATTTTTAAAAGAACCCAATAACGTTCATAGATCCATTTCTACTTTAAGTACAATATTAAGATTTGTATGTCTTAATTACTTCAGTTCCTCCATTCAATAAATATCACACATAAACGTAGTTTCGTTTCTCTGATTCCACAAGTGGTACAATTCAATTAGACATAAAACATAAAAAAAAAAAACTACAGAAAATTAGGAAAAAAGGTATTTAGAAACATTACACGAGTTTGCCTCCAACCAGTGAAGCTAAAGATAGGTAGCAAACGAATTCATTACAAAATAAAGTTTTTGGATGTCTTGTTTCAAATTTGAATCTCAAGCAAAACAGTACTCATCGACTAGTCCTAACAACTGGTGGTTTTGGATGTCAGACGACGAAAGAGATTAACTAACACCAAAAAAAAAAAAAAATCTCCACACCTATGTACGTTTATAGTAATCAATGTTCACATACTAGTACGTCTCAGACTCGATTTTAAGCTACATATTATTTAAAATTCGGACCAAAAGTGTGCCGGCCCAAACAATAAGCTACATATTATTTAAAATTCTTTTCTTACACAATTTATATAGTTATGTGTATTGCCTATTTATTTCTTGACGATATATTAGAGTGTCATAGTTCAACTTACTACTCTTTTTAATTAAGTGTTTATTTTTGATTAAAGTTTCAGTTATTTTTTTATCTCTTGTATGAACTTTATTGATCAATTGCGAAGCTTCATTCACTTCGAGCCCTTCAACAAACATAACATTCAACATGGTCTACGTTAAAAAAATGGTATACTTTTGTTGAAACCTGTGTGTTAAACACACATCTTTAAGTTGTTTGCATGACCCACTGAAAGAACACTTCTCAATTTTAAGGATGATGGTTTCACAATGTGATGGATGCAGAGCAAAGTCGATGGTCTTGTAAACATTTTCCTACACCTTTTATTAGGAGTTTGAAAAAAGTTTACAAAATCTATGGTGTCACGGATGCTGGTGAGTTTATTTATGTCATACGCACGTTTCTTAAATCGTTTGTTATTTTATATTTTGATCTGGGGAGAAATAGCTTGAGACGAGTCGAGTTTAAAGGAATCGCGGATGAAGACTTTAGGTTTAAGAATGGACTTGGAAACAAACGTCTGTGTACGCTCTTTTCTTTCCCCAATCACGTCAAGACTCTCATGTCTTTGTAACAATCTATTGATTTTTTCTGTCCCTTAGAATAATACTATATAATTTATGCAACTCTATGATTAAATTTATAAGTTTATATCTTGTGTGACAGTTTCTATCTTCCACTTCTGCAAGCTTTTTCATAATTTTATCATCATTCCTTAATATTCATGATACTATAAATCTCATTACCAAAGTTCTTTGTGATTTTAAAGTAATACCAAAACATTAATGCACAAGGAAGCACTTTGCACATATATACCTAATTTTAAGTCTTAAGTGATCAATATGACCAGATGTCTCATTGACAAAACAATCATACGAGGCATTGATCAAGAACGGGATCGGTTTTGTCCATTAACTTGAAAAGAAAAGCAAATGTCTCTGGTTAGCAAATGAAGAATCTGGTATCACCAACTCGGAACGTGCACATGGCATTGCTCCAACAAGTGTCTCAATCTTGTCCTCCTTGCTTCAAGAGTAAATTTCTTCAATAGATTTTACTCTATGATTATTTGGCAAAAAAAAAAATGTTTGCAGCTGGGGAAGAAATTAGATATTAGGGAAAAGTTGCAAAGCACATTTTTAAAACTTAATTAGTAACTTGATAGATTCACTATTTATAATTTGCACAATAATCACCTTTCACTTTGTCAAAAAAAAAAAAAAAACCACCTTTCACTATCCACTACTATTTACATTACTTTTTAATCTTTAAAAAAAAAAATATTTACAAGTATGCTATTAAAATAATTTTTTTTTATTTATTACGTTACCCCTATAATCTAAATCCAAAATACTAATCAATCTATATTTGTTTTCAAAAAAATTTAGGTATGAAAATTGTACTCCCTCCGTTTCATAAAATATGATGTTTTAGAGGATTTTTTTGTTTCATAATATAGTATGTTTTCAAATTACTACGCAACTTTTAGTTTAATTTAATATTTTATATTATGCAGTATTGTTTCTGATTGGTTGAACTTTTTAAAAATAAACACACATTAATATGCGTGCTTTTAGTTAGAACATCTTATATTTTGAAACGGAGGGAGTATATTTTAGCATCTACTATTTGATATCCATTTTGTTTGACGATTTGTTTTTATTATGTAAATTAAATTTCATAAATAATTATTTGTACTATTCATTAAAAGTACATATGTAATTCGTACAATTTCTTAAGTGCACGGATAAATAATAATAAATATATGTTAAGTTGTACAACTCATTTAGTGTACATATGTATACTAATATATACATTTTCATCCGTACACCTAATATGAAGTATATTAAATTTGAATAAATTAAAAAATATTTATATTTTTGTATTTTTGTACACTAGATGAGTAGTACAGATGCAACTACCCTTTTGTAATTTCACACACTACACTTTACCCACTTTCTCAATTATCACACAACTCTTCTATTACACAAATAGTAAAACCTACCTATTTCTGTAATTATAAATAGTTTATGTACTAAATCCAATTAAGTTTTCAAAATGTACTATTTTGCAAAGAAACCTTAGAAATTATCTTATGAGTTCTCTTTCTTAATTTCTTTCTATATGGATTGATTGTGAGCTTTCTGGTGATATTCTTTTCCTAAGTCATGTTTTTCTAATAGAATTTACATCTTTAATATATTTAGAAATTGTTTTTATTCTCAAATCATTAAGGTTTTTTTAGATGCTTTAATTTTGGTTTAACTAAAGGATGGTATGTATGGAAAATCATGGGGAGTTTTTTTACAAACACCGGTTTTAGGGGTGGGGGGGGGGGGGGGGGAACAGTAGATGAAATCTTCGAAGCTGTTAAGGAAAATGATATGTTCCAGCCAAAGTTTTAAAGAATTTTGTTGGTGTCGGTAAAAGATATGTTGATGAAAATGATATTTACACTAGTTTTAACCAAACAAGTTATTTTCTTGGCATATTAAAAAGAATTTGGACATGGATCATATATAACATAAACCTGTTTTTCAATATAACAATAAATTGGTTTAATGCCTTGATATATCAAAACTATTCACAATGGTCATAATTTTATTTGTAATGGTATGACATTTAAAATAACATATGAAAACAAATTGAATATTGTTGGATTGTGGTGTGTTGGCTATAGGAGGACTGCATGTTGGATGTGTATAGAGCCTATTACAAGCTGCATGAGAGATTGAGAGGGAGAAGCACATGTGAGAGATGAAGAGGTTGATGCATCAAGAGATTGTAAGATAAAAACCTTTTGTCCCAAAGTGGAGCTTGGTTGTAGAGACAAGAGAATTGTCAATTGTGTGAAACCTAGTTTAATCTCTTGCTCGAATGAGTACACATATGAGTAATCTCATGGAGTTAGAGAAACAATAAGAACAAGAGATGCAAGAACAAAAAAAGAATTGGAATAACGAGTTGTTCTTAACGGGTAAACGATATGTACAACAAATCCACAAAATCTTAACCTCGATCTTTGTCCACACAATTTGGAAGTTCAAATCCAATTTCCCCATAATTTGAAAGTTCGAATCCTCGGTCCCCCCATAATGTCAAAATCGTGGTTTAGCATTGGTTTGTTGTGCTGGAAGATCTATTAACCGCGTGAAAATAAAACTAAACCAAATTAACCCAGAAATAAACTCGAATCAACCCATTTAACAATACCTATCAAGCCTAAAATCCATAAAACATAAAAATCCTCAAATCAAAGGAAAACCTAGAACTTTAGAAACAAAAAATTCTCAATTGATCTAGAGTCGAAGTTTGCAATGATGGGTTCAATTGAGTTGGAGACGAATGTTGTAGTCATTCATTAAGAGGATATTGGGTCTGGTCCGCCAGAGGAAGGAGGATAAGGTCATCCAATACGAGACGATGAACCTGAAGATAAGATCCAAGGGAGCGAGACGCGTTTGAAATCGAGAAATTTGTAATGGAGTTTGGAGACGAACCTTCGATCTTTCACGATGAGTATCCGGACAGTGAGACTGATGAAGATGACGAAGCTGGTCGGGAGAGAAAGTGTAGCAACATCATAAGTGGAGATGGGACTTTGTACTATCACCAGAAGTTCTTCAACGCCATTGCCTTTAAGGATGTTGTACTCAATCATGCTCTGAAGATTGGATGAAACATCGCACAGTCTAGGTATTATAAAACGAAGATTGCATTTAAATGTGATGGGGATGGATGTATCGCACAGTCCAGGATGCATAACAGCTCATCTCTCGATCTCATCCAACAATGCTTCGTCAACTCACTTGAAGTGGTTCTCATCGATAAGCAATAAAGCACAGAGAATTAGAATCAAGTTTAGTTAGAAACAACCCAAACAAATCAATCAAATTACCTTAACTGATGCAGCATAAGCACAACAATAGTAGCAATGGTAAGGAATGTTGTATCACCAACTCGGAACGTGCACATGGCATTGCTCCAACAAGTGTCTCAATCTTGTCCTCCTTGCTTCAAGAGTAGATTTCTTCAATAGATTTTACTCAGTGATTATTTTGCAAAAGAAAAAAATGTTTGCAGCTGGGGAAGAAATTAGAAATTAGGGAAAAGTTGCAAAGTACCTTTTTAAAACTTAATTAGTAGCTTCACTATTTATAATTTACAAAATAATCACTTTTCACTATCCACTACTATTTACATTACTTTCTAAACTTTAAAAAAAAACTTTTATATTCAAGTATGCTATTAAAATTAAATATTTTTATTATTTATTACATTACCCTTTGAATATAATAACTAAAATACTAATCAATATAAATTTTTTGAAAAACATTTTAGGTATAAAAATTGCACTCCCTCTGTTTCATAATATATGATGTTTTAGAGAATTTTTTTTTTTAATAATATAGTATGTTTTCAAATTACTATGCAACTTTTAGTTTCATTTAATATTTAATATTATGTAATATTGTTTCTGATTGGTTGAACTTTTTAAAAATAAACATGCTTTAATCTGCCTGCTTTTAGTTAGAACATCTTATATTTTGAAACGAAGGGAGTATATTTTAGCATCTACTATTTGATATCCATTTTGTTTGACAATTTGTTTTTTTTTTTATGTAAAATAAATTTCATAAATTTTTATTTCTACAACTCATTAAAAGTACATATGTAATTCGTACAATTTATTAAGTTTACAAATGAATAATAATACATATATGTTAAGTTGTGCAACTCATTTAGTGTACACATGTATATTAACATATACATTTTCATCTGTACAACTAATAAAAAGTATATTAAATATGAATAAATTAAAAATATTTATATTTTTGTATTTCTGTATAACTACCATTTTGTAATTTCACACACTACACTTTACATCACTTCCTCGATTATCACACAACTCTTCTATTACACAAATAGTAAAACCTACCTATTTCTCTAATTATAAATAATATATGTACTAAATCCAGTTAAGTTTTGAAAATGTACCCTTTTGTAATTTCACACACTACACTTTACATCACTTTCTCGATTATCACACAACTCTTCTATTACAAAAATAGTAAAACCTACCTATTTCTATAATTATAAATAGTATAGGTACTAAATCCAGTTAAGTTTTGAAAATATACTATTTTGCAAAGAAACCTTAGAAATTATCTTATGAGTTCTCTTTCTTGATTTCCTTCTATATGGCTTGATTTTGAGCTTTCTGGTGATATTCTTTTCCTAATTCATGTTTTTTTCTAATAGAATTTACATCTTTAATATATTTAGAAAATGTTTTTATTCTCAAATCATTAAGGTTTCATTAGATGCTTTAATTTTGGTTTAACTAAAGGATGATATGTATGGAAAATCATGGAGAGTTTTTTAGAAAGACTGGTTTGGCGGGGGGGGGGGGGGGGGGGGAGAACAGTAGATGAAATCTTTGAAGCTGTTGACGAAAATGATATGTTCCAGCTAAAGTTTTAAAGAGTTTTGTTGGTGTGGCTAAAAAATATATTGATGAAAATGATATTTACACTAGTTTTAACAATAATTTGGTTTAATGCCTTAATATATCAAAATTATTTACAATGGTCATAAATTTATTTGTAATGGTATGACATTTAAAATAACATATGAAAACGAATTGAATATTGTTGGATTGTGGTGTGTTGGCTACAGGAGGACTGCATGTTGGATGTGTATAGAGCCTATTACAAGGTGCATGAGAGATTGAGAGGGAGAAGCACATGTGAGAGATGAAGAGGTTGATGCATCAAGAGATTGTAAGATAAAAACCTTTTGTCCCAAAGTGGAGTTTGGTTGTAGAGACAAGAGAAATGTCAATTGTGTGAAGCCTAGTTTAATCTCTTGGTCGATTGAGTACACATATGAGCAATCTCATGTAGTTAGAGAAACAATAAGAACAAGAGATGCAAGAACAAAAAAAATTGGAATAACGAGTTGTTCTTATCGGGAAAATGATCTCTACAACAAACCCACAAAATCTGAACCTCAATCTCTGTCCACACAATTTGGAAGTTGAAATCCAATTTTCCCATCATTTGAAAGTTCGAATCCTCGGTCCCCCATAATATCAAAATCGTGGTTTAGCATTGGTTTGCGGTGATGGAAGATATATTAACCGTGTGACAATAAAACTAAACCAAATTAACCCCAGAAATAAACTCGAATCAACCCGTTTAAGTTTTAACAATACCTATTAAGCCT
Organism: Camelina sativa; assembly: GCF_030686135.1. NCBI lineage: Eukaryota > Viridiplantae > Streptophyta > Magnoliopsida > Brassicales > Brassicaceae > Camelina > Camelina sativa. The sequence goes on along the minus strand of NC_141895.1, from coordinate 20,271,909 downwards.
AAAATCCCCAAAACATAAAAATCCCCAAATCGGAGGAAAACCTAGAACCCCAGCAACAAAAAAAAATCCCAATTGATCTAGAGTCGAAGGTTGCAATGATGGGTTCGATTGAGCTGGAGACGAATGTTGTAGTCATTCATTAAGAGGATATTGGGTCTGGTCCGCCAAAGGAAAGATGATAAGGTCATCTGATACGAGACGATGAACCTGAAGCTAAAGATCCAAGGAAGCGAGATGCATTTGAAATCGAGAAAGTTGTAATGGAGTTTAGAGACGAACCTTCGATCTTTCACGATGAGTATCCGGACAGTGAGAATAATGAAGATGGCGAAGCTGGTCGGGAGAAAAAGTGTAACAACATCATAAGTGGAGATGGGACTTTGTACTATCACCAGAAGTTCTTCAACGCCATTGCCTTTAAGGATGTTGTACTCAGCCATGCTCTCAAGACTGGATGCGACATCGCGCAGTCCAGGTATGATAAAACGAAGATTGCATTTAGATTTGATGGGGATGGATGTATCGCACAGTCCAGGATGCATGACAGCTCATCTCTCGATCTCATCCAACAATGATTCGTCAAATCACTTGAAATTGTGATTATCATTGATAAGCTATAAAGCACAGAGAATTAGAATCAAAGTTTAATAAGCGGTGGTCAGGATTGGGAGCCGACTTTGAAATCAACACCACAATACCAGCTCACTTTGGCACACCCATAAATCTTCTTCTTTGTTGAACATTTGATGTTCCACTTGCAGATCCAGATGAATTGCTCATATCAGAGCTTAGATGTTGAAAAGAGAAAATTGAATATGTTCAAGAGAGAAACTCAAAACTATGGTTCTAAAATTTTCAATTTGGAGATTCTTCTAACTGGGTATATATTTCGGGTTGTGAATAACTCGAATCAGGTCACAATTTGGTTTACTTAATTCAGTTTTTGGTGTGATCTCAATTTTTTGTTATAAATCGTGTAAACCAACCTTGATGGGGGACCAATGATTCAAACTTTCGAATTAGGAGAAAACTGGATTTCAACTTCCAAATTGTGTGGATAGAGATTGAGGTTCAGAATATGTGGGTTTGTGGTGCTATATAAAAGTTCTTTATATGATATTAGAATATAGTTCTCGACAATATGTAGGAATCACATCAGTAGCCAAATATGCTAAAAAAAACTTCTCTACTATTTTTATTTCACATTGAATTGATGAACCGAACGTACGAGTGAAACGAATCTACTAGCTAGGTTTTTTTCTTGGATATGACTAAATTTTTTAAAATAAAATTAAGATTTTTCCAAGCAAAACTTAGAACTAGTAATCAAAATTACATTAAAACGACATCAAAAGCAAAACCTTTTATTATTATTACAAAAAGAAAATAAAAACCAAAAAGATATCACTTAGAAGTTTTGTTTTTTCAAATGACGAAAGCACAATTACAAACGATTAAATATTTCACTCAGAAGAAAAAAACAACTCCATTTTTAACTCTAAGTCACTTGTTGGTGGTATTAGGAGCACCAATATCAGCAGCGTTGATAGCGAGACCATCAGTTTTAGGTTGGTGATGGTTCGAGCCCATGGGTTCTTCATCTTCTTCAACATTAGGAATTTGATTCAAATCCAAAATAATATTTTGGTTCGAATTCAGATTCAGATTCAAATCCAGATTCAAATTCATATTGTATTGATGAATTTTCTGTGGAATCTTTCGAAAAAGATCAATAAGAAAATCACTTTGGCGTTGAATCGATTTCTGCTGATCTTGATTTTGATTCATGTGATCATAATCTCCAACTGGGACAGCAACTGCATCTGCAACAACAGAAGGAGGTAAACGAGAAGAAGATGCACCATTCTCCATAAAATTCTGCATCCTGTAAGTAAGCTTGTCGATATAAGTATCAACAAAAGAACTTAAATCCTGAAGATTCTTCTCACCAAGCTTGTGCACATCAATCTCTCCTTTAAGGCAACCAAACATCATATTTTGCATCTCAAAATTTTGGTTTTCAGTACGCAATTTTTGCAATTCCGCTTCCTCTTTAGCAATCCTCTTACGCAGAAAACCTTCTTGATCCACCATCCTCTTATTCCGATCGTCCATCGGAACCTCCATAAAATCTGATAACACTTTCTCCGCGCCTTCTCTTGATGGCCAAGCCTCAGGGTCTGGGGTATACGGACTGTAGATAACCGCACACATCTTGACGTCACAGAGAGTCGACAGCTCAGCAAGTTTCTTCATCATCCCTTTTTTCCGTTTGATGAAGCTTCTTTTTCTCGATGCTTCGTTTTCTATAAGCAAATACTTCATTTTCACTATCTTTGTTTTGTGTTTTATTTTGCTGGCATGAGGTGTTTATATAAGAAATGAAAGGTACTTCTACCCATTAGGGTTTTGTTTCATTGCTTGCTCATTAGCTTTAGATTTGGTTGACTCTCAGATATCATATCCGTTTTACTCATACGTGTAAGCATTGGATTGAATATAAAACGATAACCCTATCATTTTAAAGATAGTTAGTAATCCTATTTAGATATAATATTTTTTATGGGACGTGAAGATATAGATATTGTATTAAGAGTAATTTTTGCACTCACATATGTATTGTGAGATGTACTTTTATTTAGGATGTCCACGTTAGTAAAAAGTTACATGAAAATTGATTTAAAATATTTACGATGTATAAGTCTAAATTTTGTAATTTTCATATGAAAGACTAATTTAAATGGATAAAAGTAAAGTGATAAAAACTTAAGTTATAAAAAGGAAAATATTTGTGGAATATAAAATAACAATATGGATAATATAGATAATGTACTATATTATATGTTATAAATATGAGTTGTAAGACATTTAAACGACCAAAACCATCTACACTCTCAATTTTTGTTCAACTATTATAGTGGCTTATACATCGATTAGTTCATGCGTCCGATTAATTAATTTATGATATTTTATTCGGATAAGAAATTAAAGTTAATTTATCCTACTACTATTTATACTAGGATTCAGACCCCCCCGCGATGTCGCGGGGGAAGTATTTTAGAAAAAAAAAAAAAAAATTTAATGAAAAGTATTAAAATAGTTTTTAATGAAAAGTTACGATAAATAGACACAAATGTAAATTCTATAGTAAGTTTTATTAAATTTTAGTTAGATTATAAAATAACATTGTATATTATATATTAATATTCAAATTGTTTAGATTCAACATAAAATGAAAATTTTGTTTCAACGAACAATGATTTGTTAGTTATTGATGAAGAGACAAATATATAGAGAGTTCAAAAGATATAACTATTTATATATACACACCTATTAGAACGAAAAATTGTGATGAAAAAATTTGAATAACATATTGAAACGACCTGACCCGTTTTTTTTGTTTTTTTTAATAATAAATAATAATAATATATATAAACTACAACTAGTGGTCTTATACCCACTAGCCACCTAACCACAATCACAACCAACAACGGAAATAACCAATACCAATAACCAATAAATATCCAGTAATAAACCATTATTATAACATAACCAATCTCCAATAATTCAACCAACAGGAAACATAGAAACAACAACCTAGCAATGTTTCTAATGACCCAACTCTAGCAACCTAGCAATGCCAGACAACATACAATCGAGTCCCTAGAACATCTTCCTCTTCATTGCCTTGATTCCACGATCACACTTTGCCTTTACCTGCACCACAAACACAAATTGAGATGCATGAGGATTTGATAAATACTCAGTGAGACAATCCTCCCATCTACTTGGCTAGACACACAAGCAATAAAATCTCTCATGCCACAAACAAAAACAATAAAACAAACCAGGAACATGCACAAGTGACCCGAGACGATCCGGTTACTGTCAGAAGGGTGTCGACCGATACCATAAGGTGTCGACCGATACTGGACATCTGGTGTCGACCAACACCACTTGGGTGTCGACCGACACCTGCTCAACACCCCCAAAACCCTAACGGTGTCGACCGACACCTCCACATGGTGTCAACCGGCACTCGCCAAGTTTCCGAGCCGTCCTCGCGTTGGTGTCGACCGACACCACTGTCGAGCAGTGATTTCCTTCGAACAGAACCTCCAAATCTCGCCTCCAAACTTCTCCTCTTCGTCCCACACAATCCCAGGAACGAATCCAAGCCTCAAGACCTACGAAAAACTCACAAACTACCAAAACAAACAATCAAACAACACACAATATCACAGAAACAGAGATCTTAGCTTAGATAAGCCATGGTCATGCACTCACCTTAGCCAACAATGAGATCTAAGCCCAAAAGACAAAGCGACCACCACAAAAACCTTCCCACCACGTTCCTAGCCTTGGATCTTCACTCTCACAGCAAGATCTCTCCAAAAACGCCTTCAAATCTCACAATCTCTCTCTAGAACCTCAAGAACAGTTTTCTCTGTTTGTTTTCTCTCAAAGCGGCGTGAGACAAAACAAAACACGACGCTAGGTCGTTTTCTCCTTTTGAAACCTTGGTTCAAATGGTTTCCTTAAATCAAACTGGTCCAAATCGATAATTAAATCGAACTGCTCAACCCAGAAAACCTTGGTGTCGAGCGACACCACCATGGGTGTCGATCGACACCCACCCCCAAAACGCAGAGTTTTGGTTCACGGGCGTTACAATTCTCCCCCACTAACATAGATTCATCCGCGAATCTCGAACAACCATCAGTCAAGTACTCCCGTGCAACCGTCTCCACGGCCCGCACTCCTCTGACCAATCCACGAAAGGTCACCTCTAGGCGATAGACTTACGCTCCAGGCATTATTTGCTCTCGACTTTTAGACTTTCCTTTACTCACAGGCCTAAACCTTGAGTTTTTATTGGCTCCTCATCAGGCCGAAGCCTGCATGCCATAATATTGGCTCCTCATCGGGCCTAAGCCCACATGCCATAATATATATAAGGAAGTCCAATACTCGTCTCTCGGGTTGCCACCCTACAGCGTGCCCCCGGATCGTCATCCGAAATCGATATACCAACCACACTCCCAAGCCACAAAGTCTTAGAATATGAAGGTACTAGGAGAACCAAAGTCCCCCAAGAGTCGTGAGCAAACAATTCTGAACACGTCTGAGTCATATCCCTATCCAGGTTTCCTTTCTGGTGGCTCGCGTAAGACAACACAATGTCCTACCCACCAAATATCCCCTCACTGGAATACCTCATGACCACACAAGGATCATCTCACTGCCTCACGGGCCACCACAAAGGCCAAACAAATGTCCTAAACAGGACCGCCACAAAGGCCCAACAAATGTCCTCAACAGGACCACCACAAAAGCCAAACAAATGTCCTAAACAGGACCGCCACAAAGGCCAAACAAATGTCCTAAACAAGACCGCCACCAAGACCACTCGTCCCGAAGGACCGTCACATAGACCATCTGTCCCGAAGGACCGCATAAACATGCACTCTGGCTAAACAGCCCGCCACAAAGGCCACACAATTGGCTAAACAGTCCGCCACAAAGGCCACACAATGGCTAAACAGCCTGCCCCAAAGGCCACACAATAGCTAAACAGCCTGCCACAAAGGCCACACAATGGCTAAATTGCCCGCCACAAAGGCCACACAATAGATAAACAGCCCGCCACAAAGGCCACACACGTCTCGCAAAACCGCCGCACACGACACACAATGACCCATGGTCCGCCGCTAAGGCCAAACTAGCCTCTTCAAGGCTCACAACCACTAAAAATTGACAAATTCTAACTCACATAAAACTTTCAATTTTTTAGCACTTTCCACTTCTGGAAACTTCCCACTTACAGAAACTTCTATTTCAGGAAACTTCCCCTCAAACACCATCACAGTCCCAAAGGATTCCAATCAAAGGAATCTTCTTCTTCCGAAGTTCCTTGATCCTCCTCTCGAGCACCCTCACTGGTCTCGCCTCCAACGTCATGTTTTGCTGAAGATCCTCAGAGATCTTAGCCAACAACCGATCATATTCACAGAGACACTTCCGAAACATAGACACATGGAAAACCTTATGGAATGCTCGCATAACCTCAGGTAATTCCAGCCTATATGCCACTGGTCCAACTCGCTCAATCACTCTGAACGGAACCATATACCTCGGACTCCACTTAGTCTCAGTCAATGACCTGTTCGGACCCTGCAACATGTCCATCTTGAGGAACACTCTATCTCCAACCTGAAACTCAAGATCTCTCCTCCTCCTATCGGCATAACTCCTCTGCCGATCCTGAGCTTCCTTCATGTTCAGCGTGAGAACCCGAATCTTCTCTGAGGTCTCCTGAACAAAATCTGCCCCGTACATGCTCCTCTCCCCCACCTGAGTCCAGCATAACGATGTACGACACGACCTCCAATACAAAGCCTCATAAGGTGCCATGCCAATATTCGCCTAGTAACTATTGTTATAAGAAAACTCTACCAAGCTCAAATGATCTGCCCAATGGCCACACCAATCCAGCACACACATCCTTAGCAAATCCTCCAACGCCTGGATCGTCCTCTCTGACTGTCCATCTGTCTGGGGATGATAAGTTGTACTCATATACACCTTAGTGCCCATCTCTGCCTGAAATGCCCTCCAGAACACCGAAGTGAACTTGGAATCCCTATCAGACACAATACTCGCTGGCACACCATGCAACCTGACTATCTCCTTCACATACTTCTTAGCCAAGACCGGTGCTCCATCAGTCTTCTTAATGGCCAGAAAATGTGCCGACTTAGTCAACCGGTCCACAATGACCCAAATAGCATCAAACGTCCTGGACACTGGCAAACCTACCACGAAGTCCATAGTAATCATATCTCACTTCCACTCTGGAATGGGAAGACTCTTCAGCAAACCACCTTGTACCTGATGCTCAGCCTTCAGTAACTAACACACAACACACCTCGCAACCCAACTAGCCATGTCCTTCTTCATCCTGACCCAGTGATAGTACCTCTTGAGATCTCGGTATATCTTAGTCGCTCATGGATGAATAGAGAACATGCTAGCATGAGCCTCTCTCAGAATCTCCTGCCTCAACTCCTCATCCTTGGGCACACAGATCCGCCCATGCACCAGAATAGTACCATTAGCCGAAACATGATACTCTGAATCAACATCCTCTGAGGCATTCACCAGCCCCAAATCCGACTCCTGAGCCAACCGCACTCTGCTCAACAAATCTGCTCTGTCAGCTGCAACCAAACCCAACGGCTCTTGAGAAACTGCACACAAGCTCAATGCACTGATCTCTCCTACCAGAGAATCCATATCCTGCTCCTGAGCCGAAGCCGCCCGCTTCCGACTCAAAGCATCTGCAACCAAGTTAGCCTTACCAGGATGATAGGCTATCTCCAGATCATAATCCGCCACCAGCTCCATCCACCGCCTCTGCCTCAAGTTCAGCTTGGGCTGAGTGAATATGTACTTCAGGCTCTTATGATCTATAAACACATGTACCTTTGCACCATAAAGATAAGATCTCCAAATCTTCAGGGCAAAAACCACAGCACCCATCTCCAAGTCATGAGTAGGATAGTTGTCCTCATGCTTCCGCATCTGCCGCGAAGCATAGGCAATCACCTTCCCATGCTGCATCAACACACATCCCAAACCCACTCTGTATGCATCTGCATAAACCACATAGGGTTCTCCCTGCTCAGGCAAAGCCAAAAACTGGAGTAGTAGACAACATCTACTTTAGGCTTGCAAATTCGTCCTTGCACTCATGTGACCACCCAAAAGAAACATTCTTCGATGTCAACTTAGTCACAGGATATGCTCCGCTTGCAAAGCCCTGCACAAACCTCCTGTAATAGCCTACCAACCCGATGAAACTCCTGATCTTTGTGGCATTTTGCGGTCTAGGTCAATCCCTGATAGCCTGAATCATCTCCAGATCTACAGAAATCCCATCTGTAGAAACTATGTGACCCAGAAAACCCATCTCACGCTGCCAATAACTACACTTGCTCAACTTAGCAAACAACTTCTGCTCACGCAGCTTCTCCAGAACTGCTCTCGAATGCACTGCATGCTCCTCAGGACTCTTAGAGAAAACCAGAATATCGTCGATGAAAATGATGACAGACATGTACAAAAATTCCTGAAACACGTTGTTCATCAACCTCATAAACGCTGCTTTTGCATTTGTCAAACAAAAAGGCATCACCACAAACTCAAAATGCCCATACCTCATCCTGAAAGCAGTCAGATTTATCAGGATATGCCTCATCTATCAGGATCTGATGATAACCCGACGCCAGATCTATCTTGGAGAACCAAGTAACACCTCTCAACTGATCCAACAACTCATCGATCCTCGGAAAAGGGTACTTGTTCTTCACAGTGACCCGGTTGAGACCCCGATAATCAATACACAAGCGGAAACTCTCATCCTTATTATGTAAATTTTATCATAAGATCTCATGTGCAAATATATATATATATATATATATATGTATTATCATAACACACATATATGCCTAGGTATATATAAAAATTATAATATTTATTATTTACAGCCATTATAGCTCTCCTTTTTATATAAGTAACTGGTTTTCAAAAAAAAAGTTACGATTGTATTTTTTGGAAAGATATTTTATTTTTGTTAACAATTTAATAACTTTATCAAATAACGTAAAAATAGTTGTATTCAAATATTAAATTTAAGTATGATGTCTATATGTTCCGAAACGTATTTTTAGTGAATATTATAACATATTGTTTAATTATAATGAATGTAGATATGTCGTCTAATCGTCGACGAAATATAAATCCATCCAGACGAGCAAATCCAAGTGAAATTACAACTCCTCCTACAGAAACAACCATACAGGTAAATCTATGTTTTGCCTTTTTAGAAAATATTTTATTAGTTAAAATTTACATAATAATTAATATTGTATAAATGATATATGTAGAACAAAGACAAGTACAAATGGTCGCATATCCAGGAAAAAATATTAATTCAATTGTTTGACGAAGCATTAATTAAAGTGGATTAATTCAAAAGTTCAATCAATCGTTCAACATGGATATAACTTATGGTTTTTCAAAAACAAGCTGGATGAATTCAAAAAACTATAAAAGGTGGAATGTTCTTATGCATAAAACTGGAATAACGGTTGATCCTGATACATCTATGATATATGCATCTGAATCATGGTGGGCGGACCAAGAGTTTGTAAGTACACATTATCCTTCTACATATAAACGTATGTATAAAAATTTAGATTTTTAAACTAATCCACTTTAATTTTAGGGCTGCAAATTAACAAAAAGCTTGAACCGAAAGCCGCCTGAGTTTTGGGACGTGATGAAACGATGTCTGGCATTACATGATGTTCCATCACAATCTCAACACTCCGCTCGTCAAAGAAGAGAACAATTGCTTAACGAGCATGGAGATGGAGATGAGAATCATTATGACTCAGATGCCGATAGTGATGACGAACCACAAACACAAGTTCCGGAGACGCAAGAAGAAGAAGAAGAAGTTTATCGTGTTACTATTGATGACGATGAAACCTTACAACACTCCGCTCCCAGAACCCAACAACGAAGTAGACTAAATTTGCAGTCGATTGCTAGATGTGGGAGTAACATACAAAGATCTGGTGGAAGCTCCTGAGTTTCTATTGGAAGTGGTTCACAAAGAAATCGTAGGCGACAATCATTTGAAACAACTATACAAGACACCATCGCTGGGTACAGAGAATTTCAACGACAAAGTTTTCAACAACTTCGTCCTGGTGGTTTTGACCAAGATGATTATGATGAATTTAAAAAAGCGGAAGCAATATTCACTGCGCTAGACCTACCCAAGTACACAAAATTTTATTGGGCATGCATTAACGCATTTAAGGAGTTAGTTTTTTGGCGTAAGTATTTTATTGTCATAGCAGGAAGCGATGACGAAGATAAGCTGCAATTATTATAAGCTATAACTGGTGTTTCACGGAACAACCAAGATGTGCCAAAACAGTTAAGCTCAGGTCATTCATTTGGGAGTCTGGATTCATGAGGTCTATCATCTGGTAGTCCATCATTTGTGGGTAATAATTTAGGAGGGCAAAATCCACTTGGTTGTTGGGGTCCTGGTTATCGACAATGGGGCAAATGGCACAACAAAGTTTACCGAGTTTCCTTTGCCTCCATTAGAGAAGTATTATCTCTTTGACTCTGGCTATCCAAACAAACAAGGATTTTTTGCTCCTTATAGATCATCACCAAATCGAGTTGTGAGATATCATATGTCCCAATTTTATTCTGATCCTCCTCCAAGGAATAAACATGAATTGTTTAACCGATGTCATGCATCTTTACGGTATGTTATTGAAAGAACGTTTGGAGTTCGGAAAAAGAAGTGGAGGATACTTTCTGATTTTCCAAGATATAATGTTCATATTCAAAAAAGAGTGGTAATGGCTACAGTGGGACTACATAATTTCATTAGGATTACAAATTTCTCGGATGCAGATTTCGCAGATGTAATGACCGAGACAAATAACAACCAAAATTTTGAGCATGATACATGTGACATGGATGTAACAGATATAGCAGATGGAGAAGCTATGACGCAAATAAGAGACAATATTGCAAATATGTTATGGGAAAATCAAAGTACACGATAATTTTTTTTTAAAATTGTATCTTTTATGGTTGAGCTTTTTATTAATATTTCAAAAAAAAAATACTTTTTGCTCAACTATAGTATTTAAGGTTTATAAATACAGTTATTTTTATTATTAATTCATAACATACAATAATATACAAACATACTAATTATTAATAAATTTATTTATAATATATGTAATCCGCACCGCTTTTCCTTTTTTTATCAATCACACAATTAATACTGAACCGCAAATAGTTTTTTCACCAATCAAATATCATTCTGTACCGCTTATTTTGTATAAACCGCACTTGTCCCGCAAACTGCATGTACCGCAGTTGATACGTACCGCACTTTAAAACCGTTTTTCCCGCACAAAAAAAACCGCGGTCACCATTCGGACCCTTAAACTCGATTTAAGTAGGATATATGGGCAAAAAGTGAGTCGTACCAAAAATGTGCCTGTCCAAACAATAAGCTACATATTATTTAAAATTCTTTTCTTACAAAATTTATATAGTTTTGTGTATTGCCTATTTATTTCTTGCGATTTATTAGTGTCATAGTTCAACTTACTACTCTTTTTAATTTTCTTTCGGTCCAACTACTACTCTTTTTAATTAACTGTTTATTTTAAAGTTTCAGTGATTTATTTATCTCTTGCATGAACTTTATCGATCAATTGCAAAGCTTCATTCACCTCGAGCCCTTCAACAAACATAACATTCAACATGGTCTATACGTTAAAAAAAATGGTATACTGTTGTTGAAACCTGTGAGTAAACACACATCTTTAAGTTGTTTGCATGACCCACTGAAAGAACACTTCTCAATTTTAAGGATCAGTTAGCTTACAAGATCCAAAATTGAGCCTACATCAAACCTTGCTAAAGATATAGCTTTCTTGAAACTAAAATCTAAATGTGAGATAAAAAAAAATATATAAAGAGAGCATTCGAAACAGTTCTTGCTCTCTAAATTATTAAAAAATACGATCCGAAAATCTCTATGTAATATGAGGCGTAAAGCATTTATTATTGGATTTTGTGATTTTTGTTTTTTTTTTTCTTTTTGATATACCCGATCGGCTGATCCGGTCGACCTTGGAGGGGAGCGCACCGAAGTGCTACTATGTGGACTTATCTTCCCATCTAGATGTTGCACTATCACACTGCCTAACTCAAGTTTGGAATGTCTTTTGACTAATGCTTGGAGATAATCAGACTGCATGCATTTCTTATTATAAGATAAACTAGTTAGGTTAAGTCTCTTATAAACTAGTTAGGTTAAGTCTCGGCAGACAAATTTCCGAATAAGGTGTTAATAACAGCAACAGAAGAAAATCTAACTTGATTGTGGGAATTTCACCCTTTCCCCCGTAACTTCTGTTCTTATTATACATATTTCTCTTTGTTTTACGTATTTGATTAAAATAATTGTAAATTTATAATCTAATTTTCTAATATATCTCAATGTAGAACCCTATCTTTTTTCTCAGCCTGTGCTTTTTCGTCGAATCTCTTCAAAAGAAAATATACGCTTTTAGCGCGGACGCGCGCACACACACACACAAAGACTGTGTAATATGCTCTTTTTGGTTTTCTTTTCCTTGTCCACAATAATATTCGAAAATAGTAGGTACCAAAACCCCCAAAGTAATAAACAGTAGAGTTGTCTGTAAATTAATTTTTGGATGTGACGACATTCTATTCGATTCATGTTCAGTTAGACTTGTTTAGGTCACTGCCATAAAACACAAAACTCGACATCTACTAGCAAGTGAGACTTTGCCTCAGTCTCTCGGCCACCATAACCTTTTTTTTTTAATTTAATCAGGGAAAAAAACATTATTTGATTTGTTTATGTTATGAACCATGGATTGCCAATAATTTTCTTTGACAATTTCAATTTTTCTACATGCAATAATTCGATTTTTTTTTTGTCAAAGCAATAATTCGAATTGTAATGCAACAAAACAAACATTTCTCGAAATAAGACAAGCTGACACAGCCTTTTTTGTTTTTTCACTGACACACATATTTTACACGTGTGTGAGACCGCGCTTTAAAGAAATCGCATCATCTCCTAATTTAACCTCAAACGTCTTTTTTTTTTTGTGTGTGTGGGTGGCATTTTTGCGTTTGCAATTTGAAACGTATAAACTAAACACAATCTGAAAATTAAAAAAACAATACATTTAAACGTTTTTTGTTTAAAGGTATTCAATTATATAAATAAATGTTCAATGGACTATTTCCAGATTTAGGCCCATTACAATCTCCAAAAGGCCTAAACCACATACATCAAACCAAGTAAAAGTGTAAATCAAAATTGACTTGGGTTTAATTACGAACCGGAATCAAACCGGCACTCGTTTACCCTAATCTTCAACTGAAGAATACAGTTGGAGCCGCCGTCCATGTTATTGCGGATGCTCATCGAAACAGGATCTCCGACGAGCTTGGACGACGCGAGTTAAACGGAGATGGTGATCCAAGATCCGTTGCCATCCCGCCACTGTAGAACAGCTTTGAAGAGGAAGAAAAGATCTGAGCTTCTATTGTCGAAGAGATACAGGCTCATATGTGAGAAGAGATAGGCGGTAGGGAGTAGATCTGAACCCTTCGACGGTGGCTTAGCTTCTCCTTACCGTAGACGACCTCCCCTATCGAACAACAACAGCCCAAAGAAACCTCCAAAATCTCCAGTCTTCAGATCTAACCACCTTCCTCTCTCGATCCTTGCCGTGAATCTCCCTCTTCTACTCCTCGTCGCACCACCACCGATAGAGCTCTTACCGTTGGTGTGTCGAGGAAACTTCTCCCTTCCGCTGTTCCCTTGATTTTGATCACAAAGTTTTTACCTTGTTAATGCAACAGTTAACAGATAAAGCGCCATGAGCCCCAGGGCTCTCTTAGTCGCCGGAATCAACGGAGAATCCCCAACGACGGTGTAAGAGTTTGTGATAAAAAAAAAAAAGTTTACGAGAGAAAATCACCGAAAATGAGATCCACGTGCCTGCGATTCTCTCTCGACTTGACTCTGGATTAGTTAATAATACAGCTAGACGTTTTATCAAAACGAAACGATGGAGGCTAAAAGAAAAGCAAAAAGAACAAAAAGGAGAAAAAAAGCTGTCATGATTGATTTCAATTATTCCGAGTTATCATCACAAAATAATTAAAATTTCCATATTCACGTACTGAAAAATTTAACAAAATAAAATATACGTATTTATGAAAATCGATTTTTATAACAGTCGAATCGTACGGCAGATATTGGTTGGCCCCCCTCTCTCTTATATCATCATCTCCGCATCAAAACAAACAACTCTCACATGAGCAACAAAACCCTAATCTCTTCACTCACTCTCTCTCTCTTCTTATATAAACAGAGAGCATCCATCTATGTCGTCAACACAAGAAGCTTCAGCTACTGATTCACCCGTGAAGAGACCAAGAGAAGAAGAAAACGGCGCCGCCATGGAAACAGAGAACGGTACTGGAGGAGGAGGAGGAGGAGAGATGATAAAGGAGCCTTCTTGTATGTCCTCTGTTATTCCTGGATGGTTCTCTGAGATGAGTCCTATGTGGCCAGGTTTTGATATAAAGTCTCATTCTTTTCTGGAATTGTTTCCCAAATTTTTAACTTCTTGATCAATGAATCAAACTCTGTTGCTCTCTGTTTGTTCACAATTGGGGTATCTGCGAAGCTGATTTTTTGAATTTTATGAGTTTGTAGGAGAAGCACATTCACTAAAGGTAGAGAAGATTCTATTCCAAGGCAAATCTGATTACCAGGATGTTATTGTTTTCCAGGTAACAAAAAAGACAGTTTCTACTTGTTTAGTATTGTAGTCTCATAGCTTCCAAGTTTGGTTTCACTTATATAAAGTTTTCAACTTTGGTGAACTTTTTTTGGCTTAGTCTGCAACATATGGAAAGGTTCTTGTTTTGGATGGAGTGATTCAGCTTACTGAAAGAGATGAATGTGCATATCAGGAAATGATCACTCATCTTCCTTTGTGTTCCATCCCCAATCCCAAGAAGGTAATCCTCTTTTAGCAGATGGATTGTATTGTTAGGGTAGCTTAGATACTTAAAGTCTCTTGCTTTCAACTGCTAAAAAGGTTACTTTTGGTAAAGTGAATTGCCTTTCTTGTCTATTAGTCATGTCCATAGAAATGATTTGACCTGGGATGGTTTAGGATGATGGTTCTATAAGGGAGTAGCTAAAACTGCTGCCTGATTTGTTGCTAGTTGTCAGTAAAATTTTAGCCAAGTGTGTTTCTTATGGAAACGTTTATCTATCTTATTTAGGTTCTTGTCATTGGGGGAGGAGATGGAGGAGTCTTGCGGGAAGTGGCACGTCATAGTTCTGTTGAGCAGATTGACATTTGTGAAATCGATAAAATGGTGGTTGATGTGAGTTTGTCACATTCTTTTCTTCTATTTTGTATCATTGCATTACATTGTGATGAGATTTACTTAGGTTTTAATGCGTTTCCACCTTCTGTGATCTTATTCAGGTGTCTAAGCAATATTTTCCTAAGGTAGCAGTTGGATACAAGGATCCTCGCGTCAACCTCCTCATCGGCGATGGTACTCGAATGTTCTGCTTTTTATGTCTCTCTCTCTCTCTGTCTGAACAAGTTTTATTAGTTTTATACAATGTTGTGGCAATATTTTGCAGGTGTTGCTTTCTTGAAGAATGCTGCTGAAGGAACCTATGATGCTGTTATTGTTGATTCGTCTGATCCGATTGGTCCAGCAAAAGAGTTATTTGAGAAACCTTTCTTTGAGTCAGTGAATAGAGCTCTTCGTCCTGGTGGAGTTGTGTGCACACAGGCTGAAAGCTTGTGGCTTCACATGGACATTATTGAAGACATTGTGTCTAATTGCCGTGAGATATTCAAGGGATCTGTGAACTACGCTTGGACCAGCGTTCCAACTTACCCGAGGTCTTTTGAAATTGGATCTTGAAAACATTTTTTTGGTTTTCTTTTGCATTGGTTTAAAAAAATCTGAAGTCTTATGGCGATTCTTTTGCAGTGGAGTCATTGGATTCATGCTTTGTTCAACTGAAGGACCACAGGTTGATTTCAAGAAGCCAGTAAACCCTATTGATGCTGATGAGAGCTCTATTAAATCATTCGGGCCCTTAAAGTTTTACAACGCAGAGGTATGTAAAAGTATTCACTTTCTTCGGTTTCTTTTCGAAATGTGTTTTTGAATTATTGTGCTAAAACGGATTGAATCTTTTGGGGGTTGCAGATTCACTCAGCTGCTTTCTGCTTGCCCTCTTTCGCTAAGAAGGTTATCGATTCGAAAGCTAACTAGAAGAGAGGAGAGAGCTCATTTACCTTTGAGAAATTTCACGTAGAAGTGAATCATCGTGATGATGATCCTTTCGAAAGTAATAAAGTTTCAACTTTTAGAATGTATTGTCTCTTCGTTCTCCTTCTCCACCAATGTTCTGTGACACTGCACCACTGAGATGCAAATAGTAATTTACTATTCCACTCTCTTTTTCTTTTGTTAGCCTCACACATACCTCATATCCTTTCTTTAACATTATGCATCTCGAAATCGCTATAGTTTTGATCGAAGGTGAACACTTTGTGGATAACAGATTGTGATTCGAACGAGACCCAAAGTTTTTAGCTTTCCTTATTTAACTCCCACTGCACTTGGAATATAATTCATGTGTCATCCTCAAAGCTAGAACCCAAAGCTTTTGGCTTTTGGCATGTTTCCTTTAAAAAATTACCAAAGACAAATAAAACAAAACGGAGTGGATGGGTGACTCAGTGTCTCAGTGAGTAACGGAACAGTCGGAGTGATGCAAATTGTCTAGGTCAACGGAGACAAGATGTGGTGCTCATTACTCATTAGTGTGATATGTTGATACTTAATAAGTGATTGATTCTGTCATTTCTGATCATGGCAACTGTTTTTTTTTTTAATGGGCTTTAGTTTAAACGAAACGTTTTTGGGCTTACATCATGATCGGCCGACCACAAAATAAAGTAGGTCGTTGACCATCGTAATACACGTGTGTGTGTTCACATCGATCGTTAAATGACAACAGTATCACATAAATACGACCTTTTCATGATTTTTTATTTTATTTTATCTTCGTGATAAGTTTACTTAATCATCAAATTATGTACTATTTTATGTCGCTCTCCACTCCTGATTAATGGTTCCATTCGCGAGATAGTTGCCACTTGCAACTTTAAGCAGCATATAACCTTATTTGTAGAGTTTTTGACAAGAAGATTAAACTAATTATAGGTAACAAACATATCGATTTGTGTTTGTATATAAACTATATGGTTGATTCATTCCAAGCGGATATGTCATAAGATTTGTCGGCTTCAAGGATTTGCAATTTAATTATTATTTCAAAATATTAATATCGGATGTTGGATCAATTTTCATGGCTCTAAATGCTTCTCACGTCTCCTAAACTAGAAAATCAAAGGTGTTTAAGGTGTGTAGATAAAACATTAAAATTGAAAACGTACAAAATGAAAAAAATTAGAGTCTTCCACCAAACAATGACTCCATCGGGGCGGCTAAGTATATGCCAAAAGCTAACTAATTAAAGTTCAAGATTATTTAGTGTCATGTACGTAGTCACTGTCGTAATATGCTGTAATGACGCAAGCTCGGAGATGCAGCGACACAAAAAACCATTACCTAACAAAAGTAGCTAGGAAAGTCTCTCTTGTTATTTGAACAATCATCAAATAGTTTATCCCATTATTTAGTTTTTAAAATATTTTATCAAGAATCACACATACTCCTTCCGTTTCATAATATAAGATGTTTTAAAGAAGATTTTTTGTTTCATAATATATGATGTTTTCATTTTTTTGAGGCAACTTTTAGACTACTTTTATATTTTTTTATTATTTGTTTTATGCAGTTTTGTTTCTGATTGGTTAAACTTTTTAAAAGGAAACATTTCTTATTATACGTGATTTGACTAAAATATTTTATATTTTGAAACAGATGAAGTATTTAAAAGACAAATCAGGGCCCCTCGTTGAACTTATACCCTTATATTTTTTTTTTTTCCTTTTTTCACTTTGACACTTCACCCATATGCACTTATGGTGTGAAATTCTTCTCACTCTTAAAATTCCGATCAGATAGTAGTGTGAAACGTAATCCAACGTTTGTAGATGTTCCACGTATAGTTAATACTGTAGATTGTGTCTTTTTAATAACCTTTTCTATACTTTTTCAACTAAAGGAAAAACAAAATTTAGAGGATTAAAAATCTGATGATACCTGAAACCATTAGCTTCTTTTATCTATGCTATGGACCAGGGTGGTTCAACATAATGAATCCACACATGTCATACCAGTGCCTACCTAGCTCCACTAGTAAGGTTCGTAACTCCTATTTTAACTATTTTTTCAAACATATATATTTCCTCTGTCTCATAAAAATTGATGTTTTGGGATATTTTTTTGTCCCACAAAGATTGATGTTTTGTAAATTTCAAAAAGTAATCATTGAAAATATTTAAAATTTTGAATTATTATTAGTTTAAAATTAAATAATTTCTCTTTAGAAAGAAAAAATATATTTAAACTCAATAATTATTGTTTTTTTTAAATGTGTAAAACCTTCTAAACATCAATCTTTATGAGAGAGATGAAATATATGTTATTTATAAATTCATGAAATGGACAATTCTGGTGTCTTCAGTCTTCAGATATGACCTACGAGGTCGAGGTGATAAGAAAGAATCGAATCGAATCATTGACAATTATTGGTTTGTGATTCTGCAAGAAACTGTAGAACACTTCACGTTCTTTGCACACGTGTATGTCCAATATAGCACGCCATATTAACCGGGATTCCAAATGTGCACAGAGATGACCACGTGGAAACCGGTTTGTGGCAAACCGGGATCGTAATAAACGCTTCTAACTGTTATGAACTTATGATCTTGATACGTATCATGCACTCGTGGATCATTTCTAAAGTTCTTACTAATTTTGTTTATATTTGTATATTTTTTGAAAAATATGTAACCCTCATGAAAAAAAGTATCCAAATTAAAAAAAAAAAAAGATATTTTCTTATAGAAAATAAACAAAAGGTAACAAACCAAATTCGACATGTATGGTCACTAGAATTAGATAAAGCTTCATTCTAGTTATCTAATTTCGTTTTTTAAAAAACTTTAAATTATCCACGAATATGTGGATCTCTATGTAGACGCATGATTGTGCATTAACACATACAAAGTAAAGGGCGTCCCCATTTGGAAGATAATGCCGTCAGCTTAATTTTGGCTTCTTTACGTTACACGAAAATGGGACAAATGTAAAAGATCAAATAAGAGAGGTCCCATATACATCAATATATATGTGTTATCTCCATACAAAACCTCAAATGGAATTATTACACTTTTTATATACTTATTTCTTGAATGGAGTATGGCCCAAAAAGTGGTTACTAAAGAGAATTATTCTGTTATAGATTCCACCATCGAAGCTAAAAAGCAAATAGATATATTATTGATGAATAGATGGCTGCTTAAATTAGAAGAGCATGGGTGTTAGATAATCATATACAATATGTTTGGTATATATTATGTAACGTTATTCAATAACTTGTTGTAAAAGTTGATATATTTAAAACCAACTCGTGCTACGAAAGTATAAACGCCGTGGAGCACGAATATTATCAACAATAACATGGTATATGGAGTCACAGCCGGCCAAGAGGTCAAGCAAGCCAAGCATTGGCTTGCGGCCGTGCATAAAAAAAGAAAAATTTCAGCTATTTTCTACAAAATTTTTTTTTAGGCCAGTGGTTTAGTTATATTGATATAGGCACCACTACTCAAGTTTGACCCTAGAAACTGCAATTATTATTAATTTTTTTTTGGGGCTTGTAGTCCTAGAAAGTTCAGTGCCGGCTCTGTATGGAGTATTAAGGATTTAGCGGTCTGTCATCTGTTTTTTAAAAAATTTGCTTAAGGTTTTTTACATTTCTTATGTCACAAGATAAACTAAACAAAGATTCAAGTTGTTGAGAATTAGGTAAGCCAGAATATACAACTCAAGAGGTTTCATCCACTCGTTTGCTTCTGTTTTGAATTGAACATGGGACGGAACCGAATCACACAGGGTAACTGCTAAAGCAAATCGTTTAACCATTTTTGAATCATGGATGTTGAGAACTTTGTTTTTTTTTTCTTTTTGGCAAATTACTAGAACTTTGGTTTTTGATCATTATGTAACTAATAATAAAATTAGAAAGCTTAATATTTGCTAAATTTCATGTTCCTTAAATAAATGGTCCACTAGGTTTTAATAATTTAAAGACACCAAAATTTGTGTTTTTTTAATATAAATAATAAAGCTAGGAAAAAATATATTAAGATTGTTAGTAACGTATCAAAATGAAAATCATATAATATTGCTCTTTTATAACTGATCTGTATTGAAGCTTTTATGGGCCATGCAGCGAAATAACCGTTGTTACAATGTATTTTAATACATTTTTTTCTTATCAGTTTTTTTATATGTAACAAAACAAAAGTAAATTCATAATTTCAACGCAACACCAACCATTACAACTATTTAATAAGGTTATAATTACAATTGTCTACTTTCATTTAATAACGTTATAACTACGTATAATCGTCTAGTTTCATAAATTCCAAAACATGACATATTGAAATTAGGTGATAGATAAAACATTTGTCGAGCTCTTATATAGCCTGGCCCTGAACCTAACCTTTAGATAATAAGATAAAGATAAGATCCGTGGGGTTTAATTTGCAGCATATTTCTTACTTATTAAATTTTGTATGTTATACTCTTTCTCTTTTGTTTTGTAATTTATATTTTTTCTTTAAAATTTCCATATACCAAATATAACATTTATTTACAGTATATCACATTTATCTGAATTTGGTATATTTTGAAAGATAAAAAAAAAACATAACAACAAAATCAACAATAGAAATGCCAAGTAAAAACTATTAAAGTTAAGTTTGAGTAAAAAGAGCCAAATTTAATTACTTTTTTTGTTTTCCTTCTCCTTATTATTTTCTCTCTTACCATAATTTTGTCTTCAAGGTATGTGATAATCACTTTAAATAAAGCTTTAAATTATATGAATCAACATCCCACTTATCAAAACGCCACCCTTTCCCATTACCTTTTTCACTCTCACTTTCACATTTTCATTTTCCTAATAGTAAAACACTATTTTTTTGGTACTATTGTAGTATTGTTATACATTTATTTTATCTAAATTATATTAAAAACAAATCCAAAAAAAAAAATCTTAGCATATACAGTTTGACTAATCAATATATTTCGGAACAAATCAAAGGCACTTTTACATCTCCTCAAAAGCCGAAACCAAAATCTCTTTCTCACAAGTAAGCAAAGGCAAAACAACTTCAAAATTTGGTTAACCCCAAAAGAAAAAATTAAAAAGACGTCGCTCTCTCTATTTTTCTTAAAAATCTCAACTTTGTCGTCTAAATCCAGAAACCCCCATACGCAAATATCCCTCTACGTGTTCACCTTTCACCATTTTCTCGACCTTTCTCGCATTTACCCCTCAGATTCTTAAAAAAAGTTTCTTCTTCTTCTTCCTTAACCATTCTCGTTTGCTCATAACTGTTCAGTCCCGAGTGCTGAGTGAATAAAGCACAGATTTGAATTTTTGATTAGCGCATCATCACTCAATGGACTTCTCAAATCCCTGAGCTTTTATTCGTTCCCCAGAAACCCACCATGGAAATCGAATCAGGAAGTTATCAAAACATCGTCAAGGTGAGAGCCATCACCAGATTTGAGATCGGTTCCGATCATAAAGGTCTCACCTTTATGAAGATTCGTCATCTCTCTCCCTCGTAATCATCGATTTCTAAATCAAACCCTTTTCTTTTTTTTGGTTGCAGAAGGAATCATGGAGAACAGTGTTGACATTAGCGTTTCAAAGCTTAGGAGTTGTATACGGAGATTTGAGTATCTCACCTCTATACGTCTACAAAAGCACATTCGCTGAAGACATTCATCACTCTGAGTCCAACGAAGAGATCTTTGGTGTTTTGTCTTTCATCTTTTGGACAATCACTCTCGTCCCTCTTCTCAAATACGTTTTCATCGTCCTCAGAGCTGATGACAATGGCGAAGGAGGCACTTTTGCTCTCTACTCGCTTCTGTGTCGACACGCACGGGTCAACTCGTTACCGAGTTGTCAGTTGGCTGATGAGCAGCTTCTTGAGTATAAGACTGACTCGATTGGTACGCCTCAGTCTGGTTTTGCAGCGAGTTTGAAATCTACCCTTGAGAAACATGGAGTTTTGCAGAAGATTTTGCTTGTTCTTGCTTTGATTGGGACTTGTATGGTGATTGGTGATGGTGTTCTCACCCCTGCTATTTCAGGTAAATATATAAACTTTTGACTTGTTTCTTTTGTGTGTTTTTATGTCAATGACAAGATCATTGATTTGTTTTTTTTTTTAACTTACCACTGTTCATTTGCTTTTGTCAATTACAGTTTTTTCTGCAGTATCAGGTGTTGAGCTTTCAATGTCTAAGGAGCATCACAAGTGTGAGTCTTTTTTTGTTTTTGTTTTTTTCACTATTCTTGATAAAAGTTACATAAGCCGTCTCAATCTCAAGCTTAGGCCTATTTAGAGTGGAGACTTTGGTTTAGTTCATAGATGATTTGATCACTCATGGAGTCTTAGAATCAATACCAAGTCGTCGGTTTTTTTTTCCTTAACTGTGGAGCCAGTTGTTCCCACAATCTGTTTTATTCGATTGCTTGGTAGAGTTTTGCACGTAACACGAATTAAATGTCGTGGCGCCATCCCGATTTCGAGTCATCTATATCACTTTCAGCTCCTTAATTTGATGACCCCACGCTATTGAATAAGCGTTTTGGATTCTTCTCTGGACATCAAGTGGATAGATATACCAAAACCTTCCCTGAAACTCTCATCTACCCAAAAATTTGGAACTTAGTGTAACTGTCATGTTCAAAAGAGTCTTGCAGTTGTTAAAGTTTTGACCTTTTTGCCTCAAAATAAGGTTATTGTGATTGTGTTTGAAAAGTTTTTTTTTTGCTTTGTTTTATGCAGACATAGAAGTCCCTGCTGCTTGTATAATTCTGATTGGTTTGTTTGCGCTCCAGCACTACGGTACACATAGGGTCGGGTTTTTGTTTGCTCCGGTGATTCTGTTGTGGCTAATGTGCATCAGTGCCATTGGTGTTTACAACATTTTCCATTGGAACCCGCATGTGTATCAAGCGCTTTCTCCTTATTACATGTACACGTTCCTCAAGAAAACTCAAAGTAGAGGGTGGATGTCTCTTGGTGGGATCTTGCTCTGCATTACAGGTGCAACAAATTAAAAAGAAAAACCAATTTTGGTTGCTTTACGAGCTGAAGAAGAAGAATAAGAAAACTTGACTCACTTTTCTTACTCGTATTCAGGTTCTGAAGCAATGTTTGCAGATCTAGGACATTTTTCTCAGCTCTCAATTAAGGTTTTTATGAAGTCTTCTCTTCTCTGTTTTGCCTTCTTTACATTTCTTTCTTCGTTGTCTCAGACGATCGTGCTCTTGTTGCAGATTGCTTTTACCTCACTTGTTTACCCGTCCTTGATACTTGCCTACATGGGACAAGCAGCTTATCTCTCTCAGCATCATGTAATTGAAACTGAATACAATATAGGGTTTTATGTATCTGTACCAGAGAAACTAAGATGGCCAGTTCTTGTCATCGCCATACTCGCTGCTGTAGTTGGTAGTCAAGCCATCATCACCGGAACATTTTCGATTATCAAACAATGCTCTGCATTAGGATGCTTCCCCAAAGTTAAGATTGTTCATACTTCATCTAAAATCCACGGTCAGATTTACATCCCTGAGATCAACTGGATCTTGATGATCCTCTGTTTAGCTGTCACCATTGGTTTCAGAGACACCAAGCGGTTGGGTAATGCTTCAGGTATATATAACTAAATCATTTCATTTTAGTCTGGTTACTACCATTGCGCTAGCTACCATAGCTAAGTAACCGTTGATAATGTTTTCTGTATAGGTTTGGCGGTTATAACCGTTATGCTTGTGACAACATGTCTAATGTCACTAGTTATTGTACTATGCTGGCACAAGAGCGTCTTCTTCGCTATAGCATTTGTTGTATTCTTTGGCACAATCGAAGCTCTCTACTTCTCAGCTTCCCTGATCAAGTTTCTCGAAGGCGCATGGGTTCCAATCGCACTCTCCTTTTGCTTCCTTCTCTCGATGTGTACTTGGCACTACGGAACATTCAAGCGCTATGAGTATGACGTCCAAAACAAAGTCTCAGTCAACTGGCTTCTCAGCCTTGGTCAAACTCTCGGCATTGCACGTGTCCGTGGCCTTGGACTCATCCACACGGAGCTTGTCTCTGGCGTCCCTGCAATCTTCTCTCATTTCGTTACCAACCTCCCTGCCTTCCACCAGGTTCTTGTCTTCCTCTGCATCAAATCAGTAACGGTTCCGCATGTACGTCCCCAGGAACGGTTTCTAGTCGGACGTATTGGTCCGAAAGAGTACCGGATCTACCGTTGCATTGTCCGGTATGGTTACCGTGATGTCCACAAAGATGATTTCGAGTTTGAAGGCGATCTTGTATGTAGCATTGCCGAGTTTATCCGTACTGAGGCTGCAACTGCCACCGCTGCAGAGGCCAACGGAGAGGAGGATGATAGAATGTCAGTTGTTGGAACTTGTTCCACGTACATGCAAGGAATGCAGGATCACTACGAAAGCGATGGCGACGACCCGGATAAGCCCGGGACGTCAGAGATACGATCACCAAAACCTAAGAAGAAGAGTAAGGTCAAAAAGAGGGTTAGGTTTGTTGTCCCAGAGACTCCAAAGATAGAGAAGGAAACTAGGCAGGAGTTAATGGAGCTAACGGAGGCTCGTGAGGGAGGTGTGGCTTATATAATGGGGAACGCGTATATGAAAGCGAAACAAGGATCAGGGTTAGTCAAGAGATTTGCCATTAACGTCTGCTATGAGTTTCTTAGGAGGAACACTAGAGGTCCTAGAAATATGCTGACGTCTCCTCACGCTTCTACTTTAGAAGTTGGTATGATCTACCATGTCTAAAAAAGGGGTATTTTGATCTTTTTTTGTAAATGCTTTTGTTGTGTTTTAATTTACTAAAAAGAGAGAGAAAAAAAGTGAATTAGATATATAGCTGAAGAAATTTTGTTTTGTGGAGGTTTAACTTTAAGGGGTTATAGAGTTTATAGCTCAAGAAATCCTCCTTTAGATATAGAGTATTTTTTTTTTATCCTTTCATATACAAACTTGTGTACAAATGATATGTGTGAATTATGTGTACCAGATTATGATTTACATTGTCACATAATGTGGGTATAGCCAATCTTTTATTTGTCTAACAATATGCATTATGCGGTTGTTAGACATAGTTTGCCTAAGTTGTAAGTGAAAAACTTGTATGTATGTGTAAAGAGGATACCAAAAAGAGTAATCTCATTTGATATATGAGATTGATTTGTACAAATTTATTATGTGTTTTGCAGTAAGGTTTATGAAACTTTTTAACCTCAAACAAATCTTTCTTTTCTTGGATTGTTTATTCGGATGTCACTTTCGTCTTCCTCAATTCTACTTATACATTTTAGTCAAGTTAAAGGTCGAATTTGAAATACATACATCACAAGCAATGGTCGCAAACAACAAAATTAGATAAAAGTAGTCCAGGAAGTGCTTAGAGCATAGGTGGGCTAACTAACGGGCCATGGAAACTAAAATTCAAAAGTTAAACTGGCTAGAAAAAGTCATACCGGACCTGACCAAATCCGAAGATGAAGATCCTCTGCTCGAGCTGTCAATGTTCCCGACTGACTGGTATTAATTTGTCTGAAAGCGATCTGACTTTGGATAATATACTCAAAGAAACAGCTCAATTGTTTAAAAAATGAAAACACGTGCTTCTCTAATTTTTTTTTGTTATCCTTTCTCTTTCGTTTTATTATTTTCTCTGACTCCAAATTCAGTCTTGCTTTTTTTCCTAAATGAAATATATCCAAGCAATCTCATTGGATAAGTTTTTTTTTTTTTGTATGAAATGTATATTCATTTGTCTTTATTTATGTGTGTCCCCTGGTTATTCTTTACGTCACGAATTTTCTTGTCGGTATGAACTATTTTAAATTCTATATGCATTGTAATGTAATGAGAACGTAAATTAAAAGGCTAATTAGCGGAAGTCGTGACTCGTGAGTACTATCATAAATCACATAGTACTTGACTAGAACTATATATAAATGTAACAGAGAGAGTCCAGTTGGCAGTTGGTACAAGAGCATCATTAATGGGAGAACTTTTTTTTGTGTTATTAGATTAAATATATAGTGAAAATAATGTTAGATCAGTTGTTAAGATCATAGGTAAAAAAAATGGGAGAACTAATTATGGTGTTCTTAGAATAAATATATAGTGAAATAATATTCATAAACATTTTACAAATTATAAAAACTTATAAAATAACATTTAAATTGCTTACTTATATAAAAGCAATTGTATACTTATAAATTAATATAATATTCTTAAACATATTACAATTATAAAAACTTATAAATTAACATTTAATTTGTTTACTTATATAAAAGCAATTGTATACTTATAAATTAATATAATATTCTTAAACATATTACAATTATAAAAACTTATAAATTAACATTTAAATTGCATACTTATATAAATGAAATATTTTCTTTTTTCCAAAAAATCTCGTCTAATCACATGAAGCCACGTCAAATAAGAATTGGGCTTAAATCAGTTCTACATAAAGAACTAAAAAAGTGTTCTAAACCACTATTCATTATTTTTATAATTTTTTTGGGCTTAGAACACACTTGGTGTTTTTCCATTAATGATGGCCTAAGCCTGTAATAATATACTTGAATTCTCTGTCCTTACATCTGTGACCAGGATTCCACTTGTCACCACAACGAAAACAAAGCCCCTTGCTCTTTCTATCCTGATCAAACGGTTTCCGGTATGGTTCCATTTTACGTTCTGGGGATCGGGCGGGCCCGGTGAAGAAGTAACTACGTACGTTTGATGTCGTAGTCAAAGTACTTGGTGCCGTATAACTCGATCTAATTTATATTTTTTTGTCGTCCGGTCTTAAATTATACATTAACACAACTTTGGTGAGTACAAAAATAAAACACAAATATCAAGTAAAAAAAATATCGAACGTACTATATGATATATATATATATATATGCGATATATATGCGAAGTCTTAGAAGAAGGTAAGGAAAAAAAATATATATATATCAAAATCAACAGTAGTAGTACATTAGACACTCGATGACAGCTAATTAACAAAAATACAAAACACAAAACAGTGTAATAACAAAAAGGAAAAAAAAACGAATTATTTTTTGTTTAAAAGAGTTTGAATATGTCGGTTATATAAATTGGTTAAATGTACTTTGATGTTACAGCTATGAGACAACCGGGTTATCATAAAGAAGAAAGGGAGAAGGTTCGAAGGTGGGTTTTGTTTGATACAGACGTGCACAGATCCTTTCCCATGTAAAAAACTTTGATCATTCTAACGTGTCATTTCTTAATTGGTTAAAACACATGTTTTTGACTTTACGTACTTACGTAAGTGGAAACGCATTTGCAAAAAAGAAAAGAAAAAAAAAATATCATATCCTCTCCAAACACTTATCCATTCGGGAAACATTCTGATCCTTAGTTTCAAGTTTACACCAATCTATGGAACCCACTTGGACTGTACAACCCATACGAACCTCTCTTCGTGTCTAATTATCATTGGTTCATATCGACGAACCCCACCTTAGCCGACGTTGATGTCTGTCTGGATAAAGAATAAAAAGATGAATAAAACGTTTCTTTTCCGGAAAAAATGTTTTTTTTTTTACTATTTGGAAACAGAAATGTAAACAAGAGATAATGGATTTTTTTGGGGCGGAATCTAAAGTTTTCTTTTGCGGGGAATAATATCAAAGATTCAAGAATACATATTATGTTTGGAGATAAAGAAATTTATAGGAAAGAAAGTGTTTTGCTTTTTTTTTTTTTTTCTTTACATAAAAGATAAGCATCAATATTAGTTTGATATAAATTAAAATACCCACGCTCGTGGCTCTTTCGAGGACAGGAAGAGACTAGAAGTCGTGATTTTTTATTTTTCTATTTTAAATATATTGAAAAAGTATATTTCAAAAAAAAAAGGAGAAAAAAAAAAGAAGAAGAAAGAGTCTATCGGATACGGCGGATCCAATCTCCCAATCCGCATTGACTGTCGAGACAACATGGAAGTAAAAAGACGTCCTTACCTTTTAGGTTCATCATTGGTTTATTTACCTTCCAGCCACTGAGTTTAGTGGACGTTGTGGCTCAAGTCACCCGCGTGCTGTTCTTTTTTTGATGTCTTATGAGTATGACTGTATAGTATTTGATTTTTTTCTTTTGCATGTTCCATGGTTAAAATTTAAAACAATAATATATTCTTTATATATGGATTATGGATAGAGTCTCTAGTAGATCGTGTGTAGGCATTTTTCTTCATTGACCGGTGGATAACATCAACAATCCAATTATATATTCTCTCCAACTCAGACTTCAATAATTCATGTCACCAATCAGATTTATTATTTTAAACGTTGTTTCCACTTTTTATAGAGTTTATAGACTCTGTGTGACTATGAAACGACTTGTCAACAAAACACATAGTATCTTTTTTTTTTAGTAGTTTGTTGTGTATTGATATTTATTTTTTCGATTCTTAGATTAATATTTTTCTGATTTTAGTCTTAGACATGCATGTAGTATAAACAAATCATGTTCAAAGGTGTAATTAATGTGGACAATTTGGTTTAAATCCCTTTAAATCTTTTCTTGTTGTAGCCTTAAATTAAATGGTTTGAATAATTATATTAACAATAGTAATTAACCTGATATTTTTTTTTCCGGTGTTTTTTGAGTTTTGACCGATTCTAACGCTATATTAACAGCCGTTTCCTATTAGAAGAAAAAAAAACAGTTGTTTAATATATACTTAGTATATAAAATGTAAAAGGGGACCTCATATATTATCCATAAAAACACCAAACAATAAATATGTAAGATACAAGTTGTTAAATTTAAATCAAAATGCCAACACAACAAGATTATACTATCTTAAAAATTGTAAATCCAACAACAACAACAACCACCATATAAAACATTATACTATACCAGTTTGCAACTTTTGCATCTACCAACTCAAAAAAATTGGAAGATAAGAAGAAGGTAAAGGGGGACATCCACGTAATTTCCAATGACGGCGTCCCAAAAAAAAAGACCTATCCAAAAACATTATCTCGAAAATAAAACCCGTACAGAGCAAAAAAAAAAAAGCTACTAATATTATTATCAAATATTATATAATACGCAAAAAAAGATCGTTAGAAAACGTGTAATATGCACATTTTGCATTTTTTTTTAATACTTATTTTTTCGTTATCTGCATTAATCTATCTCTCTTCTCTCTCTGTATCTCTCTCTGAGTGGTGCGAATATCCAAAACAGTTCTGTCCGAGTCTCTTTCGTCTTCCTCCTCCGTGAAAGCTTTTTTTAACCTTTCTTCTTCTCCCATTCCTTTATTGGTTTAGTGATCAATAATATACAAACCACAACGGCCAAGGTGAGTCTCCCGGTGATTTCTTTGTCGTCGAGATTTGACGACTTTTTTTTTCTTTCTTTCTTTCTTCTCATCTTGTTTCGTCGGAACGTTTCTATAAAGATTATATATTTTTATACATTTACGTTTCGTTTATGTTTACTGTTTCATTGGTGTGTGGTGTTTATTTTAATTTGACGCTAACACTGTGATAATTTTTTATAAATGTAATCTCGATCCGTAACTTTGTGATTACAATTAGCCTGAAATGATGATTTTGTTACATAGTTAGGTTTTTTTTTTTATGAATCGATCTTGATTATATTTTTGTTTGAATTCAGTTTTTATATGGCTATAAAAATATAAGTTAAAGGAACCAGTTTCTTTTAAATGGAAATGGTGATTTAATATGTTCATAATTATAATTATATTTTCTTGAATCTGAAACAAGAAAGTTTTGTTTTTTTTAAGGTTATTGATTTTTTTTGTTTTCTTTCTTGTTGTTGTTGTCATTTTTAAGGTTTTGGAACAAGAGACAAGCACTTAGCTCTGTTTCTCTCCTCCATGGTGTCAAGATCTTGTGCTAATTTTCTAGACTTGTCATCTTGGGATCTTTTAGATTTTCCTCACACTCCAAGAACTCTTCCACGCGTCATGACTGTTCCGGGAATCATCTCCGACGTAGATGGAGACAGAGGAGATTTATCCTCTGAAGTAACAACTTCTTCCTCCGGTGTTTCACGTGAGAGGAAGATCATAGTTGCTAATATGTTACCACTCCTATCCAAAAGAGATGCGGAAACTGGTAAATGGTGTTTTAGCTGGGACGAAGACTCTCTTCAGTTACAACTCAAAGATGGTTTCTCTTCAGAAACAGAGTTCCTCTACGTTGGATCACTTAACGTAGACATCGAGTCTAGTGAGCAAGAAGAAGTCTCGCAGAAGCTTTTAGAGGACTTTAACTGCGTTGCAACGTTTTTGTCTAAGGAGTTGCAAGAAATGTTCTATCTTGGTTTCTGTAAACATCAGCTCTGGCCATTGTTTCATTACATGCTTCCAATGTTTCCTGATCATGGAGATCGTTTCGACAGACGTCTATGGCAAGCTTATGTCTCTGCCAACAAGATATTCTCAGACAGGGTTATGGAAGTGATCAACCCTGAGGATGATTACGTTTGGATTCAAGATTATCATCTCATGGTTCTTCCTACGTTCTTGAGGAAACGTTTTAATAGGATCAAGCTTGGTTTCTTCCTCCATAGTCCTTTCCCTTCTTCCGAGATCTACCGCACGTTACCTGTCCGCGACGAGATTTTGAGAGGTTTGTTGAACTGTGATCTTATTGGATTCCACACGTTTGATTACGCGAGACATTTCTTGTCTTGCTGTAGTAGAATGCTTGGTCTTGATTACGAGTCTAAGCGTGGCCATATAGGGCTTGATTACTTTGGTCGGACTGTGTATATAAAAATCCTTCCTGTTGGTGTCCATATGGGTAGATTGGAATCTGTTTTGAGTCTTGACTCTACCTTGGCGAAGACGAAAGAGATTCAAGAACAGTTTAAAGGGAAGAAGCTTGTTCTTGGCATTGATGATATGGATATATTTAAAGGTATAAGCTTAAAGCTTATTGCAATGGAGCATCTCTTTGAAACGTATTGGAATTTGAGAGGGAAGGTTGTTCTTGTTCAGATAGTGAATCCAGCAAGATCTTCTGGTAAAGATGTGGAAGAAGCTAAAAGAGAGACGTATGTGACTGCAAAAAGGATCAATGAGCGTTACGGTACTTCTGATTATAAGCCAATAGTGTTGATCGATCGTCTTGTTCCACGTGCTGAGAAAACCGCGTATTATGCTGCAGCTGATTGTTGCTTAGTGAATGCAGTGAGGGATGGTATGAACTTGGTTCCTTATAAGTATATAGTCTGCAGGCAAGGGATTCGTAACAAGGCTCTTAATAATGATTCATCTCCCCGCACAAGCACACTTGTTGTGTCTGAGTTTATTGGTTGCTCGCCTTCTTTGAGTGGTGCCATTAGAGTGAATCCATGGGATGTAGATGCTGTGGCTGAGGCGGTGAACTCTGCTCTTAAAATGAGTGAGAACGAGAAGCAACTACGGCATGAGAAACATTACAACTATATTAGCACTCATGGTGTTGGTTACTGGGCAAAGAGCTTTATGCAGGATCTTGAGAGAGCTTGCCGTGATCATTATAGTAAACGTTGTTGGGGTATTGGATTTGGATTGGGATTCAGAGTTTTGTCGCTCTCTCCAAGTTTTAGGAAGCTATCTGTGGAACACATTGTCCCTATCTATAGGAATAAAGAGAGAAGAGCTATATTTCTTGATTATGATGGCACTCTTGTTCCTGAAAGCTCCATTGCTCAAGATCCAAGCGCCGAGGTTGTCTCTGTTCTGAAAGCTCTATGTGAAGATCCCAAAAACACTGTGTTTATTGTTAGTGGAAGAGGAAAAGAGTCTCTGAGCAATTGGTTATCTCCTTGTGAGAATCTTGGAATAGCAGCTGAACATGGATACTTCATAAGGTATATATACTATGAATGCACAGTTTTGTCTTGTTTTTTTTTTCTTCTTATGAAGAAACTTATGAAAGGCACTTTCATGTTGTGGGTGGTAGGTGGAATAGCAAGGGTGAGTGGGAGACTTGTTACTCGTCTACGGATACAGAGTGGAGGTCAATGGTGGAACCGGTTATGAGATCGTATATGGAGGCAACAGATGGGACTAGTATAGAGTTCAAAGAGAGTGCTTTAGTTTGGCACCATCAAGACGCAGATCCAGACTTTGGATCATGTCAAGCTAAGGAGCTTCTTGATCATCTAGAGAGCGTGCTTGCAAATGAGCCTGTCGTTGTCAAAAGAGGTCAACACATCGTTGAAGTCAAACCACAGGTATATAAAAAGCATATATCTAGTTCACTTCCATCCACACAAATATTTTGCAAATCTTGAGAATACTAGGACTTACATGGAAAGTTATATATAATGGACTCGATGCATTGTAATGAACTTAGGGTGTAAGCAAAGGTCTAGCTGCTGAAAAAGTAATCCGAGAAATGGTAGAAAGCGGGAATCCACCGGAGCTTGTGATGTGCATAGGAGACGATAGATCAGACGAGGATATGTTCGAGAGCATACTAAGCACGATAACAAATCCAGAGCTTCTTATTCAGCCAGAGGTTTACGCGTGCACGGTGGGAAGAAAACCAAGCAAAGCTAAGTACTTCCTGGACGATGAAGCCGACGTGCTTAAGCTCCTAAGAGGCCTTGGAGACTCATCATCGAGCTTAAAACCAACATGTCACACACAAGTTGCATTTGAAAGCATCGTTTAAAGTGGGTGGACGTGCCAAAAGAAATAACCAAAATAACATAACATCATCAATATGTAAAAAAAATGATATGGGCTATTGAAGAATTTGCCTTTTTTTCACTGTTGGTTTTAGCCTTTGGGTAAATTAAAACTATTTTTTTCTCCCCTTTGTATAGCAACTCTTTTTTTTTGTTGCTTCTATTTTAAATTTATTAAATTCCATTAATGGGCTGGCTCAACTCAACTACATCAGTCATCATTATCAAGGAATTGAGAGGTTCATGTTGTTGTTGTCGTTGAGGGACCAACAACTAGAGAAGAAAGTAATTGTTGTTTGTAATTTTATGCCATGTCCATTTATTTCCCCAACGATCATCTCTTCTTTATTATTCGACGGTCGTGGCTCGCACGATAATCATCCCACCGCCTTTTTTTTCTTTGGTGTTGTGTTTTGTTTCAAGATTTTTCAATATTAAATTTTTGTTTTTGCCAACTCAATGAATGGTAAGGTTTTAGTCTAAAATATAGCTCAACTTGCCTATTTCCATCCCATGAGGTTCAATCGTCACCAAACTATCACCTCTCATTTCCATAACCAAAAGTATGTGTGAAAAAAACTTGAATGAAAATTTTAGCAAATAGAAAAAATATCTTTGAAAAAAACCAAGATGATTATTTATTTATTTTGATACATTTAACAAAAAGCAAACAAAAAAAGACATTTCCTATAGAATTAAACAAAATAGTTCCCCTCTTGATGAATCTTCTTTTCTCTGAGTTAAAGTGTTTTTAAAGATTAAAAGGGGACCAATTTTCAACTTTATTTCTCATTGCTCCTTTTATTTTATTTTTGTGTTGGCTTTTACATTTTTCCATATACGCACAAAAAAACTTATTTCTTTTTCTAAAGATATCACTTCCCTTTTTTTTTTTTTTTTTTTATCTCATGTTCTTTACTTTGCACTGTTTACAAAATTTTGGAAGAATCAGCATCCGAAGTTGCATGCACCTAAACTAATCTCAAAAGTTTCATCCAACTTCTTTCTTTTTTTTCAATAACCAGGTTTATTACGATTAGTATATACGAAGACTACATTAACACCTACTTGCACACCAATTTTGTATGTAAGCAAATCACATCTTAAATGATTGGATAAAAAGGATGGCCTAAGAGGACAAAACCTAATGTGCACCGTTGTTCTCACATGAAAAAGACAATAAGACCATCATTAGTGTAACAACCCTCCATAGTTACTCTCATATTAATTACTTATATAATTAATACTAAATTAAGTAAAGCAATCCTAAGAGAAACTTAAGCAAAATCACTCTATTACTAGAAAACCCAAAAAAAGGTTGCTCAAGCATTTAAATAATAATTTTTTAATTTGTGTTTATTAATTATCAAACTTTAATTATATAAAATAACAAAACAATTATTTATTTTTTTTCTATTATATAAAAAAGAAAACAATTAAATTTTACAAACTTTAGAATATTAAACATATTTTACAAAATTCGGAATAGTAAACATATTTTATAATATTCGAAATATTAAACATATTAAAAAGAATGCTTATGGCTACACTCCTCCGTGATTCATTTCTGATCATGCTTTAATTCCCTCCAGCAATGTCCTAGCAGAAATGGCTTGTCCATGTCGTTCTTGTAAAGCTCATACGCCATGCTCAATACATCATCTTCTGATTCTCCACTCTTTCTTCTTGAACTCGCTTGTGCGTAACACCCCACAAACTTATTGACTCCATGGTTTATCTTGTTCCACTTAGCCTTACATTGTGAAGACCCTCTTGCATTTGAAACAGATGACCCATTGTTAGCTTTGTAGTAGTCAGCAACCCTCTTCCAGAAACTTTGAAGCCGCTGCTCATTACTTACAATAGGATCCTTGCTTGTGTTTAACCAAGCGCTTATGAGGTTGACATCCTCCTCTACACTCCACCGCTTTCTTATTCTCCAAGAGACTGTATTTGGAAGAGATTGTATTTGGAAGAATCAGATTATCTGAACTGTTGGAGTCTTTTTGAGAATTCATAAAATCAACAAAATATGTCTGTGGAAAAGGATTAAGGTTTCTAGGATCCATTGCTTGTGTTAGTGAAGCTGATGTAAAACGAAAATGGTTTGGAGAGAAGGGTTAGTGAAGCTGATGTAAAACGGAAATTGTTTGTAGAGAAGGGTTAGTGAAAGCTGATGTAAAACTAGCTTGGGTTTGTAGAGAAAGGTTAGTGAAAGCTCATGTAAAACGAAATGGGTTAGTTGGTAAGATGAAGTTTACTTTTAAAACATCACCATTTAGGTTTTTGCTCATTAAGTTTTTACCTAAACTACAACAACCACACATTTATCACATTAAAACAACCTACAAACCCTACACCATCGCTACAATAAGTTTGATATTTAAACATTCATCAATGATGACTCGACAAGTATCTATCTAAACAACTACTAACCGTATTTATCACAACCAACAAACAAAAAGCAATCATCAATGACTGACTCGACTATTACCTAATCTAACACCAAATAAATTACTCAACCGTTACTCAAACACTTGATCAAATACACGGTTCATCACTTATGAAAGCTATAAGACCATACCTTTTCACACAATTATTTAAACAAAACACAAAGCAAACATAACACTTTAAGAACATGAAAAGCTACTAATTCATCCCAACACACAACCGCAAACAATATCTTTCAACAACAATTGAAAGCTAGAGTACCATACCTTTTCAAATTAGACAATCCAAACACTGTGTCCACATTGTGAATACCACTCCAAATCAAATCAATTTGACCTCGCACAAAACATGACAAAAGAGTCAATATTAATCACATAGTTACTTATACAATATATAACAAAAAAAAAGACAAACACGAATGACAACGAATCAAAAACAATTAGAAGAGGAAGAGAAAGTAACATTAACACTCTAGCTACGTCCTAATCGATACTCTAATCGGATTAATCCGGACATACATCTAAAACTGTAGCTACGTTTCTCTGCATTGACAACGAATCAACACAATTAGAAGAGGAAGAGAAAGTAACAATAACACTCTAGCTACGTCCTAATCGATACTCTAATCGGATTAATCAGAAATCCTAACAATCAATCGGATTAATCCGAAACCCTAACAATTAAAGACCACACCAAGCTAAAAGAAAAACATGCAACCAATCAGACATGAGAAACGGACCTTCTCCCTCCGATTCGTTAGGGTTTGGACCTCGCCGTTAGCTTCAGGGCACCACCAGAAACAGCCGCCGTCGTTGTCAGATCTAACGGTTTCGCCAATCTGGAAGCCATCGCCTCCGGGTAACCAACAAACAACCAGTTTACGTCGGAAAATTTAATGGAATCGACGTGAATCCATAGATTTCTCCGATTTCATCAAGAGTCGCATCGTCTTTCGCCTTCACAAACGAGAGAGAAGAGAGAGACAGTCGGGAAAGAAAGAGAAAAAGAAATGGGAAAAAAATAACTCGCATTTATATTTACGTACTAACCACTTATGAGACAACACATATCGTTCTTATGGTGTTGCTCGGAATGCTTCCGACAACAACGATTCTCGAGTTCATGGACCATTTATGTGTTTTTTATTATTTATTTGGGCCTAAATACAAAAGCAATCCAGTGAAAAACGTCCAGTAATCATGCTCTAAGTCTCGCTTTCACATTTTTGGTTAAGCAAATCAACATGATAATGGTGGTCAAGTGGAAATATATTTAAGAAGAAAGAAAAGAAAAAAATGAAACGAAGTATAATGTTTGAGACAATATTTTATGTTATCTTTCAAATAAAGTTTTTTCAGTAGATCAGTCAGGTCAGCAGTGAAAAAAAAAAGATTAAAGAGGTAAAAAAAACAAAACAAGAAAGTGAATTTACAAAATAAAAATAGGTAAGAAGACTGAAGGCAGCGCGAAACAAGGATTTTGGTGCGAGAATATATGCACTGTTTGACTCACTCTAGTCGTAGTCTAATTACGATTTTGCTCCCATATTTTAAAAAGTTCATTAAATAATCCCTAACTAAAATAAAATAGACAGACACGTTAGCCCTCGTACACGTGACGTACTCCAAATGGATCTTGAATGACACGTGTATTTCTTTTATTGGATGTCTTGGTTTGCCAGAGTTAGTGGCTCCTGAGGCCCATTCAAAGAAAAAAGCTATAGCAAAAAAAAAAAAAAAAACATACAATTAAGTTAATTTTCAAAATCTATAAAATTTACTGTATGTTACAATTAATACAACCATATCTAAAATCGGATATAATGATTTTGTAGAATCTTAATTTGAATAATATTTTGTTTTTGAGTAGTTTTTACTAATTTGTATGAATTCAACAAAAGTACATGTTATAAACATTTAAGCAAAACCAAACATATAACAAAATTATCAGTATCGTTTAGAATTTTAATATTTTTTTATAGAATTATAGAATGGATATATGTATATAATGACATGTATATCCTATACCACCTTTTTGGTTGGGTGAATTCTCGTATAACCTTTTACAATTTAGGGGATTTTTCAAAAATAATCCTTTAAGTATCTTATTTTAAAAAACATATTTTCATATTATTAATTTTTAAAAGTGTTTATTTTTTATGAATAAAATGACTAAATTCTAATTTCTAAATTCCAGATACTAAACTCTAACTTTCAAAATTATTCTCTTAAATGTAAAATAGAGCAGCTAAACCTTAAAAAAATTTAAAAATTAGTTTAACATAATGTAATTGTGTACAAAATCATAAAAAAGAAAATATTCAAAAAATGGATATTTTTGAAAAGAAGTATTTTTGAAAATGGACATTTCTAACAAATTCAATCTAATACAAAGTTTAGTTGTTAAAATGTATGTTCTTAAAATATTATCTAAACCATAAAAGATGAATAAAGCTCCATACTGTTGGCGTTGGGTTTCGCCACATATGGGCCCAAGAGATGAAGTTCGTTGAGGAAACTGTAAGAAATTTGAGACAAGCCTGCGAGAGGCCTAGTAAGAATGCGTCGGTTGAAGTGGATTCCGAATCAAATAAAAAGGAGGAGCTCAGAGTGGTTAAGAAGATCTCGGAGCAATGAGGCAAGATTAGAGGAGGAAATCCAGGATGTCGTTCAATCATTCTGTTTGGCTTTATAATCGACATCTCTAGTTAGAGAAAGACTAATTTTTGTAACCCGAATTTTGACTAAGAAATAGAGAAAACAAATCCAGTTCATCATTCTTGCTTTTGTATCGATTTTCATCTAGAGCCTACTCCAAAACCCTTATTAATTCAACCAAGATATTTGATTGTTGTCTTTCCAGTCAACACATACCATAAACTTTCATACTAAAAAGCTACTACGATCTTTACCCCAAAAAAAAGTAGTGTATATATATGATATAAAACATTTGTACTTCTTCTGTAGTTGTAGAATATATTCCATCACATAAATTTGGTAAGAGCAGACCTTTTTTTTTTCTTTTTTCTCTTTTTATAACCTACAATATAAAAGCTGATCATATACACACATAAACTAAACTAATTTAACCACTACGTCCAGAGAATATATTTTCGAGTTTTATTCTTTATAAACTCAATAAAGTTAAGTTTTGATATTTGCTAAATTAATTAAACAAACAACGTAACTAAATTAATCACCAACCCATACACAAAAAATAAAATAAAAGTAACGACGTTGATCGTATCAAATGGAGATGAGTCTCTCTCTCTCTCTGTCTCCTTCTAAAATAAAACCTTTCCCCTTTCCTTTTTTTTCTCTCACTCTCTTCACTCTTTTTTGCTTATCAACAAACAAACTCTGCAAAAAAACTCTAACCTCTCCTCTGTTCTCTCTCTCTCTCTCTCTCTTTCATCAAAGTTTAAATCTTTGCATTGTCCGCCATTTATTTATGCTTCTACCAATCTTTACTCTTTTGCCCCCAATAAGAATCTGTGTATGAAGCTAGGGTTCTTACTTTTTTCCTCTGCCGCTTCTTCTCAAGTTTAAAAATTGTATCTTTCTTTTTTTCCAAAATCAAATCAAATGGGTAGAAACTTTCTTGTTCTGAGTATTCTCATTCTACTTCTTTCTGGATTTGTATCTTCAGCTCCTTCAGCTAATTCTCCTGCAAGTAAGTGTTGTAAATGTAATCACCTTAGCTTCTTCTTTGCTTAATTGTTTCAAACTCTTACGATTTTTTTCTTTTTGGCCGCAGAGATTGTAAGTGGGTTCATCTCAAATCATGGCTCTTCACTAATGAAATGGTTATGGTCACTTAAAACCACCACCAAAACAAGTTCGAATCTTTCCCCTTTTCTGATCATAAAGCTTGCTTTTTTAATTTTTTGAAATCTTCAAGATTAGGTTTTTTTAACAGTAAAGGTTTCTCCTTTTTTTTAGAATCAGCTATTGCGACTAGATCGATGGTGAAATTCGAAAATGGGTATTCAGTAGAGACGGTGTTCGATGGAAGCAAACTCGGTATTGAACCGTATTCGATTGAAGTCTTACCTAACGGGGAGCTACTTATTCTGGATTCTGAGAATAGTAACATCTACAAGATCTCATCTTCTCTTTCACTATGTAAGTTTTCAATTGTTTTGTTTTTTAGAGTTTCTTTTAATAAAATCAGTTTCTAGGTTTGTGTCAGAAGACTTTTTTTTTAATATTGATTTGAAGTGATTCTATATGATTTTGATGATGTTGAGACCACGCTTGTTCTTTGACATCACCTAAAACTGAATGCACATGGCACTGTGTGTGTACAAAGATGCTACATATGGCAATTGATAGATTTTTTTTTTCTTTTTGGTACTTCAAATTGTAAAAATTCCAGTCTTTGAGCTATATTACTATTTTATGGAGATGATTTTGCTGTATCTTTGTCGTATCTGGGATGAGTTTGTCGGGGATGATATCAGTATAATAGTACTTTTTCACTTTGTTTGCTGAATCTGACTTTTTCAAAAGATGAGATCTAAAACAAAAAGTGTTTCTCTATGGAAATGGTCAAGAATAGAAACTATGCTTTACTTAAAAAACCTGCAGCTCAAACTGGTTTGTATGTCATTAGAAAGTGAAAATGAAAACTTTGTTTCTTTCTCTGCATATAAGCTGCATTTTCAAGACTCTAACTACTTGGTTGAGTTCTTCACTTTTTGAAATGTTCTATCTGAATTTTAGTTATATGGAAACATTTGCAGATAGCAGGCCAAGACTGGTTACTGGCTCCCCTGAAGGATATCCGGGTCATGTAGACGGGAGATTACGTGATGCGAAGCTGAATCATCCTAAAGGGCTTACGGTTGATGACAGAGGAAACATATATGTGGCTGACACTGTGAATAATGCTATCAGGAAGATTAGTGAAGGAGGTAAGAGAGTTTGTTTAGGGAGTTTGGTGATGAATTCATTTGTTTCTTGTACTGAGTTTAAAAACTTGCATTGTAGGAGTTACAACAATTGCTGGGGGTAAGTCAGTCAGAAATGGAGGGCATGTAGATGGACCAAGTGAAGATGCAAAGTTTTCAGACGATTTTGATGTTGTTTATGTTGGAAGTAGTTGTTCCCTTCTCGTTATTGACCGAGGAAACAAAGCCATCAGAGAAATTCAACTCCATTTCGACGACTGTGCTTATCAGTATGGAAGCGGGTTTCCTCTTGGTAAACTTTGCCTAAATACCAACCCTCTTTCTTTCTGTTTCTTGTAGTTAAATTCTTTGAATAACCAGTCTCTGAATTCAAACGTATTGCAGGAATTGCGGTTCTCGTAGCTGCAGGTTTCTTTGGTTATATGCTGGCTCTATTGCAACGAAGAGTCGGTTCTATCGTGTCTTCTCATAACGTACATGTTTTATGTCTTACCTAAAACATCCCAAACATTACCTTTTTCTTTTGCTAATACTATTCAAACCTTTCATGTACAGGATCAAGAAATGTTCGAAATGGATCCTGATCAAAAGCCTACTAAACCATCCAGACCATCTCTGATTCCAAACGGAGATGAGCAACAAGAGAAACAAGAGGAAACCTTTGTGGTGTCCTTGGGAAAACTCGTTTCAAATGCTTGGGATTCTGTTATGGAGATTCTAAAAATAAAGCAGACAGGAGGAACCAGTTATCAGCAATACCAAGGGATGACAAAGCAGTCTGCTGTATATAACACAACAACTCCATGGCCGATTCAAGAGAGCTTTGTGATTCCAGAAGAAGACGAACCTCCTCCCGTTGAACCAAGGAACCCAACTCCAAGAAAAACTTATGCTTTTATGTCCAAAGATGCAGAGAAAATGCAGCAGCTGCGTCAGAGCCGTGCGTTTTACAGTAGCTGGGACGCTGAATTCCCCAATCAGCAACAGCAGCAAAAGCAGCACCAGAAGCAGCAGCAGCATCGAAGGCATTACTCATCGATCCCACACACTTATTATGAGCAGGACAGTGAGAAAACTAATGAAGTATTCTTTGGAGCAGTCCAAGAACAGAGCAGCAAGCGTGTGGCTAAGCCTAAGCCTAAGGCTATAGAGTCTGGAGATCAGATGAATAATAATAATAATAATAATACTCAACAGAATCTCCACTACAGAGCTCATTCTGTTAGTTACCCATATGGATACTATCCATATACATGAAAAGTCTCAGGTTTTGAGAGTGGGAAAACCAGTCTTCCTTGATAAGATTATGCTGGGAATTTAGAAGTTTTTGGGTATAGGTGGGTATTTTGAGATTTCATTGCGAGGGAATGAGAAATTTTTAAGATTATGCTCTTTGTCTTGTAAGAAAAGTCTCATACTTTGATTGTATTGGGGAATATATTATATGAAGAAAATATAAAAGTGGTTATGTAACTTAGGCTTTGAATTGAAGAATCAAATGTCATGAACTTGTTGTATACAGCATTGTTAAACAAGCGCCAACATTAGGTTTCACGAAGACAATTGGAGATGGCAAGAGAACGAGAGTTTGTCTCAATAAGTGGATATTAGAGGATTTTCCAAGGCAACCCTTCAATAAGGAAATGAATATTGACTTGAATTTAACGGTTTCCTCTCTGATAACGCATACTAGTTTTTAGAATACTGTAAAACCTCTATAAATTAATACTTGGTAAATTAATAATTTCTATAAATTAATAAATTTCTTCGGTCCCAAGTTGGGGCTAGTGTAATTTTGGACGTTATTCGATAAAATAATAAATTAATAACTTTTTTAAAAATCCCATATAAAAATATGGTCTCATCAATATCATAAATTAATAATCAAATAAACTAATATATATATATATATATATATATATATATCTAAGA
Organism: Camelina sativa; assembly: GCF_030686135.1. Classification (NCBI taxonomy): domain Eukaryota; kingdom Viridiplantae; phylum Streptophyta; class Magnoliopsida; order Brassicales; family Brassicaceae; genus Camelina; species Camelina sativa. Next base: position 20,229,865 of record NC_141895.1, on the reverse strand, counting down.
ATATTTAGTAAAATATGAATATATTGTTGTTTGTTCGTTCTTGAATTTGCATTCTTGTTGGAGAGCATCTCTAATCTCTCTGACTGCATCAAAAACTTCTGGTGTTGTGTTCTCAAATCGCATCAAAAAATTGTAGAGAGTTCTTGACGCGATAATTGCTTCCTTATGTGTAATTGGTTCTAAAGGTATCGTCATATATTCTTCAACTTCATCATCACCTTGAAAAATAGTAGCAGCAATTTCTTCTAAACTCTGAATTTCTGATAAAAATCCTCTTCATAAATTAATATTTTATTAATTTATTGATAAATTAATAATTATTAATTTATCGATAAATTAAAACCTCTATAAATTAATAAAATTTCATGGTCCCAATCTTATTAATTTATAGAGGTTCTACTGTATTCAGAAATTGCAGGAACTGTTTCCACCGGGTGATGTCTCTCGAATTAGATCATTTCCACCGGAACAAAGTTTACATGATAGGTTTATCTGGGCGTTCACACAGAATGGAAGGTATTCGGTACAAAGTGGAAGTTGGCTTCTTACACGGAAGGCATAAAATTCAGCTCCTATATCAGATGCTGAAGTGGAGTTGAATAAGGTCAAACAGAGAATTTGGTCTATAACCACCGAACCAAAGATCCAAATGTTTTTATGGAGAGCTCTATCAGGTGCTTTAGCGGTAGCTCAGTGCATGTGCCATCAGGGGCTCCAAGTTATATGGTATGTAAGGAATGTCAGGTTGAGGAGGAAACTATTTCTCATGCTTTTTGGTTGCTCGTTAGCAGTTGGAGTTTGGAATGCAACTCCTTTATCATTACCTTCCCAAGGTTTCTCACTCTCAATCTTGGAGAATATAGATTATATGTTGTTATTAACAGACCAAGGTGGGATCCCGAAGCAGTTTCGACAGGCAAATTCCTTGGATCCTGTGGGGAATCTGGAAAGCACGAAACTCTGTTATTTTCGCTCAGAGGGCTCAGGATCCGCATGTCCTTCTTGCTACAGCTATAGCAGACTCAGAGGAATGTCTTAAACAACAGAGTCTCACATTTGAAGCGATTGATCTTACAGATCGTACAAGGGTCAAGGAATCACATCGTTGGTTTAAACCGAGGTTAGGTATATTAAAATGCAATGTTCACTCTACTTGGCTGAATGATTCTTATTTTTTTGGTGGAGCCTGGATTTTGCCCAACCATAATGGGGATGTCCTCTACCATGCGAGAGATGCCTTTTTGCCATGAATAAACCGAATATCTGCAGAATTAAATTGCATCGGCTGGTGTCTTCAAAGCTTATGTGATCTTAATATAACCAGTTGTGAAGTATGGACAGACTGCCAAGCGGCCGTAGCAGCTCTCGAAACGCCGCTTGACTGGTCAAAATACCGTTCAGAGGTGGAAAGAATCACTAGAGTATTATGGGGGAGGTTTCTTTTAAGCTCTCTTCACTGAAAGCTAATTGCTTGGCTAGGGATATTGCTTCGAGTGTTACACGAGATGGACGGCTCACCTCATATTTAGCTTTAGGTGGTCCAGCGTGGTTACAGAACTTGATTGAGCGAGATTAGCAGGATGGAGGCTGAGGTTTTTCTTCTCTAATGTTTGCCCTTTAATTCTTTGTTTCTCACTAGTTTAGTGTTTTATTCTGTTTCTTCTTGTCAAACTCTTCTATTATTATATATGATTCCAGCGTTAAAAAATAATATATATATATATATATATATTCTTATAAATATGATGTCAAAGTATATTGATTGGTTGTGCGGAACTATATTTTTTTTTTATTAATGCAAATTGTCGAATATAATTATAGTTATTCAATAAAAGTATATATATATATATATATCAAATTTCTTTTATTAAGTGATGTATAATATATTTTTTTTAACATTTTTTTACAATTATTTTTTTTTTAATTTTTCGGTAACACTCGCCATCTCTTGCATATACTTTTTTTTTTTTCCATTCTACTATCTCATTTATAATATATTGATTATAGAGACATATCATAACTATTTTGGTGGTGAAAATGGGAGGAAAAAGCAAGAAACCTCAATCTTCTTCTTTTAAGGTCCACACACGATACACATTTTATTGTTAAGGTTTTGTCTTTGAGAACTAACTAAAAATTCCAGAGAATTTTAATGGAATTTTATTAATTTGGTTCCCTTTGTGATGCATTATTGGTGTTATGGATATGATGAGCATTATTGGTGTTATGGTCAATATTGTTGATACTTGTTATATTTGTATGAATTCTGAAATTCTCAAATTCTCAAATTGGAGTTCATGGATATGGTGAATGTTCATTGAGAATTTTGCAAGTGGTTGTGTTTGATCAATAAGAGCTCCACTTACAGTTTTACCATTGGAGAGGGATCATTGTAATTAACTTTATAAAGTTTCTTATTTTTAAAAAATACAAAATTTATTGTTAAAAAATTTAAGAGCCAAAAAATAACATACTACCAATAAAGATGGTCTTATGGACAAAGTTTTATCTCCGTGTTTTGGTCAATCCATTCGTCAACGTAGCTTACAAATTAATAATAGGGGGATATACCCAAACCAAATGTGTTATATAAACAAGCTTTTATTTCATCAAAGGCTCACAATGGCCAGAGAAACAGAGTATAAAAACGTCACTAACGTAACGTTTACTGTTTACATATGAATGAAACAAACATTATTAGTTTATTATTTAGCATAAATAAAAGATCAAATGACAATAGACATGAAAACGAACAATCCCAATAAGATTATAGTATTATTAGTCGAGAGACTAAAATTATTATTTAGCACCAAACAAACCAGTTTCGGATACTCAACGGACGACTCGACCACCGACTCTCTTGTTCCTTTAGATAAGCATAGGAGTATCAACATGATCCAAGTAGCATCTAAGACAATTACTCCACCCCTCTGCTTGCATCTTAAATTGTCTCAGATCGTCTGTCTCTGGATCGTAATAGTAAACACGGATTGATATTTCTGTAGAGGAGAATCCATTGGACCCTCACAAAGCCCAAGTCCAAGCGCAAGCCCAATCATCCTGTTTGATTCCACACAAAGAGACAAACGCTCAACGGTCGTCGAAACAGAGTAAGGTCTGTACGGAGAAGACGACACTAGTTCCTCTCCACGACAAATTCAAACCTCTGGAACCTTCAATTACTGGTGACTCATCAATGACAGCTGGTGATTAAAGATAAGGTTGCTTTTCATAGGATTCTAGATTGTTCCATATTTGTATATAAAAGAACTTGTAAAAACCTAAGAGATGAAGGAAGAAAAATATCAGTTTTTCACAAACCCTCTCCGCCGTCTCTAAGTCCTTTCATGGTATCAGAGCCTCTGTAAGCCCTAACAGGTGAAACAATGGCTGCTCTCAGCTGCTCTCAAAGAAAGATAAGTCTCTCTCAACCTATTGTCATGAGTTTAAGACTATATGTGATTCCTTGAGCTCGATAGGCAAACCGGTAGATGAGTCCATGAAGATCTTCGGTTTCCTAAATGGTTTAGGTCGTGAATATGACTCTATCGCAACAGTGATACAGAACTCCTTGAGCAAGTTACCCGCTCCAACCTTCAATGATGTTATCACTGAGGTTCAGGGATTTGACAGCAAATTGCAGTCTTATGAAGATATGAATGCTGTCACACCACACTTAGCGTTCATGACTTACAAAACAAACCCATGTGCTCCTCAGTTTGCTCCAAGTCAGAGAGGTCGTGGACTTTTTGGTCAGAATCGAGGCAGGGGAGGCTATACCACAAGAGGTCGAGGGTTCCCATAACATCAAAGTGGCTCTACAACGCAGGGAGAGAGACCTGTGCGCCAAATTTGTGGTCGAGTCGGTCATACAACTCTGAAATGCTACAATCGTTTTGACAACAATTACCAAAGTGAAGCAATGAATCAAGTCTTCTCCTCTCTGCGTGTGGCTGATGAAAGTGGCAGAGAATGGCATCCAGACTCTGGTGCTACTGCTCATGTCACCACATCAACCTCTGGTCTTCAGGAATCAACACCATATGAGCGAAACAATGCTGTGATGGTTGGAGATGGTGCCTACCTGCCTATCACACATATCGGTTCCACTGTTATCTCCACCACTAAAGGTACCATTCCACTCAATGAGGTGTTAGTGTGTCCTGATATGAAAAAACCTCTTCTGTCAGTGTCCAAATTCTGTGATGATTACCCGTGTGGTGTGTTCTTTGACTCTAACAAGGTTTATATAATCGATTTGACCACTCAAAAAGTGGTGGCAAAGGGTCCTCGTAAGGAAGCCCTTTATGTGTTGCAGAATCAGGAGTGTGTAGCGTTATACTCAAACCGCCAATGTGGAGCTGATTTGGATACTTGGCATTGTAGATTAGGACACTCCAACTCCAAGATTCTACAACACCTTCAGAGCAACAAGGAGATAGAAGTCAATAAGAGCAGAATGTCCCCTGTTTGTGAGCCTTGCCAGATGGGGAAGAGTACTAAGTTGCAGTTTTTTTCTTCTGATTCTAGAGCTTTAAGCCCCCTAGATCGAATCCATTGTGATCTTTGGGGTCCTTCACCTATTGTATCGAACCAAGGATTCAAATTTTATGCAGTTTTTGTTGATGATCACTCTCGCTTCTCTTGGTTCTATCCCCTGCGTTTGAAATCAGAATTTCTATCTGTCTTTACTGCATTTCAAAAGCTTGTTGAGAATCAATACAATACTAAAATAAAGGTGTTTCAAAGTGATGGTGGGGCAGAGTTTACAAGCAATGCGTTGAGAGCTCACTTGGCAGAACATGGGATTAAACATCAGATATCCTACCCCTACACTCCTCAACAGAATGGAGTTGCAGAGAGAAAGCATATACATATGGTGGAGCTTGGCTTATCTATGTTATTTCACAGTCACATCCCTCTCAGATACTGGTTAGAAGCTTTTTTCACTGCCAACTATCTTATAAATCTTGTCCCATCATCAGTACTCAACAACTTCAGTCCTCATGAAGTGCTTCTCCAACAAAAGGTAGATTACTCCTTCCACAGAGTTTTTGGCTCTGCTTGCTACCCATTTCTAAGACCATTGGCAGAAACAAAGTTTGATCCAAGGTCCTTACAATGTGTGTTTATGGGATATTGCAATCAATACAAGGGTTATCGTTGTTTATATCTTCCAACGGGAAAGGTTTACATCACTCGTCATGTTATCTTTGATGAAAACATTTTTCCGTTCAATGACAAGTTTAAACATCTGTCTCCACCGTACCAGACACCGCTGCTACAAGCTTGGAAAGCCTCATAACCATTAATCACACCAGAAGACACACCTGCTGTACAACTTCTTCTGAAACCAGCTCTCGAACCTTCACCTATTCAAGCTGCAGAACAGATAACACCCACACCTGAGTATGAGAATTTGACTCATGAATCCGAGTCCGACTCTGACATCAGTGATAATGAAGCAGTAGTACCTGATCCAATCCTGCCAGACAATACACATCATATGACAACACGGCGAAAGGACGGTATCCAAAAATCAAATCCAAGGTACATTTTACTTGCATCCAAATTCACTACTGACGAACCAAAGAGCATTGTATCAGCAATGAAACATCCAGGGTGGAACGGAGCAATAGTGGATGAGATATGACGCATACACATGCTCCACACATGGACTTTGGTTCCTCCCACTGAAGATATGATGCATACACATGCTCCACACATATTGTCATCCAAATGGGTATTCAAAACGAAGCAAAAACCTAATGGAACTGTACACAAGCTAAAAGCTAGGCTTGTTGGCAAATGATTTGATCAAGAGGAAGGTCTTGATTATCTTGAGACATTCAGTCCAATTGTTCGGACAACAACAATAAGGCTAGTCTTAGATACTGCAGTCAACAACGACTGGCTTATCAAGCAGCTAGATGTCTCCAACGCGTTCCTTCATGGTGAGCTACAAGAGCTAGTCTACATGTATCAACCGTCTGGATTCATTAATCCAGAGAAACCAGATCATGTCTGTTGTCTTACAAAAGCTCTATATGGACTGAAACAAGCACCAAGGGCATGGTTTGACACTTTCAGCAACTTTCTAATTGATTTTGGCTTTGAGTGCAACACCTCTGATCCGTCATTGTTCGTCTGCAACCAAAACAATAAGACGTTAGTGCCCCTCCTATACGTTGATGACATTCTGCTTACTGGCAATGATTGTAATCTACTGGCGACACTCCTCAAAGCTCTGAACAATCGGTTTGACATGAAGGATCTAGGCCCCCCCCCCCCCCCCATTTACTTTCTTGGAATAGAGTTTGAAGCCTACAAGAATGGGTTGTTTCTACATCAAAAGGCCTATGCTTCAGACATTCTCCATCAGGCTGGCATGACAGACTGCAATCCAATGCCGACCCCTCTACCGCAACAAATTGAGAAGCTTGATGTCACTCCATTTGCTGAACCAACGTACTTTCGTAGCCTAGCAGGGAAGCTCCAATACTTGACAATCACCAGACCAGACCTCCAATATGCGGTGAACTTTATTTGTCAGAGAATCCATGCTCCAACAAATTCGGACTTCACATTACTCAAAAGGATACTCCGATATATAAAAGGTACTCTCAACCTTGGTATGCCAATACAAAAGCACAACCACCCCTCTCTGTCCGCCTTCTGTGATAGCGATTATGCTGGATGCAAAGACACAAGAAGGTCAACAACTGGTTTCTGCATTCTACTGGGATCCACCCTAGTCTCCTAGTCTGCAAAAAGACAGAAAACAGTCTCAAACTCCTCGACAGAGTCAGAGTATAGAGCCTTATCAGTAGTCGCTCGTGAGCTTACCTAGATCTCCTCTCTGCTGCGTGACCTCGGTATTACCTAGTATCACCCCACTAGAGTCTTCTGTGACAATTTGTCTGCAGTATACCTCTCTGCTACTCCAGCTCTGCACAACCGAACAAAACACTTCGACAAGGACTTTCACTACATCAGAGAACGAGTAGCCTTGGGGCTAATCGAAACACATCACATCCCAGCAACTCTTCAGCTCGCTGACATTCTCACCAAGCCATTGCCACGACCGTCTTTTTGGATCTTCGCGGCAAACTTGGTGTTTCAGCTCCATTCGCTGCTTCCACCCCAAGTTTGAGGGAGAGTGTAGAGGAGAATCCAGTAGACCCTCACAAAGCCCAAGTCCAAGCCCAAGCCCAATCATCCTGTTTGATTCCACACAAAGAGACAAACGCTCAATGGTCGTCGAAACAGAGTAAGGTCTGTACGGAGAAGACGACACTGGTTCCTCTCCATGACAAATTCAAACCTCTAGAACCTTCAATTACTGGTGACTCATCAATGACAGCTCGTGATTAAAGATAAGGTTGCTTTTCATAGAATTCTAGATTGTTCCATATTTGTATATAAAAGAACTTGTAAAAACCTAAGAGATGAAGGAAGAAAAGAATCAGTTTTTCACAAACCCTCTCCGCTGTCTCTAAGTCCTTTCAATTTCGCCATCATTCTTGCACGAATAGCGCTTCATTGAGAAAACAAGTTTTCCTGTTCTGGTGGTACCTCTGAAAAAATACAGCTTAGGCTCATCAACTACTTTTCTAAAAAGAGGGATCTCAATGCAGTTCATTGACCAGGTTCCTGCGACTTCATTTCTAACCCATATGCTAAAGAATTTATTCCAATTCCACTCGTACGAAAACAAATCTAAAAATTGATAGTCATTCACTAAGGCAACCGCACCATTGTAATTCACCAGTTCCCAACCACGATCATCCATGCAATCCGACACATCCCAACCATCCTCAATGTTCATGTCCGCATGTAACTCAATGACACTAAACTCTTCAGACCTCAGGTTGAACATCATTACCAGACCTCTGCCAGTACTGGACCTAGCTCGATAGTACAAAACTCCTTCTTTGCATAGTCCTTGCGCAGTAGGAGTTGGAGAATGCTGATGCTCACATTGGATCCGTCTCCAAGATGCTTCGTTCGTTCCTATCGTGAAAACATGTTGTTCTTCCTTGGTTACTTCTGCTATGCATAACACCTTGTACACATCCGTGAGTTCATCGTATCCGAAGAAAAACATTAGGGGTGCGCTTTTGTTAGGCAGTGGGATCTCAGCTACATGCTTACGTTTGTTCGTACCCGGATTGAAAATCATAAACTCTGTGTTTAAACGAAGGCATATCAAACCTCGGACGGGTGAAGAAGCCACGTGTCCTGGGTCTGGAGAAAGAAGCACTTGTTGCTCACCAGAAGACAACAATGGTTCCTCTTCTTGATAAGCAGACTGAAACAACACCTCACTTATGGGTCTGGATGTCCACACTTTGTACGCCGTGGTTCTTTGATATTGATAGACCACGAAGAACAATCGAGGCTTTGTCGTCGATCGGCTCAAGTAAAGCTTTATGAATTCTTTTGTGCGGATTAGAGAAGCCCATTTCTTTGAGGTGCAGATGCATTTCACCAAGGTTTTCAGAGGCAAACGTGACAGTATCTCCGTTTGTATATCTAAAGGAAGTTCTTCGAAACTTGTCTCACTCACAGCCATTTCTCTTCTTTTGTTTTGAACATTCTCCATTTTTCTCTCTTCTTCTCTCTAATGATAATTAAATGTGGTTGGTGACGAAAAACACAGATGTATGTGATGTATTTATAGAGGAATGATTCTGATCAAGGCTTTGTTACCAACGTTGTGAGAGGGTGACTTTAGTTTAACTTGTTGATTAAGTTTGATTTCATTGCTTTACATCTAAAAAAAAAAAAAAAAGAGAGAAGTATCATTAGTTCCACACGTTAAAGACTTACTAAAATTATTAGCCAATTGTAATTGAAATTATTGGATACCAACCATGATTTTTACAGAGTTTGTTTCATCCTACACGGTTTTAGTAGTTTAGTTCTTTGAATACAATTGAATCACACGTCAAAACATTAATATTCAAGTTATCTTTTTTTTTTTTTTTAAAAAAAAGAGGTTTTCACTTTAATTTGTTTTGTACACAACTGTGAAAAATAAAGGTAACACAACCCAAAACTTACTCATTTTTATGACTAAATTAAAGGTTTTCTTTCCTCGTACATATCTACTCATCAATCCACAAAATCAGTTAAAAATTAATATAGAAAACACGTTTTAACCCTATTAAAGGTTTTCAATTTTCACTTTAATTCTTTGTACGCAATTGTTTAAAAGAAGGTTTCACGTACACGCATTATAAACTTACTTTCCAATTCCATCAAATTTCTTTATTTTTAATCCACTCGTTGAAAAATGTTATGATTTAAAATTTAATAATATGATGTAATGTCATTATTATTAATAAGTATGCTATTCACTATTCAGAGTGTTATTATTGGTTATAGTCTTATAGACTTATAGTAACTTAACTTCACAGTGTTACAAAGCTCAGCCAAACAGTAAACGAACAAAAGCAGAGGATAAAGATTGATTGCAACAGAAAGCAACGTAGCAATTGCAAATCCAAATCTTTAGCCGCACTCTGTTTTCTGGTAGTACCGACCATTTTAGACAAGAAGGTGCGTATGATACTTGTGTTTTAGCCAGAACCTGGTTTGTTTATGTTTTCTCCAAGTATTTTGTCCTCAAGTTCTATAATAGACAGTCGAAAAATGTCATCGTTTTTAAGAGAAAAAAGAGCTCGTTCGCTAACATTTGAAATGGAAACTAGTAAAATCTGTACTCATCTCCAGCTTAAAAGAATTGGTACTAGTCTTTTGGTAATAGATATCGACAATATTTTTGTACTGTTCAATTTTATTTTTACTAATCAAATTGTACATAATATAAATTAAATTTCACTTAAAACAAATACACCACTACATCAGTGATCATTTAACTCATATATTTAAAATAAACCATTAAAACTGAAATTAAATAAATTTTAAAATAACCTTAAAATAGTAAAATACTGTAATTTTGAGGTAGAATATATTTTAGTGAAACTTCTGCATATCTTGTGAACTCAAGTGAGACATATACATACATACTAAACATACACTTGCAGGTTTTATAGGATAACTTTTTTAAGGGTTAAAATGTTTTAAACATGTTACAAAATATGAAATACTATATGACAAAATTAAAAATGTTAAAAATACAATTAAAAAAAATTGTTTAGCGGTTTACCGCGTGTTTAAACCTATTATATGCAAAAAAATCTATATATTATATGTCTTGTATGATAATTCAATGAAATCAAATAAATATGATACCAAAATCATAATTTAAAGATATAATATTAAAAAAAGAAATTTTCACAAATCACATTTATTTGAGTTTTTCTTTCATCTTTTATCAAAGTCAAATCTTATTTTCATACAATAGCCACATCTAATATTTTGACTAAAATACCCCTAACCTAACTCGTGTTTCTTGTTCTCTCGTAACTGTGATATATTATCAGTTTAGTTTGGTTATGATAGGTAATTTTAATTAAAATAATAATTAATAAATAATAATTAATAAATAAATTACTTTTTTAAGTTCAAAGAATATAAGAAATGAAGAATCTAGAAAGCGTTACGTGTTTCTTCTCCCTTTTATTTAATTTTTCAAGCCACCGTGTGTGATATTTCTGGCGTAGACCTATATTGATTTTGTTGTTCGTGTTCTATTCCTGAAGAAATTTATCTATTTTTAGTCTACTGTTTTCATTGATTTCTTATCGTTTTTATTAGATTTTAAAAAACTTATCTATTTTTCAGGTTAATGTTGCACTGTTTTCTTATCACTTTTACCCGACTTTGAAGCCATAGTGTTTTCATTGATCCTCTCAATTTTCGATGATGTCTGATTTTGTCTGTTTATATTCAAACTTAAATAATATTATTTTTTTGACCAAAAAAATTAAAGATTATTTTTAAAAACCCTTGATCATATGCACTGAAATTTTTTCCAGTTCTTACGTACAATCTGGTATACGTTTTCTTTTATTTTATATTTGTTAGCAAAATAGTACATTTTCAAAACTTAATTGGAATTGTAGTACATTTACTATTTATAATTGGAGGAATAGATGACTTATATTGTTTGTGTAATAGAAGAGATGTGAGATAGATAAGAAAATGGGGTATAATATAGTATTATGAAATTACAAAAGGGTAGTTGTACAAAGGACATCTGTACAGCATTTTAGTGTACAGAATTATTACACACATATAAATATTTTTATTTCATTCAAATTGAACATATTATATATCAGCTGTACGAATAAAAACATGTATATAAACATATATATAAGTACACTAAATGAACTGTGCGGGTTAAACTTGTGTATTATTATTCATTTGTACACTTGATATCCATACACATTATAATGTACACTTAATAAGGTGTACATACATCTATATACTTAATAAGGTATACAAATACAAAATTTATAAAAAAATATTTTACATTATCAAATATAATCATCACACAAAATGAATAACAAAATAGAAGGAAAAAACATAAATTTTTTTGTATCTGTAAAAAATTTAGAAAAAAAAAATATATTGAATAGTATTTTAGTTATTAGATTTAATGGGTAATTTAATAAAACATATACATATATTTAATTTTAATGGCACACTTGTAAATAACATGATTAGTAGAGAATTAAAAGGTAAATTAAATAGTAGTAAATAGTGAAAGTGTGTATTTTGCCAATTTTAAATAGTGAATGTACTAATTCTCTAATTAAGTTTTTAAAATGTACTAAAACTCCAATTTTCTCTTATATATATATGAAAAACATGTGTACGTAGTTGTTTTATATTTTGTTTGTGTGTGGATGTATGCAATTCAGACGAATATAAATTTCTTGTTTGTTATAAGAACATTAATTGTTTTTTAATGTAAGTATGTGATTGTGTACCTTTTTCTTCGAATTTGTTTTTACCGTACACTACAAGAAAACATGGTAAAAACAGACGGAATTTCAGACAGTAACAAACCCGTCGGGAATTTCTGACGGATTGCCGATTAATTTTCAATGAAAATGTATTTGTCATTTCGATGAATATTACGTAATATTGATTTTGTATACGTGTATGTATGTTACACTATGTACCATTATGATTTTGGTGTACAAAATATTTATAGAATCTGAATATTATAAACATTTTGTTGATTTAATTAAGCTTTTATACGAAAGGAAATAAGAGTATTCATAACATCTTAAAACGGTTATCTAACTATATTAAACGGATATAGAAAGTGCTATGTCTGCTCCCGTTATATTGGGTCTAAAACTTTACATAACGTTACAAACAAACTTGAATTTTACTGTGTACATACTTTTTAACTATGTACATCTAATTTTTCAAAATTTTATTTTTCATTTAGTCAAAAGATTTATAGGAAATAATAGTCCCGCGTTATAACTTGCATTAGCTAGTTGAGTTATGGATCTTTGTGAACTTATCGAACTAGCTTAACTTGTTGGTCGACATGTGTTGTTGGTCGACACGTGTTTTTGCCTGTGTGAGCTGAGTTATTGAGTATGAAAACTTTAGACATTCATTCCATAATCTATAGGTTGTTTGTTTATTCATGTTATATAATCATATTATACAGGGAGATTTGCGAAAATAGACCCCTAACTTGAATCAATTGCAATGCTAGACCCCTCTTTTTCTCTCTCCAACATTTGCTACTTTCTCCCGATTAAATCCTCGTCCATTCATTGTATTCACAAAATTGTCATTATTTCTGATTTATTTGAATTTCTTGCAAAAATGTTTATTACATTCATATCCTCATCTTCTTCTTTTATTTGAATTTCTTGCAAAAATTTTCCAACAACCATGAACAACCAAATTTGAAGCTCTTAAAGCTTCAACAACCTGAATTTGTAAGCTTAAATAACACTCAATGCTATGAGAACTTCATTTTCTTCCATCTCCTCTCCATTTTAATCAAAGAAAATTTGCAAGTCCATTTATCTTGTTATATGTCATGATTCTTGGATAGTGATTAAATTGGCGTTGGGTTTCTTCCGTGGTGACTTAAGACGACGTCTTTGATGTTTAGATATTGCGAACAACCACCGTAAGGTTATTTTCCAGTAGATTTCGTGATTTTCCTTGTGTCATTGTCGAAATTAGACTTCATTTGTTTGTCCAACAATCATAATATCATGTTAAAGTCTACTATGTGGTCAGTTTTGCAATTTAAAATTTATCGAGTTTCGAGCCCGTAGTAAAATTTCAGTCTCCTTAATTTCATCTGAAAACAAGAAAATATGGTTTAGCTTGCATTATAATATTTATAACGGATACTTCGTTTGCAGTCTACTAAGGTTTATTTTTGCAATTGACCAAATTCTTGACTTTTTAGTTAAGACTGTCAGACAAAGTCTTTGCAGGATAATAAAATAGTAGACTTCTATAGTGGTTATTTTTGAATTTGACCAAAATATAAAAGCATTGACCGTAATATTATTTATATAAAATTAACTAGTTGACTGCTAAAGAAGTCTACTAGTTAAAAAATTAAAATTTTGGTCAACTCCAAAAATGACCAGGGCATACAGCAAAAGAAGTCAACATTCCTGGAGACTTCCTAAGTGGTCTAATTGGCGAAAGTCATACTTGGTCAATTGCAAAACTAACCTCAACGAAGTTTACTTTTTCTAGTTGAAAGATATATGAAGTCTACTTGTTAGCTAGAAGTCTACTACAAAGTCAATGGTTTGGTCAATTGCAAAAATAACCAGTGTAGACTGTAGTCGAAGTTCACTTTTTGAAACTTTCTAAGAAGTCTACTCTGTTATATGATTTTAATTGCAAAACTGACCAAAAAATTAACAAAGGAAGACAACAAAAGAAGTCAACTACCATAATAGACTTCAAACGATGTCTGCTTTATTAAATTGTTATTGCAAAAATAGACCACACAAAATAGACTTCAGCGGAAGTATCTTCATAGAGGCTAGTTTATGTCTACAATGTTGACATCAACATGAAGTCCTCATATTTGGAAAACCAATTTATTGCAAATTGGTGAATAATTTTAAAGATTTTCTTGTTTTATTCTTTGATATATAGTATGTACTTGCTTATGTTTGTTTTCAACATGATTATGTATTATACATATGGAGAAATCAAGTTTTTGGTTTTCATAAGCAGTTAGGTTACTAAATTAGACTTATTTAAGAAGTCAAAATGTTAGAGTTGTCTGTAAAGTATGTACAATTGAAATAGTCTTTAATTGGAAATTTATGAAGAATTTTGTTTCTTTTTAGTGCGTACGTGTTATATCGGTTATGTACTTGGCTATGTATATTTTTACGATGATAATATATTATACTTTTCGATCATTCATGTTTTTGCTTTTCTTAGGTTATCAGGCTATTGAGTATTCAACTTGTTGCTTACTCTTTCAGGTAAATGACGCAAATACTTGTTGTTTTCGGAGTATAGCTGACGAGAAATGGGTCTTGGCATTTTGACATGGATGGACGCAAATGTGGGTGAATGTTTTTTTTGAGACACGGTTGTACATATGCTGAGCTTGTTGAAATGGTTGTAGAAGATTATCTGATTGACAAAGAAACAGAGATGGTTCAATTATCATATCCCTTAACAGAGATGATGCTTCAACAATTGCCCCAAGATACCCCTCCTGTCTATGTCATAAATGATAGATCAGTTCAGAACTTGATAGATTTTAGTAGTAGGAATGTTGTTCGCCTTTGCGTCTCAACGCAGTGCATGGATGGACATCCAGTTATGTTGAACAACTCTCGTTCTGTTGACGATGGAGAGACAACAGATGGTAACGATGTAGATCCAGGTGCCGATGAATGTGCAAAAGAATGTAATGAAACTGATCATACAAATGAGAAGCCGAAAGATGTTGATGACATGGATTTCGATTACAGTGAGTACGGGAAATTTAAAGATGAAGATGAAGATGGAGATGAAGATGACCTGGGACTAGATGCTGAAGAAGGGAAACCGTTTTCTGGTGGTATTCATGGACAGTTAAATAATCCTTGGATAGACCAAGCGAAAGAAGGTCAATGCTTTGCATGCAAAGCTGACGTCATATCTGAGGTGCGTTTGACCGCGGTTACGCCAGGATGCACATGGAGGGTCGTAGCCACTGTGAAGAATGATCCAAACAATTTTTGAGTCACCAAATATCTGAACGTGCATACATGTTCTATTGTGGAATGTGTAGCTAACCGTAAGCGTTGCACCTCAAAATATATTGGGAGGCTTTTCATCGACCGGGTAGGAATAGTAGATAGTGTTGTCCCACAACATATCGAAGATTCAATGAGGACAATGTTCGGCATGACTTTTGATTACACCACTTCGTACAGGGCTTTACAATATGCGCAAGAATATGTGAGAGGAAGCGCAGAAGACGGATATGCGAATTTGCCTTATTGTCTGCGGAAAATAGAGTAGTCAAACCCGGGAA